>NC_135277.1:3340681-3643712 GCF_051311805.1 Agelaius phoeniceus
TATTTAACAGGTGCCCAGGGCAGTGCATGGCTGATTGTGTGTTGTATGTGCAGCCTGTTGTCCAGCTGTTAATCCCTGAGAGTGTCATTGCTGAGGGCAGTGGGAAATGAAAACCTACATCATAACTTGATAGGTTCTTTCTCTTGTCTTGTTCTAATCCAACAGCATGGGGATGAGCCACGATGATGATCATCAGCCCTGTGCTGGGAGGTCTCACATCATGTCTGGAGAATGGGTCAAGGGTAGGAACCCAAGTGACCTTTCCTGGTCTTCCTGCAGTCGAGACGACCTCGAAAACTTCCTAAAGTAAGGATTGTGCTGAGTGTCAAAAATCCTACCAGGCAAGAATCCACTCTGTTGCTTTAAAGTGAAGTATTAACAATGTTCCTTTTAAAGAAGTGTACCTGTGTGATTAGGGTATGCAAATTTGAACCTGTCTCCATTGCAATAGCACCTTGAAACTGAGGATTGAAGAGAGGCAGAAGAATTATGTGCAATTGTTAATGTGCTGATAACATCTCTTAAAAAATCCTATATCACCTTTCTTTTACAGAAAATGCCCTTCAATTTTGCAATGACAGAAATCTGTGTGTAGGTGGCTTGCAGGAATCTCTGCTTAAAGATACTGTGGTTTTTACTGTCTTGTTATTAAATAGCTTTTATTTTATTGAAACTTGACTTTGCCTGGAGGTGATTGTGAGGTGTTTTCTCACTCCTCAATGAGTGTTGGTCTAAAACAGTTCACTATAAACTTTTTTCCCACTGCATCCATCTTTCAGCTCATCATATCCAGTGGTTCAGGAAGGATTTCTGTCCTGCTGCTTGTTAAATCTCACAAACTACAGGAAGCACTAGAATTATCTGAACTCTGCAGTTCTAATCTTAAACGTACAGTGCAGCTCTCTGCCAAACAGTGCCTGGCACAGTGCTTTGTGCTAGGAGTGGGTTAGGCATGGAAAATTTCCCACTCTGGGGGTTAGAGGTGGGAAAGAAAGGAAAATAATGAAAGAAAATGGGATATTTAATGCCACGTTAAAGGCATGAATTAGAAAAAGAAGTTGCATCTGAATTCATCTGGTTGTATCTGGTCCCTGGTATGACTCAACAATTTGTAAAAGATTGTTGTGAAAGCGAAGAGAAAAATCTTCTTTTTATGCCTGTGATGGATAAGAAAAAATGTCAGAATTCAGCTGGGGTGATTGAGGTGAGACATGATGGCAGACTTTCTAGCTGGTATTTCAAGGCAAGTGAAGCTTTGGGCTGGATTGCCTGAGGGCCAAATTGAGTCTCCTTCAGATTTCTAGGAAAGGTTTAGACGGAGGTTTAACCCAGAATGTTGTGAATGTTGGTTTAGACAAAAGTTTAACCCAGAATGTTGTGAATGTTATCTCTCCTGCCTTAAGGCCTGGGGCCGCAGGTGACTTCCCAAGGCCCTTTATATCCATAGCTCTCAACGATTCAGAAGACTTCCAGGGAAAATCCCACAGTTTCACACTGTTAAAGAGAGGACAGGGCTCCTCTGTAGCAGGGACCTAACACTGCAGTTCAGAGGGGTTTTCCCTAAGGACATTTTTCCTTCCTGCCCAGGTCCAAGGTGAGCACCTGCCTGCTGCTGACTGACCCCCGCAGCCAATATTCCGTGCGGCTCCCTCACAAGCTGCCCGGGATGCACTACAGCGCCGACGAGCAGTGCCAGATCCTTTTTGGCACCAACGCCACCTTCTGTAAGGATATGGAGGTAAGAGCTCGTGGGTTGTAGCTGGAAACAAGGTGGGAAGTGGAAATAAAGCTGCCAAGCCCTGGGGAGGAGAAAAGGAATCTGTATTTCCCTCAGGCTCAGCGCTGGTGGTGGAAAATCAAACGGCCTCGAGCTCCCTGTCAGCCGCTCCTGGTTAGGCCTCATCCTTCTTTCCCCTTGGTAATCTCCCAGAGCGGACTCAGAAAATCTGGTGTTTGCACGTTGTTCCCTTTTGAGATTGTTTTGCTGAAATGCTCTGTAGAGATTGTTTTCCTGGAAGTTCAGCTGAGGTGAAAGTCTCTCCTCACAAGAGTGTTTGGCGACTTCCACAGAGTCAGCTTAGATGGCTGGCTGGGCGTTCACAGACTTCACCTTCAGACCACCGCAGTGTTCTTAGGAGCTGACTCCTAACTAACTCTGTGCTGAGGAAATATTGGTGTCTGCTTCTTTCATGAAGCCTTACCAAATTCTGTGCAGAATCCTGTGTGTTTTCTAAGCAACATGATGTTTAATCAGGATTTGGGTGCAGTGTGGGCTATCATGGGGTTGGTTGGCAAAATGGGAATATTGACTGTTGCTGTCTCTAGGAGCAGGTTGTGTTTGAGATGAGGCTGTTGGACTCATCTCTGGAATTTAGACAGCCAAGCTTTTCGTAAGGTATTACACATAATCAGATCTTTTAATTCTGAGCAGATCTTATCCCCTGCTTTAGACAGGGAGTGGGGTAGTGCCTGCTTCCAGCATGGCCTTGGAGATATTAAAAAAAAAGTCATGAAGCTGTGTTGGGTCACCAGCACCAGCTGGCAGCATCCCCTCCTGTACAGACAGGCAAAAAGCAGACAGGTCCCTCATTCCCACTCTGAACAAGCTTGAGATCTTAAATCAGTGTTAAGAAAGAAAATAATAATCAGAGATAACTGGGGCTTTTAAGTGCCAAATTGCTAAAACTGTGGAACACGTGCAAGTCCTGGGAAAATGCTCTTAGTTTCATGTTAGCTGTTTTATTTATTTTGGACTTGGAAACTAGCTAATATAAAACAAAGGAAAAGAATCTGGACAGGTTGTATTTCCCAGCTCCATCAAGAAAATGCAGACCACCAGGACTACTGTACTGGAAGCAAAGTGTTAGAATATAGGTCTGTAAAGAAAACCTCAGATCTACCCAGCATGACTCAAGTTCTTCCACTTGTGTGGGTGTCACCCAGCTGGGCTGCTCTTGGAAGAGATTTTTGCTATTTCCCTTGTTGTGATAAAAAAACCATTTTGTTTCTGGATATTCCAGTGCCTGATGAGAATGTCAGCCTGCTGGTAGGTGGTCAGCATTTCTCACACAGGAGTTGCATGTCCAGTCTGGAATTGCTTCAGGGACTTGTTGTTTGCCAGAATAATGTGCCAAGAGGCACCATTCTCTGTAAGATACAGACAGCAGGTGTTTGTGTCTCCCAAGATTTTTCACCAGTCTAATTATTTGACACTTTAGAACCCAATGAAAAATGTGCTCTTTTCCTCCATCTCTCCTTTCTCCCGAAAGAGAAGCATATTTTGTGAGGACATTAGTGCTTCCTGATGAAAAGCCTGGTAGAACTTCAGCAGATGAAAACTAATTTGCAGTCCCTTATTTAGAATTATTTCTGTTGCAGATGTGCATTAAGAATTAGCATTCACCCTGTGAAGCTCTGGATCAGTTATGTCACATGCCATTAGTTTAAGCTTGTGTTTACATCCTGTTATGCTACTCTGAATTGGTGTGTGATAGCAAGGAAAGGAAATTCTTTAGAGGAAATGATCACTTTTGATTTTTAAACCTCTGAAATTTGTGTTCATTTCACCTTTGTGTTCCTCAGGCCTCATCTGCAGAATACTTGTATCATAAGTCTCAAAGCTGTCTACAAAAATATGAACCAAAAAAAAAATTGGCACTGGTCACTGGCATTAGCTGTAGAAATTATTGGCAAATACAGCTGTCTCCTCTTTTAGCCAATGGTAATGTGGTATTTTTAATTCAATAAAGTATTAAAAAAATCCAAATGTAAAAGCAATAAACATTTGACAGTAAATATTTGTTACGAAAAGGAAATAAGCTTCAGGAAATGAGCCTGCTCAATCTTTTTATGATTACATGAGTCTGCTGCCTATTTTCTTATATAATAAGAGAGTTACATTACAATATTTCTTTGGAGATAGTTGAGCTGCATAATTATATCAGGCAAACTAGAGGCCCTATATTCAAAAATGTCATGCAATTTGGTTTAGAGCAAACTTGAGAGGTTAGATAATTCCAAAATTTCAACATTTTTGAGAAACACAGAAATTTCTGTGCAGTAAGCTCTCTCCTTTAACAGCATCAAAGCCCCATTTTTTGAAGGAATGTGATCTTTGCTTTCACAGGGAGTCAGGTCCCTCAATGCTTGGCAGTGGCTGGGCCTCCCACACCAGTCCAACAGGATAGTTAATCCATGAATATTCACCCATATCTGAACTTTTGAGATTGCATCCCCAAAGTTCTTCTTCCATTTTGTTTTTAAGGATAACTCAGATGCATTAGAACAAAACTGTAGCTCTCTGTTTGCCAAACCAGCTATCCTGCAGCTATTCTGCTCCAAATTTACAGAACAGAAATTAAAACATATGAGCAAGGCTCAGCTTTACATACACCAAACCTCTACATTCCTTTCTCCTTTCCTTCTACATTTTAATATACTAAAAGAATGAGTTTATGATGGTCACATGATGCACAGTCTGTTGTAATCTATGACCTCCAAGATGTGTAATTCAGGATCTGTAACCTCAGTGTTGGGTAGGGTTTTCTAGTGCATGTCACCTCTTTAGGAGCTGTGAATCAGGCTTCTAGCCTGGGCTCCTGTTAGGCCAGGGAACAAGTGTGCAAGGCCAGGCTGGACAGGCTTTGGGCACCCTGGGGTAGAGGAAGGTGTCCCTGCCCATGGCAGGGAGTGGAACTGGATGAGCTCTAAGGATCCTTCCAGCCCAAACCATTCTATGGTTCTGTGATTAATGAGTCTCTCAAGACCCCTCAGTAGATCCTCCTTCATATCCAAGTTAGAGAGTTTTCTCCTGGAATACACAAAGGGATCAAAGTGTTTTCTGTTCATCTTTCCCAGTGCAATGTCAGGCATTATCTGATCCATGCAAGTGCTTCTCCAGCAGGCTGTACCAGTGTCTGCCATGGCAGGCATGCTGCCTGGCTCCAGCTGGGAAGCTGCACGGTGTTGGAAATGAGCTCTTTGGTGAGCTTTGGCCCACCTAGGAGGTTACACAGTGGCCTTTATTTTGAGGCAGACAAGTTGCTTTTAGAGAACTGAATGTGTCATTCTCAAGCTCTGAGCAGCATCACAATAATTGCAGGAAAAGCTGGTCAGAAATGCACCTGTGACGCTGCACAGGGCGTTATCAGTGCACCCCACACACACAGATCCCGGGGGGCTCTGGCTGCTCAGTGCTGCTGTGAGCCCAGGGCTAGCATGGGAGCAGTTGTGCAAATTACAGGCAATTCAACCTGTCTGACCTCTGTCCTTCAGCTCCACACTGGGCTATGAATCAACCATTGTGAATTCATTTGACCCCTCCAAGAGAGGAAGCAGAGAGCTCCAACCCCAGCCAGGAGATGATGCCTGAGAGCAGGAGTTAACCCTTTGCTGCCCCTGTGTTTATTCCAAGAGGAATAGCACAAGTGGTTTCTGCTCTTTCAGGGAGCAGAAATTCATCAAAACAAATTTCTCCCCCAGAAATTCATCAAAACACATCTGAAACTCACATGGAAACATTCTGCGTGTTTAATCTTTATTTTTCAGGCTGGCACGCCTACCAACAGAGGCTTTTGCACTGAAATCATGTTTATGGGGAAAAAAATGTGATTTCTATCTCATGTATCCATTTGGCTTTTTGTTTTTTAAGCCTTTTGGCTTATTTATTATTAACACATTTTTGCGGATTTTTATGTAACCGTTATCATCCACATTGTTTTGAGTCAAAACTGGGCTGAGGCTGGAGTGGCACTTGGAAGGAGATTAGCATTGCTACCAAGAGATTTTTTTTTTTTTTTCTGACAAGGGACACTGTCAACTCAGATGTAGCTGGGAATGTGAATTTTGACATAGCACTGTTTTTAGAAATACTAAACCAGCTAGAACTGGCTCCACTGTTTTTTTTAGATTCAGGTTGTTTTTTAACGAATTTAGGTATTTTCCAGTATCTGCAAGCTACAGAACAAAAGGGCAAAGTTGATTGCAAGCCAAAGGAGACAAAGTAGACTTCGTGGCTAATGTGGAAAAAGAGAGGCACCAAAAACAAAGTAAAGAAAAACTAGCAATTGTAAAGATCAAGTGGATTTAATGTTCTCCTTCAGTTTACATATTTACTGGTGTGGTGGTGAGTATAATTCAGCAATTGTAGGTCTCTCTGTGGTCTTGAGCTTGCAAAGAGGCTGCTGGAGTGGCCTTTTGGGCTCTGTGCATGGGAATCAATGGGCCTCTGTTTGCCTTTTCTCTGCAGGGCCATTTGTGAGATGCAGACCATGATAGTGAGCCCTATTATTTAGTAATGTATAGAATATTTACAAGAACGTGGTAATTAGATTGAAAACTGGTTTATGCTGAAAATAATAGGTTGCATTATCATTTTCTGTACAACCAGGGACTTTGTCTACATAGTAATACTAATAAATCTGCAAGAGGATGGGTTGGGTTTTTCTTGAGGCTTGCAGGATAGAAGCCTGGCAATTCTAAAATAAAATTAGCTGATTTTTCTTTTTTCTGAGAAGTAAAGGTAACAATTAACTTAATTGCCATTCTTTATAGTTTTCCTCATGTAGATTGTCAGAATTCAGACTATTTTCACATTGCCTGTTTCTATGAAGCTGAAGTGTCTTATTTCACTGCTTCTGTATGTTGCAAAAATACCTTTTTCTCTTGATTTTCAGTGGAAATACTTTTTGTTTAAGAGAGAGAGAGAACGAGAGAGAAGCAGAGTTCCTGCCTGGGCAGCACAGCCCAGTTTACAATTATTGGAATGCTTCAGAAATTTTTGTACGTGTTTCAGTTTGGAAGATGGTCAAAACACATTCTGGTGCAGTGGTTTAAAGAAAAATAAAAAGAGAGAAGGGAACCAAAATAAAATTATAAAAATACAATGTGGAAATTTCAGAATATAAACATAATAAACTCTTAACAATAGTAGGGAGAGCCTATTAAGAATTAAACACTTGAGCTTGGCAAGTTTTCATTTCTTATTAAGACAAGGGGAGGGAGAAAGAATTAGTGTAGCCTTGTGATGTGGCATCTACAGCTAAAGCCTAAACTTTACAAAATTAGCCAGAATACGACTGAGTATCAGCCTGAAAATAGTGTATAACTAGCTTGCAGGGCATTCAGACTTCTCCCACTGGCTGCTGGGAACTTCCCATCTGCAAAACACTTCAAGAGAAACTCCATAATTTTCACAACCACATCTGAATGGTGTATGTACAAATCTATATTTATTTTTTGTCCCTAGCTTCTCTTTTCCCATGGCCAAGAAACACAATCCATGATTTCATTCTTTTAATTTTCCTATTTTTCTTTGTTAAGGGACAATTCTGCCTGTTGTTCAAAACAAATCAATATTTTTTATATCTGGCAGTCAGGTATTAAGGCCTGAGGAGTAGACTGGGAGCTGTTGAGTGAACATTACTCTTAAGAACAGCTCTTTTAGACACTGGTAATAAGTCACAGTACAAAATTCCAGTCATTTAATTCAAAGACTCTGCTCCAGTGCTTTATTCCATGGGCCTCTACTTCTAGGTTTGACCATATAAAGACACTTCTATGATTTTTCCAGCTGATGTGACACATTTGTGTTGTGTTCCCTCATTTAAGATGCTAAAACCTGGGCTCAGCAAAGCTGAAGAGCTCACACAAGTGAGAGTTGTGTTGGTAGGAAAGTACATCAAACTTCTCCTTTCCTCCTTGGATTTTTCCATGTCTGTGAGTCCCTTGTCTATGAGCTGGTGATTTGAGTGCCCTGAAGGCACTGGATAGATTTGTATTCAGCATAATGTTTTGCCATAAAATTAGCCTGTGGTCTTATGAATGCTCTCTTTCCAATCTCTTTCTTTTGACTATTAATTTAATTCCAGGTACATGGGAAAAATTAAATAAAACTGCTGTTTTGCAAAGAAATATTTTAGACTGTGAAGGTTTTTAGTTTTCCTTGAGAGCACCAGAGACGGCTGAAAGCAGAGTTTTCCTGTTTCATTGTTTGCTTCCCAATGTACAGTTAAAAAAAAACCACAGAAAGTGTTTCTATTCCTTTGTGCCTTCCTTGCAGTCTGGGAGTCTTCCACTGCTTGTCTGGCACTATCTTGGAATATCAGCTCTAGACACAGGTCAGCAGTTTGGCCACTGAGACATGGATCTGAGTTTCACAATTATCTTGTCTGGGTTAACGTGGCTCCTTTCCAAAAGTGCCTTCCAGTTTTACAGGATTTGAGTTTGGAACACTTCTCATCTCATTTTCAGCAGCAAGAAGCTCCATCAAACAATGCTGCTCACCTCCCTTGTGATTGCTGTGGGTTGTTCAGGCACCCAGAATTAAAGACAGTGATGGTGTAGAAGTTGGGGGCATTGTTTTTGTCACCTTGTGTAGAGTTGCTGCTCAGAAGCATCCTGTGAGACTCTGAGAACATTTGCATTGTGCTTTGAACAGGAAAGCAAGAGTAAATTGTGTGTTTATTTTACCTAATAGATGTTAATTAGGATCTCATTCATAAGTACATTTTCTCTCCTGCTTAGCAATATGCTGAGCCTTTACCTTGGCAAAATAAGAGAGTTCTGATACTTCATTGAAAGTCAGCCTATTTAGAAGCAAGCCTGTGTGTTATGAGGTCTCTTTCTCCTCTCCCTTAAGGATATTTACGTTTCCTAAGTTCTTATTCATAGTCCCCTCATTTTGACAGAAAAATTGGTTTCTGGTGGTTTAATTCCGCTGCTAGAAAGAAGAGGCAGCAGAAACAAATTCATCTCTAGGAGAAATAAGTGTTTCTTTCCTTGGATGCAGACAAGGTAAAGGAGTGAATGTGCAGGGAATGAACAAGCTTCTGTAGCGTTGCTCCATGGTGGGAGGGACATCTTTATTCATTGGATTCTCCTTATACTTTGGAGGTTTGGGAGCTCCCCTTGCAGGTAACAATCTGAGGTTTGAGCTGGGGGAGTGTTGTGAGCCCTCATGAGGTCATGGGGCAGGATCACGCAGATTTTAGCAGCAGTGGTGATGCAATAGCTACCCCAGCAAGAGCTCCAGACTTGCTGCCTGTGGACCAGGAGCTGGCTGGAGTGACTTTCCCATTCCTCATTTCCAGCTGCAGCACTGAGCTAAGGAACCTCCAACAGATCCCTGCACTGAGCTGCGCCTGAGCTCTGCAGCCTGGGAGTCTGGGTGGGGATGGAGTCCCAGGGAAAGGAGCACCATCCTGGGAAAGTGTGAGAAGCTGGGAAAGCTGGGAAGGGCCAGAGCCAGAGCCTGGCTTCAGCTGCAGCAGTGACACAGGAGCCTGTGGCTATGACACTGAGCAGAGAGCTCTGAGCAGCTCTGGTTCAGCTCATCCCCCAGCAGACTTTCAGCAAGACATTTAATCCCTTTCTGTTCCTCATCTTTCCACCTAGAACAGAGTGATAAAACTTCCTTTATCCCCAAGCTCCCAGGAGTCTGTTTAGATGGTGAGATCTTTGAGGGAGAGAAAACACCTGGCACAGTGAGGCCCCTTTGTCAAATGGATACCATTATAATCCCTGTAATCGGACGCGCCGCTCACCTGCCCAGCACATCTCTCCCAGCTTGGGAGTTTCCAGATCCTGACCTCTCCCAGGACTGCTTCCTAACAGCTGTGCAGACAAGCTTTCCTATCTCCCAGGAGGTTTTGAATGTCTAAAATTTGCACCTTCATAACAATTTCATTTTATTTCAGTTTCTAATTTTTTTTTTTTTGCTAAATAAATTCCTTAAGGGTTCAGTTGAAAAAGCATTTCTTTTTTTCTTTTAGTAATTCTAGTAATTTAAAATTTTTATTGAAACACTACTTCTCAACAGCCATCTCGCTTTTTAAAATTTTATTTTTGTCTTGGAAATATTTCAAACTGGGAGCTGATCCAAAGATGACCTTTCCCCACAGACAGTTTCAACAAATCAATATTTTTCCAGTGCGAAATATCTGTCATTGGAAAATCCTCCCTGGCACTTTTTGAACGCTGTAGGGAATGCTTTGCAGGCAGGGACCTGCCATCTGAAAGCTGGTTGCTGAATGCAGAATTAGCACTAATACAGTTCTTTTGATGGCTTCTTCTGTATCAGTATAAGCTCTGAGCTGCCACTCATTTACAACTTCCTTTCAAGTCCTGCCATTTCTCACTTGGATATTTCCCCACAAAGCTGGCTGTTTAACCATTAAAAAATCACTGACTGCTTTGCTGTTTAATGGGGAGTTTTGTTTGGGTTCCTATTGTAGCTGAGGAGGATACATGATCTCTTTTGAACAGAGCTATTAACATGATAAAACGTCTTGGGAACATACAATCCCAAAGCTGATGGTTTCATCTTTGCTGGAGTATCTGAACACTGTTAAATGCAGGGGACTGGGCTAACCAGGGCCTGGGCTTTGCAGTGGTGTGGCACCAAAACACAGAGCTCAGCACCATTACCAGATTTTTCTGTAACTGTTTCCTGAAATATGCTTTGCATTTAGGATTCTGAATCAAACACAGGGATGCTATAAAAATCCAATGTTTTCCATACCTCGAAGATGGGAGATTTCAGAAAGGTTGGTGCTGCTGAGAGAGGTATTTCCTTTATTTATCTCCCTACAATTATGTGTGTGTATACATGAATATATGGGCATAGGCACACACATATATATGCACACACCACACCCACATGTATGTGAATATTTCCACCCTCTGTACCCTACTCTGGGCTGTTTTGCAGGTGCAAACACACATATTTGAGGTGATCTCTGCCCATTGCTTCCCCATGCCATTGCTCATACTTGAGTGTGTGACCTGGCTTTATCACCTTCCATGTTCTTGTGGGCTATGGAGGGATTCTGGTTACCAGCCAAAATTGTAAAAAAATTTCATTTTTACGACTTTGTTTCTACCACCACCCACTCTGTCTTCCCAGTTTTACATCCAAGAGCAGAAATTAACCCTAATTTACATGCAGTTTATGATCCAGGGACCTGAAGCTGAACAAACACTGGTCTTGCTTAATGCACAGATATTTAGCAATGGTGCTCATATATGTCTAGAACAACTCCTTCAGGGATGTAGTGAATTCCATCACATCTTCTGCCAGGATGTCCCTCTGACAGAAAGCAGAAGCAGAGGGTTTCCTTCTGGGGGCAAAATTTCTGTCTGGGTCATTCAAGAGATCTGGCTGGAGTGTTTCTCCTCACATTCTGCTCTGAAGCTTTGTGGTTATATGTAAGAGAGGGGTTGAAGACTGGAAAAGTGGAAATACTTGCTGTCTGCATCTTTCATTTCCAAAGCTTCCCTTCATTTTACGTACCAACATTGTCCCCAGGCACAGTTTGGACGGAGGTTTTGCTGGTAGTGCCTTCACACTGTGGTTTATGGCCTAGATTTGTGTTCTTCCTGTAAAGCTTATGCATGGTTAATTGATGTACTTCTTGATTTTAGTCCTCTCCAGAAGTCAGGGGGTGGAGAATCTGGGAGTCATGAGGTAGAACAATGAATTTCTCAGTAAGCTCTGAAATCTCTGCCTTGTCAATGCTTCTGCCTCTCTGTACCTATCAGTAAATTATATTATTGATAGGTAATTTTATTATCAATAAAACGGTGTGTGATGTCCTTATGGCTAATTGGTGTTTAAGTGCTTTCAGAGCTGTGGGTAAACCACTAATTAGTCACAGTCATTTAGTCAAAATTACTAAAGACTGATATTTTCCCATATGCTCTATTTGTTCAGAGAAAATGTCTTGAAAATTCATTGATTTAGGTTTCCCTGGAGTATTTGCTGTTGTGTTTGTTTGACATTGACTTTCTGCATTGTGGTTAATACAGATGCTGAATTGTGCTGTCTGCTTCCAGTTTTTGTGAATGTTCTTTGGGTTTAAATAGCGAAAAATTCTCTTTCCAGAAAGAAATGTGGAAATGGAGCAGGATGCAGATACTGCTGTGAAAACTGTTTTGTTTCAGTATGTTCTACATCATCACTGGGACTGGGATTTATCTCATCTGCACCCTCTCTTGTACAGATCTATTTTATAGAGACATGGTGTGTTTTATAGAGACATACCAACATGCCTGTACACAAAGCACACATGCACCCACAGTCTCTTACATTACATTGGGGAAGAACCATGAGGCTGAAGCATGTTGACTCAACCATTTAATGAGGTGCAATAAATCTTGACAAGACCAGCTGGCACTAGAATCAGGTTTCTCATCTTTTTTACCATTACATTGAAATGTGAACAATAGTGGAAAGAAATGTAATTATTCTTTGTTGTTCTTCTGGTACTCAGCTATGTAGCACTGTATTGGAATCATCCCCTTCCATGGAATGCAAAGCATGGTGGATGCTGTGGAAAATGTTACTGATGCAAAGGTCCCTTTTCCTGGTGCTTTTTCTTAAATTCTGAAGATGTTTTGATCTGGCAGGTCACAGTTGTGGTCAGCACTGAGATCCCTGCAACACACACTGGCTGAGCAGAGCAGCAGCACTGGGGAATGATCCCCAGAATATTCCCAGTCTTTGACCCTGCCTGTCACCGAGCTCCTCCTTTGCTGTACAGCACACCATGACAGCCTTTCCTCTTTCTCATTCCACCTTCTCCCCAGGGGCATTGCTGGCTGATTATTGCTACCACCAGCTGCAGTTACTTCAGTTATTTTTTTAAAAAACAGTAGTAATTAAGTATCTTGGACATCTAAGCATTTGGCATGGTTCCAAAGCACCCAACGTGGCCTCCCATATAGGATTCCTTTTTAATGGACCAGATTTATTCTTGTGAAAAGAAATCTGTTCAAATAGCACACTTTTTGTTTGGGCTAGGTTTTGTTCCTGTCAGTGGCATCCGTCAATCTCTTTCATGTTTCCAGCCTCACCACTTAATGCCAATCAACCCTTAAAAAATAATTGCTCCCAAACCAACTGGATGCCTCTGGATTCACTTGAGAAAGACTGCCTGAGCTTTGAAGTGTATCCCATAATGATGGCTGGCATCTCCAAAAGCAATAACTGCACCTCCTTGCTTTGTGATTACAGCATTTGATGTGTGCTGGGCTCTGGTGCCTGGTGGAAGGAGACACATCCTGTAAGACAAAGTTGGACCCCCCTCTGGATGGCACCGAGTGTGGCGCAGACAAGGTAATCAGGATGCTCAGCAGCAGTCACTTCTTGTTTCCCAACATTGGGAAAAGTGTTTCCAAGATGTTCAGTATTTATAGCTGGTCGTGTTCTGCGTTGTATTTGAGGCAGAAAGTATGCAGAGCATTTAGTCTGACATTTGGGGAGGTGAGGAAAATGGGGAAGGAAAAAGAGGCTACTTAAAAACTTCATAGTTTCTACAAGTAGCTCAAGAGAACTGAGCTCAAATTCAGTGATGTTCTGTTCTTTTTGAGGTAATAATTGGCTGTATTTATTTATATATGTGTTTTTTGGAACTTTACTGGTTTGGTAACTCTCAGCCCCCTACTTACTGGTTTTGGACTCTAATTTTTTTTTTTTAATCTATGATATAGCTGGGGAGGTAAGAAAGGGTAAAATTAAGAAGCTGGCTGCTGAAATCAAGGATTGGAACCTTTTTTTGCCTGCAAATAAAGATAAACAATGTCAAGAAAAACTGGGTCCTGGAAACCATGACAAGGAAACTGAAAAAAAAGGTTTTTATGCCCATGTTTTTCTAACTGGAGGAGTCCTGGTGACTCTTTCATAAGGTTTCTTAGCTGTGCTCACTTTGTCACATCCTGGACAGGCAAAGTTTGCTGCTTGGTCAGGAGCCAGCACAACCTATTAGAACCAGAGGGGTTTGGGGCTTTAGCCAAGTTAAGTCCAAAATACTTCAATCATTTTGTACATACTGGGAGCAGTGCTGATGAAGGCATTGCTTTGGGGTATAATTTCTTGGACTCAGTTGCTGTGAATCGTGGGGCTTCAAGTCTTAGTGCTTAGATAATTATCTGTTTTATAAAGTAAGGGGCTCAATTCTGTGATTGCTTTTTTAATGACAGAACCCCCTTCAGGGGCTTGTTGAGAGTGACACTTAAATTTTTACATTTCACCCCCTCCCTTCCTCCTTCCCCTACTGCCACCTCACCAAAGCCTCGAATCCCTAGAAACTTAATTATGGACTTGTTGCAATCCCTCAGCCATCCTTTAAAGTCCACCTGTGCAAGGTCAGGGCTTCCTCCCAGGCCGTGCTAACATGGTTGCCTTGCAGTGGTGCCGAGCTGGGGAGTGTGTCAGTAAAACCCCCATCCCTGAGCACGTGGACGGCGACTGGAGCGTGTGGAGCCAGTGGAGCATGTGCAGCCGGACGTGCGGGACAGGCGTGCGCTTCAGGCAGCGGAAATGTGACAACCCCCCGTAAGTCCTCACACCATCCTGGCTCCTTCTGCCGTGCTGGCAGCCTTCTCCCTCTTGGGCAACCCTTGCTGCAAGAGTACAGGGGAGGCATGGGCAGCAGAGCTGGGCAGAAGCTCTGAGAAATTTCTGATTCACAAGCCGCAATGACCAGGTTGGAATCCTGGAGTGACTTGAAGTGGTTCTGTGGAAATGGCTTGAGGGGTCACCTTTGGAAGTTTCCCATTGCAGTGATTCAAAGGTGGATACAGTTGAATTAGATACATGTAGTTTGGCAGAAAAACTGATGCTGTGTTTCCCCTCCAGCACTACAGTGAATGAGGAGGGGCTGATCTGGATCTACAGACCAAAGTGAGCCGATGTGCCTTAGAGATCAGTTCTGCAGGAGTGCTTGCTCTGGGCTTGGGGAGCAGTGCAGTGGCTGACAATGATCAGTGTCCCAGCGCTGCCTTGGCAAAGCCCCTTGAGATGCTCACAGGTCAGGATGTGCTGCATAAGAACAGCGAGGTTTTCATGCATGCAGAGAGCCGTGGATGCTCTTCAGCTCCTGCACAGTGACTACAAACAAGTCCGTGCTCTCTGCATGGGCTTGGATTTTTTCTGATTCAGGATGAAATGTAGGTGTTGTCCTTCATCCCTTAGGTCATTTGAGGTCCATCTGGATGTCTCTTCATCATTTTGGAGTCCTGAAGAGGTTACAATTTAACTGCCATTTAACTGGCCACCCTGTTGTGTATATTATAACTTCACAGCCTTGGGAGCAGCCCTCCAAATGCAGTATCTCTGACTTTATTCAGATTTTAGGTTTTCTTCTACACATGAAGTACCCAAAGCTTTTCTTTTTAAATTGGGGCTGAAATTCTGCATAGCAACACAGTCACTTCAAAGACATGCCTAGATGATGGATAGGCCCACAATTGATGCTGTTGACCTGTAATTATGTGAAAAGGATATTTTTGTTTATTGCTCTCCTTATCTGAGCTGCAGTTGCATGTCTAGAATATCCAGGTTTGATTTTTACCAGCTCATTTTCCTGAAAAGGGGACTGAGCTGGTTTCTTTGCTGTCAGCTACAGTGCTGACCAAACCTAAATCCATTCATCATCGTTCATTAAATTACAGGAAATGCTCCTTCCAACACTGCACACTGATTTTAAAATTCTCTTGCTCATATACATTCTTGGCTGGAGATACACACGTGATCTTCTTTTGCTTCAAATTCCTGGCCTCAGCCCACTTCTGCAGCTGGTTTATTCACTGTCCAGAAATACTGGCTAAGGGATTTATCTTTTATTTTGTATATATTTGGTCTTGGGATTTTTTTTTTACAGGAATCTCTGCTTCTGCCAGCTGACTCTTGAGCCTGTGGGACTATCAGTATTTTTAAACCAGTTGCTTCACTGTTTGATTTGGTTTTTCCTCTCTGTAATTTCTTTGAACATTTACATGCATTGCCTCCCCATGGTTGTAAGGAATGTGTCATAAGCCAGTTTGCACGTGCAGAATTTTGAGTTATACTGCCTTGTGTTCCTGTCTAGGCTTTGGACTGAGGAGAAAACCTTGGCTTAAACAGAGCATCCCTTCTCCAGTCTCCCCTTGTCATGTAAAAGGGTCACAGCAGCATAAATGGACTTTGATTTCTTCAGTTCCCTTAGTTGGTGGATTCTCTTGCCATAAATACAGTGAAAAGTGGCTGCCTACCAGAATATCTCACACAGTCACTGTTTCAGACATGTGCCAGGAGGGGCTTGGATTGCCCTGTTTATTGGAAATCCCATGGTCAAGCTCATAAGTGCAAGGCTTGGGACCTGGAATTCCAGATTCCATGCTTACCTGTGGTTTTTTGTTTGTATTTCGTTTTATTTTGCAAAGAAAATACAGGCTATTGCTGAGAGTTTGAGTTTTCCTTCTTCTCTGGGGATTCATAAATAAAAACAGATAAGTTTTGCAGGTGCTTAATTCTGATGTTGCATTAGTGGCCCTTCCTGTATGTTTAAAAAACAAATGTGTGGAATGGCATGGATTTCATGGATGGAGGTTATCTGCAGCACAGGTTTGTTCTGGATACCATGCCAACAGTGCAGGTTATAGCAAGGAGGAGGAGGTGCTGATGGGATGTTTGAGGCAAGGGGCAAAGGAAGGGTGGGAGGGGGAAGATGGAACATTCCAGGTGTCTGGTGCTGACCCTGGTTTTGTTTCCCATTGCAGCCCGGGGCCGGGTGGGAAGAACTGCCGTGGGGCCAGCGTGGAGCACACGGTGTGTGAGAACCTGCCCTGCCCCAAAGGGGTGCCCAGCTTCAGGGACCAGCAGTGCCAGGCCCACGACAGGTACACCAACAAGAAGAAAAGCCTCCTGACAGCTGTCATCGTGGATGGTGAGTTTTTTCATCTCCCTCTGTAATTCCTCACTGTTCTTTTGCTGCAGTTTCTCATCTGCAGGGGTCCATTGGTGGTGAGAAGGCTGCAATAGACCCCCTTTAGCTACAGCTGAAAGACTAATTACAATTAATTGTTCTTGGTGCTGCCCCGCTGTTCCTTTAGCCTTCTTAATAGAACATACTGAGTTGTCAATGCTTTACTCATCTTTTTGAAATGTTGAGAGAGAAGTGCCTTAACTTGATTCCCAGTCTGAAATTCCCAGCTTTTTCAACATGAAAACATTCCAGTTAGTTTGGAACTGGAAAGAAAGGTGGATTCCCTGTGCCATATTTTAATTTATGTCACTTTGGGGCATCTCAGCATATGTGGTGAGATTACCTATCTCACCTCTATTCCTTTAACACTTCTTCTGCTGGGCTTTGCTGTTCATCTGCTATTCAAGCAGATATTGCTGGGATATGAAATGGTCTGGAGAACTTGTTCTTCTAAAATCACTGGCTGTAGCCTGAATGTTGTGAATTACAATGACTTGATCATTCTTATCCGACTGATGAATGTTCATTCCCTTTACAAATAGATACACAAAACTGTACTGACTAATTGGTTTCCTGTGCTGTTAAAGCCCAGTCTCATCAATGTAACCCTTTAAATAGTGATATTTAAAGTGGGAAAATGACAGACTTAAACTGAAAGCCTCATGTTCCTTCAAAGATGAGATATCCAAATGTATTTATGTAGAGAATGCATCACCATTGCCTCAGACCCTTGTTTGTGCTGTTCCCAAGGGCAATTGTCATATTTCTTTTCCCAGATAAGCCATGTGAGCTCTTCTGCTCCCCACTGGGCAAGGATTCTCCTGTGCTGGTGGCAGACAGAGTCCTGGATGGAACTCCCTGTGGGCCCTATGAGACAGACCTCTGTGTACATGGCAAGTGCCAGGTGGAGTAACCTTCTCTTGTTCTATTTCTGCTGGTAGGCTCAGTCTGGGGCAGCACCGTGCTGGGGGCTGGGAGGCTGTCCCCGAGGGGAGGGGACAGCCCTGTTTTATAGGCTCACTGCAAGTGCTCCATGGCTCTGTTATTGGTCTGAGAATTGTGCTGAATGCCCGAGGTATGAAATTTTTCCTGAACAGCTGGGAATGCTCAAAAATCACATTTGCTTGTGTGCATGGATTGGGTGGGAAGGGACTTCTGTGAGGGGAGCAGATTGGAGGAGAAGTCTGGCCTGCTTAACTGCTCTTTTTTGGCTATTAGAGAAATCCCTGATAAAAGCACTGCAAATCAGCTCACAAATTGCCACTAGCCTGTTACAAGCATTATCTTGCCAGAATCATGATGCTTTTGGGTCAACCTGGTTCCTTCTTAGAAATACTGAGAAAGCCTTTCAGTACCAGTTGCTCCTTGGCTCCTGCAGCTACACGAGCTGGAGTCTTCAGATTGAATTCTCTGTTTCTTAGAGTGGTGGCCCATAACCATTGCAGTGATTATTTCTCTGTAACCAAATTACACACACACCCAAAATGAGGTGTGGGAAGTAATAAAACTTCATGGTTTGCCGAGAGAGTTTGTAATACATTGAATGCTAAGGAGGGCAGCTCTTAGAGCTGGTGCTTCAGGTTCCTCAAAAATTTAATGGAGTTGTGTAAACCTATATAAGATGGAGATTTAATGTTTGCACAGGGGAAGGAAGATGAGAAAATGTGTATTTAAAGATCATAAAAGACAGGATGTTGTTTGGAGTGGATGCTCCTGGTGATGGGTTCAGGTCATTTGTCAGTTTGACAGGGCAGACCTTTCATGAGTTTCCTCTCTCCTGATCATGGAGCACGTGTTCAACGTGTGCTGCACACACCACAGTGGTGGGACCTTCACTTGGCTACAGCAGCGTTCCAGGGCTGGATTCTTCCTGGAAGTTCTTCCCTTTAAGTTTCTCCTCATCTAGATGTGTATCCTGTGGTAAGACTTGCTCTTCCTGGTATTAACCAGCCCTCTGCATCCACCAGAACAGCTTTTTGGCATCACCTTTTATTTCCACTGACTTCACTGGTTTGCCCTGGGGACACAGGGCACACCAAATTTGGCATTATTTCTGGTTTCTGTGAGTGGTTAAGAAATGCCAATTTTTATTGCTTTGAGCCTTCCAGGCAGGGAGATAAATGAACACAATACCCACCTGCGTGTGAGAGAGGCTTTGGGGGCATAAAGCAGCTTTACTAATAACAATGCAAAGACAGAAGTGAAAAATCTTTGGATTGAATTTTGCACTGCTGCAGGAGACACTTCCCACTGTTTCTTGACAAATGATGCTGAAGAGGCATTTTTAATTCACTCTTTCTAATTTATTCCAACGAAGAATATGAATAGCAGCAGTCTGGGGAGCCAGTACAAGTTTGATTCTTTATAATACAAAGTGCTTTGCACATAGAGCCAGGTTCATGGTGCATCCCAAGTTACTTAATTTTTCCCAGTTTTTGGCAATATCTGAAAAAAGCTAAAACAAAAACCCATTAATAACCTTTTATAGTCAGGCCAGCTGTGCACCTCCAGCTGTGTGCCATTGACCATTACTCTGGGCTGGCCAGTTTTATTGCTCCAAACCTTCAGAACTGCCACAAATGGTAAATCAGACATCATGGCAAGGCACCTTTTTTTCATCCAGGGAGGATCAGTAGCCAGCTCTCTCCAAATGAATTCCTTTATGAGCACGGAGCACTGGGGGTACATCACGAAAAGCAAATTGCACTCTGAGTCGGGGGCAACTGCCTTTAACTGTGCAGAGAGGTGATGACAGCTGCAGAACATTCAGTCCATTTGCATCTGGCTGAGAAAAAATGTGAAATGATCAGTTCAAGCCGAGCAGATTTGAAAGCCCTGTGAACTCATTTATAATACTCCTCTGCCATATATGCAGTGCAGTGCTGAGAATTGCCATATGTGCCTGTGTACCCCATTTGCCACAGATACTTGTCTAACTAGCTGCCTATTAAACCAATTTAATTGCCATATTCATTTAATTACTGCTTCCCTTGTTTCTTTACTCAGCATAGACAAAGCCTGGCAATAAGCATTGCAGGGGGTCTGGAGAAGAGAATAAGTGCTGAAATCAGAGGGTGGTATTACTGTTATTTATTTTCTTATGTAATCCTTCTAGTTAGAGGCTCTCAAAGACAGGAATGACACATTGTCAGTGCAACAGACAAATTAGCAGTAACCATTGCCTGTGAACATCTAGCCCAGGAAATGTAATAGATCTTCTCCCTTCCTAGATGCTCCTAAATGCAGCTTGTGAATCGTTCTTGGATGATGAATGAATGTAGTGAAAAAACTGTTGCAAGGAGAGGAGGGTTTTGAGAAGGAAAGCAGGAACAGATTCTCTGAAGCCTCAAAATGCCCCAAATACCTTTGGGCACTAAGAGAATTTTCCTTCAGTTTTACTTTGTGAAGTTACTACAGTTTCTCTTTAAAGCTGAACTCCAATCTAAAAGGTGTCAATGAAGCCTTTGCTGTCAGCCTCACTATCCCTGAAACAAAATCATCAAAAGCAGCAGCATCTCTCTATTTATCCCTTACACCTGAAGGCAGCTGGAGTGAGTAAACTTGGTTATTACTTTGATCATGCATAGAAGCACCAAAGAGCAAAATCAGCCCTAAATTTAGCATGGGGGTTCCTAAATCACCTAGACTTTTTCTAGCCTTACTCCTTGTTTTTGAGATGAATCATAAGGTCCTAATTTATTTTTTCCTTGTTTATTTGAGTTGGTTTTGAGGCTGAACATTTCAAATGCACCATTTCTTACCATCCTCTGAGCAAACTGGATCCCCTGTTCAAAGCATGTGTAGGTCTTTGACCTTTCCTCCTCAAAATGCACATGGTCTTCTAGCAAGGAGAATTTATTTTCCCCTGAGATTTTTCAGAGACAGAAAATCTGTAGCAGGCTGGAGAACAAGAGCAGCCTGATGTGTTGGAGGAGGAGGGTGAGTGCTCATTTAGGCTTTGCAGCAATTTGCTTTCCCTGTCATGGGCACTGCAGCCATGGGGAAGGTGGGGTAGAGCACTGCAACCTGCACTTCACACTGGGTTCATCTCCTCCCATTTCCCTTCAAGTGACAAATGGCTTTCAGGGAGAGGATTCTCCTGAGGGATTTGTTCTTCCCTAGGCCTGTGGGGTGTGTGTTTGATGAGGGAACACTTACGAGAACAGGGCCCTTTCTAACCCCTTATACTGTTTTGCTCTGTGCTGCTGAGGTTAATTCAAAACTGTTGGCAGAAGTGGAGCTAAAAAAAGTGTCAGATGTCACAGAGCAGAGGGGTGAGGAGAAGACAAGCTGCTCAGCTGACTGGTATGATGCACATGACCTTGTGCTGGCTTTTTTCAAAGGAGGATTAGTCTGAGCCTCATGACAGCATGAGAACTTTCCAGTGGGGACTACAGATTGTGCTTCAGGATGTAATTTAAGGTCTCTGTGAAAAGAGAGACCTCCTGTATAGCAAGAACTGGGCTAGAGATCAAGGGCAGTCTTTGCTGGGATTTAACAATTTAAGAGGTGAAGATGTTTTGGCTCTATCTGCAGTTTTCTCATGAATGTTTTGTCATATCACACCTCCTTTCAACTGGCTGGTGAATCCACAGTGTGTTTAATGAGAATAAGCCACATATTAGGCTGTCCTGGCACAACAGAATTGTTACAGAACTATTTTCTTCTGAAAGTGGTTGTCACACTCTATGAAAGGGGAGCACAAATTGGAAAATGGACAGATTATCAAAAACAGCTTCTGTAAACTGGACAGGCAGAGTGTCAGGAGAGTGCCACAGGTGGCAGAGGAGAAACTGAAGTTGTCTACTGGACCTGCTTCTGGCAAACAGCTTTTTACATACTTAGTACCCACTTTTTGCATTTGATTGATGCCTGGAGTTCTGGCTTTGTTTCCTCACTTGAGTATTTTCCATGTATTATTCATATTCCTGCATTACAAACTGTGGTACAAGATGTTCCAGACTGGGTAGCTTGTCTCCATACAACAACTTGGCTTAGCACTGAACTTTGATAAATTATTTAGTGCATGTGCACAAAATCCAGAAGGATTGTCTGAACTACAGAAACCTGTTGTATAATTGCCTTTTTGTTTTTTTTCATGTCTGGATCTGTAGCAATATAATCTGAGGTTTAAAAGAGTATCAGGGATTTGGTGAGTAAGGCATAGTGACAAAACCAAGTCTTTGTTGATATCCTACTAGTTTGTGGTGTACTTGGGGTGTGGGGTATGAAGAACAAAAAACCCACGCTATTTCCCCCAGTTTTTCTTCCATGTTGTCCCATGGAAAGCATGTAATAGAACAGAAGCAAAGGAGTTCCTGGGATGGGAAAGAGCTTTGCATTATTTGCATGTTCTCTCATGAACACAGAGGTTTTGACACATAGCCTTCAATATCTAAGTGTGAAAAATCATAAATTATTGTGTCTAACACCCCCATGAGCTGCTGAGGGATCTAAGCACAAAGTCAATGGCAGATGACATTGCAGATCTAATGCAGAAGAGATAATGCTGATTTAAAATAGGATGTGTCTAACTCCTGATCCAGCAGAGCTGCTCTGATTCAGACAAAATCTGAAGGCTTGGGAAATGACAGGAGGATATTTGCTGAACTAATTCCTACAGGGACTCCAACCCCTAGCACAAAACTTGTTGTGGAACAGAAATTGGAGTAACTCAGAGAGGAACTGCTTGATCAGGGACCCAGATTCACCTCACCCAGCCCTGACAGCCCCCACAACCCTCCACAGGGGCAGATGTGTTTAAAACAATGACATAAGAATTCTCTTCCCCTCAGATCTGTATGTCACTTGCTCACATCTGTACATTCCTGTTTCATGTGGTCCATCCCCGGAGGTATCAATGGCATTGGATATTATGGACAGAAGGAATTGGCAGTGTAGATGAATCTGTCATAACCAGCCTGCTCTGTACATGATTAATTTGTAAAGTGGCATATGTTGCATCAATATTTATATTTGATCCATTGAGACAGCCAGTTAGTTCAGCATATGGGAAGCATTACAGTTTTGTGAGCCTACAATGTCATTTCTTGCACAGAGTGGGTGTATATAACAAAAATAATTGTGTTTATGTAGCAAAACATACCCTCACAAGCTGTATCAATTGAGCTCTTTCACAGCCATTGAAAATACAAATAAAAATATCATTAAAAAATACCCAAGCAATACAGAGAATAGTTCACACAGAAGAATCCAAGTGATATGTATTCAAAAGAGAAGAGTTTTCCTATGCTGGAGCCAGCTATGACTGAAGCTGGAAATACCACCCAACAAGCAGTACTTTCAGATGTTTAATTATAAAAATGAGAAGAAGGGGGAGGGAGAGAAGGAAGGGTGGACGGAGATATCAGCTTAAAGAGAATTAATTTCAGGCCTTTGGCTCAGCAAACATGCAGTTACCTGCCAATTTAAAGGTTGGTGGCTAGTTCCAAAATGTGGTATCAGAGCAGGACACTGCCTGGGTGGAAGAGCTTCAAGAAACCTGTGGACACATTTCTGACTGTCCATGCTGAGGACTTGAAGCCCTAAAAGACTTATTTTCATGTTTCTTGCCAGCGTTCCCATGTTTTAAAGCTGCTTCCCTTCTCACCAGTCCATTCAAAACTGATGGAACTGAAAGTATCCAGCAATTGCTGGATGGGCTGGTCCATGGGCTCAGTCTGCTCATCTGCAGGGTAACTCTTGGGTCAGAAAATACACGGGATGTTATTGTTATTTACATGGTCTTTCTTTCTTCAGAATGTAAAGCTTTCCCTTTCTGCTTCTTAATTTAATTAATCCCCTTACCTTGGTTGGTTGGAGTGGACAGGAAGTAACACAAAGCAAGTGAGAGATGGCAAAGATCAAACAACTCCCTTGAACTATTTAGGTTTTAAGGGGTTCTTTCTGCACTGTGAAAACTTGACTTTTGAGCAGTGAAACTTGGAATTTTCCCTTTGCATGTGGTTAATTAAGCCTTCACATTGTGGAAAGCTTTCTGCAGGCTGAGGACAGCTCTGTAGTTAAAGGATGGGCAGTGTTATACACAGAGCATGTTGTCAGTGGGAAACTGCTGATGTACACACTGCCAGTGCTGGAGTCTCAGGGGCTCTCACACCCAGCCACTGTGTTCTGCCCTTCCAGTCCTGTCTCTTCCCCTTTGATCCACTGATCCACTTGTTTTAAGAGTGGCCATGGTGGTGGTTTTAAGAGTATTTTCCATGTGGAGAGTTCTCAAAGGATCAGAGTGACCAAGGTGGTCACTGCAATGTGTTTCTAAATGACTTTGCAGCTTTTAGGATCCACTGTCAAATCTTACCCAAAGCTGTTTCCTTATGTACCGTTATTAAATGTACTCTTATTAAATGCACTTTCAGTTTGGAAATGATTGGAAGGCTTGGGGAGAGGGGAACAGGCTCTAATGTTTATGTAGACAACACTAAAGTGCTTCCAAGGTATTTTTCCCCCATAAAGTAGCAAGAATGCACCAGTTTTCATCTTGAAGCCATGGAAAAAAGTGTTTTATTCTCTTAGAGATATTCCTTTGTAAGAAGCCATTTCCTGGCCCAAACGTGATGGAGGCCTTAAGTCTCAGGTCCTGGATTGAGGGAAAAGTTTGCCCTGTGAATGGGAGCAATGGTGCCCTTGAAGAGGAGGGTGCAAGGGCCATTCCCAGTTCCTTCACTCACAGGGAACAGGGTGAAGATGAAAGGTAAAAACCAGCAAAGGTATTGGGAGTTACATTTGTGGATTCAGTGGGTTCTCTCCATGCCTCTCAAGGGCCTCTCAAGTGGAAGGGTGTAAGTAAAGGTGTGAGGAAAGGGCTTGTCTTGAACCCCAGTCTCAGATGAGGGGACCCAGCCTTCTCAAGCTTTGCTGGCTCCCACTGGTTTCCATTATCTGGGAAGCTCCAGCATAAATACAAAGCATGTGATTGCCAACTCCCCATTCTTTCCCTGCCTCCGTTAGAGTCCTACAGACTCCTCATGTAGCTCTGGGAATAAGTGTGGTTCAACACTCATTATGTTCCCTTTATTCATCTGTGTGCTCACATAGTGCTAATAACAATGCAGCACAATAAAAGATAGCACCAGAGCCTTAAATTAAACACAGCCTTTCCAGTATCTCAGCAGGGTGGCAGGCAGGCGTTCATTTCCAGCTGCCTTTCAGCAACCCCATTAATAAATCATCCTGATTTTCCTGGAAGGAGAACTGCTGGGACATCCTTCTGTTCTGGGGGCAGAATCACGTTCAATATCCCAAAATTATTTGTTGGACATGGGCGTGAAGTTCAGGCTTGAGAATTGCAACTGCCAGAAAATCCACGATCTTCTTCCTCCTTCTTTTAACTCCCATTTATGCATTTATACAGTTTTTTCCTGCTGTTCCTGTGCAGCAATGTAGGTGCTGTGCCAGTTAATGAGCAGCATTTCCCTGGTATGTGTTCAGGATGATCACCCTCTCTCAGCATATCTGTCCCTAATGATCTACCCAGACAAGCTCTGCATCAGCACACAGTGGAACACTGGCAATCTTTGATCCCTGAAATACATCTGGACTGAGGCAGTGGCCAGGGTCTTCTGAAACAAGGGGAATGTTGGAATTCTGATCCAAATTGAATTGCTTACACACAGCCAGGCTCAGATAAACAGCCCGAGTTCTCTTAATATTTCCCTGCTTACCCTATTTTTCAAAATGTTTGTTGTTTTGATTGTTCCCTAAGATATCTCTCCAACTTTCCTCTGGCTTCATCACAGGAAGGCAAAGAAGGGAGAGACCCAATAGCCTCAGTCAAATAAGTCTTACTAGTGACAGTCCTGCTACTCATTTGCCAAGAAACTGTTTATCTATGCAGAATAAATCTTAAACTAATTTTTAATAGTGCAATCTCTACTAATAACTTGCATAATGACAAGGCTTTTTTCAGTAGAAGTTTATGTTTTAAGAGTGAATTGCTGATCAATTTAAGGGTCTTGCATGGACAGAATACAAGATTCATTTACGTAGATTAATGACAGTGTTGTCAGCCTCAAGATCTACAAGAGTGGAATGTTCACCATCATAACCCATGAATGCTTTGTGAATAACGAAGATTATGGTGATAATTCCCATAGCTACAGGAAGAATATTGTGACTCTTCCCTTGTGTGGAAGCAGAACTGTAGGTTTCATTGGAAAAAAAATAGGTATGTATAGAAAATTATGAAAACACCATTTATAATGAAGCTTTAGGTGAAACTGTTAGATTCTGTAATTTATTTTTCAACTGAATCTTGACTCTTAATACAGTGCAAGCATGTGGAAAATTTCATAATTGCATAGGCAATCTTGTGGTAGAAATTGGCCAGATATGGAACTGACCTGCTTCCACTGAACTACTCTTTCATTTCAGGTATCTTGAGCCATCTGATTAATGAGGTCTTTTTTCAGATATTTCAAAAGTTTAATTAAGAGTTGAATGTTTTCTCCCCATTCAGGTTTTCAGTCAGATGTCAATCTTAGTCTTGACCTCATTGTTTAGAGATGCTCTGACCTTGCCAACAAAGTAATGGGGGTCTCTGGTTGTTGTCATTAGAAAATTGGCTGTGATGGGATCATTGGCTCAGCTGCCAAAGAGGATCGCTGTGGGATCTGCAGTGGAGATGGGAAAACCTGCAAGGTGGTGAAAGGAGACTTCAACCACACCAAGGGCATGGGTGAGTAGCACTCAGTCTGGTTCTCCTGCTTGCTGGAGGAGAGTTGGGGCAGCAGTAACAGCTTTTCCTCTTGGATAGCACTGGGGTCACCTAGCCAAAACAGCTCTAGGGAGCTCCTAAGGAGCATAAAACAAACCCCAACTCACTTCAGGTGTGATATCCCATCTGCTTCTTACTCGGTCACCCAGACACCAGCCACTGCCTCTGCCTGAAATTCAGGCTGAAGTTCTGTTTCTCATTCTGAGTGCTACTGATGCTGGTGATTTTAAATAGGAGACAAAATCACAGAATCTTTCCCAGTGGGAGGGAAGTTGGATTTCAGCACCATCTTTGAGGTCTCAGAATGATGCATGTTGCATGTTGTAGATGATTCATGTTAGAATATCTCAGCTAAAGGAAAGAGCAGTGCACTCCCCTCTGAATATTTTTACTGATTCCCTGCCAGCAAAAATATCCAGTATAGGATATAAGACTTTTCCCTTTCTTGTTAAACATTAATGTATGTACAGCTTGGTGTTTGAATTAGCCTTTGTTCCAGGCTTTCTGTACTACACTTCTGAGAACCCTGTTATCACACATCCTTATTAGCCAAAGGGAGGGAAAGCCATGTCCAGAACTTGGAAGCTGCTCCAGGAGGAAACAATTGTCCAGAAAAAAAAATTATTTCCCATTCAGTGAATACAGAACTGGCATTTCCGTATGGAGAAATGCATTCAACGTGCTGCTCCAGGGCTGAGTTCCACAAAGCACATGAAAATCCCCTCTAAGCACACATTTCAGTTTAGTGGCTAAAGCAGCAGCAGTGCTTAGCAGCTCCCTTTAGTCCAGGTCTCAGCTCTGAAGTCTGAGGCTCTGATTTTGTTCACTGACCTCTTCCTCTGCACCTCCTCCTCCTCACCTGTGGGGCCAGCTGGAATCTGTCACCTCCTGTGAGATGCAGGTAGATTTCCCACCTGCACCACATCTCTCTGGAGTACATCTGTGTGCTTGGCCAGCCTGTTGAGTGGTTTCCTGCATTAGTGCCTTTGACTCTTTTGTCCCAATTATTTTCCACCACTTACAGTAAGCCTTTTGCATTTGATGCAAGTGGTGGGAAAAGTTCCTCATTTCCATTGAAAAAACCCCATCTATTCTCCATTTCTGTGGCAGCTCATACAGCTTTCATGGATTTCTTACATGCTGCTGAAGAGTAGCTATCTTTTTTCCAGTGAGTCTACAAAACATCTTGTGCAGATAAATACAAAATTTCTGGGTCACTGCCAGGAGGTTGCACCCGTTTCCCGCTACACAGCCTGCTTGAGGTGGTGACTTTACAAGGCTGTAGGAGCAGAGCAGCTTCAGCCTTAACTGGCTGCCAGGACTCTGCAGGAGGTTTTCACCCCCAGTGCCCTGGAACCTAATCAGAAAGAATTCCTGATGACTCATGGGCAGTGTTCAAGCATTCAGATTCTCTGCTGATCATCTCAGACACACAAACCTGTCAAAGTGTTGCTTTGTCAGTGCAATGTTTCCACCTTTAGCCATCTCACATAATCTAGAAGATAATTGTTTTTACCAGTATAACCTCATAACCATTTATTAGGTGTTTTGTTTTATTTTTAATTTAATTTTGAAAGTCAATTACATTTTATGTGTACTTCCATCCATTTCTGCTCACATGCTGTTTTGCAGATTCAGGTCCTCAGGTGAACCCACTGAATTTCATGCAGTAAGCAAAGCTCCAGGTCTGGGTATCACAAGTGAACGTGGCATTACTCAAGGGAAAAAAGCTTTTTATTTTAAATTTACATTTAGGCAAAAATGTGCAAAAATTTGATGGAAGCTGGGGCAAAGAAAGATCCACAATATTCTGCTGATAACAACTTCAAGGTTTGGGTGTGTAAATGATGGCACAGTTCAGTGGCAAATCCCCACCACCTGGCTGCATTCCAAGTCAAGGCCAAGACCCTGAGTCCAGTGTGCTGATTTATCATTTCAAAAGAGAATAAACTTCAAACATCAATACATTGATTGTTTTGGAGTGGTATCTATTTGGGGAATTGCAGCTGCAGCCTTGAGCCTTGGCTCTGCCCATAGGACTCCTCTGCTTGCAGGATTGGTCCCTCTGTGTCCTGTGATTGCAAATGATGTTGTGGAGCCCTGTGAACTGAACTAAACCCCTGCCAACTCCTTTCTGTTTCTTAGTAACCAATAGTCATTGTAAGAAGGTTTCCACATGTGTGATGGCAAAGGCAAAGGCTGTTCCCAAGTGTTTCTCGTGTAAGATACTTGAATGCTGTTTGCAGTGTCAGTGGGTGTCGGTGAAATCCTTTGGTGTTGGTCCTTTATCTTCATTTTGTCGGATTAGATGGGGAAATTTGGTATCAAAAGCCATGGATAAACTTCAAGTCCTTTTACTGTTTCACTTGCCTTGTCAGAGATACAATGCAGATCCTTTCCTTTTAGGGAACATATCTGTGGAAAGGAAGCCAAATTTTCATGCACCAAGCAAAAAGAACCAGGTCTATTTCTTTTTTTCCCCAGCTTTAATATCACAGAGGTTCTGCCACCCTGGTGGGAAAGATGGTGGAACATTCAAAGTGCCTTGTAGGAGATCCAGCAGTTCAGCTCCTAGCACCTGTGATCCAGGGTGATCCAACTGGAAATGGACCCCATTTTTCTGCTGGAGAGGAGGTCAAAAGCCTTAATTTATGATGCTAAACATCTCATACACTTGTGTGCAGCTGGCTGTCTTCAGTAGCCAGCTGAATGCACTGTTTAGACTGAGGTTTCCTTTCTACTGGCAGCATGCCTTGTACCTATTTCTACAAAATAATTTTTCAAAACCAAACACAGAGTTGTTCTGAAGTCCAGCTCTGTCACTCTGCCACTGTAAAGGGGACCTAGAAATGAAGGACAGCTCTTGGACTCCTGTCTGTTGGGGAGCTGATTTATCACTGACAACTTCCCCAAGGTTGTGCCTGTAATGCTCAGAGACCTGGATCTGTCTCTCCTGATTTTTCTCAACCACATCAAGATTTTCATTTATTATTGTGATTCAAAAGAATTTATGGTAATAATTCAAAAGAATGACCACAGATGTTTGGATTTTCTTTTTTAATGGCAGAATCTAATAAGGTGAGATATGCCTTATTGTTGTAACTGTCATTTTGGGAAAGGAAAAGTACACCTTTGCTAGGAATTTTTTTTTTTTTAAGATGGTAGAAAAGTAGAGGTTTTATTGCATATGCTGTTTGTCCAGCACTTACTAAAAGAATTTTGAACAGTAGTGCTGTCGTGCTGGCTGGGAGTATCTTTAGCCAACACAAAAATATCTTTTTTTATCAATAGGGTACACATGTAAATTACAAGAAAATAGAACTCTACCTAATCTTTAACTCAGAGATCTCTTATGGGGCTTTCATCAGAACATGCAAGTTAGAAATCCCAGTTACCAACTTTGCAGCAATAGTAGGAGGCTTTGAAATTTATCCATGGCTCTTCAGAGAAATTATTTTCTTACAACTGAGCTATCCCATGGCTGGAAGTGGACTGGTGCCAATGCAGGATTTATTCTCAAGCTAAAAGCAAAGGAGAATTATCACAGCTATTCAGGAAACAGACACATAATTTGCACTCCACTGCAACAAGCAGCAATCAGCAAAAGCTGCAAGGTGGGAAGGAGATGGAGTCTCAGCTGGTGCCTATCCCTGAAATACCATGGGAGCTTTGCTGGCCTTGGCTGGCAGGTGGGCAGGACAGCCTGATCTCCTGGGCTTCTACCCCAAGATCTTTGTTCAAAGCACTTTTGGGAGGTTTGGTAATGGGCTGGGCACTGTTGACCTTCTCACACCTGATTTTGGTGTGTACAGGGATAAGATAGGAAGGTGCAGTGCCCAGGGGTTGCTACTTTCAGCCATGGGATCATTTGTCCTTCACCTCTGAGTCCGTCTTTCACTGCAGTGTGAACCAGAAGAGTTTTGCAGTAGATCAGTGGCATTCTGAAGTTCACACTAAACTTTCTGTTCTTTCTGGGAGTAATAACAATGGCTAACAATGGATTTTTCTGTGTGGGCTGCCTTCCTCTTGCAAATCTCTCCAGCATTTAAATGAAGATACAGTAGCCACTGTTCACATATTAATCTCCTTGATGACAAAGCCACCTCTTTGTTCTGGTGTCTCTCCTAATACAAGTTATACCATAAAATTTGTATCTAGGATTTGCTTCAATCACAGTCTTACATTCCTGAGACACTGATGTAATGCAGATTATCCAGAAAGATTGGTGTGTGCCAAAGTAACTGTTCCCAAGGTGGAGTATAGTGCATGCAGCGCTATAAATTATCAAATAATGAAGTTCTCCTGTTGTATTTTCAAAGCTTCATCTTAACACGCTGATTTATGGGTGAAATTACTAAAAATACTGCCTGATAGTTGCCAAATCTCATCAGTCTTTAACCAGTTCCTCATTTAAAGATGAACTTTAAGCCCAGCCTTGCAAACCCTGGCCTTGCAGACAATTATCCTTAGACCTAACAGAGCTTTGAGAGTCCTTGACTGCCAACTCTGAGACTTTTTTTGGTCATTCCAGCTGACACTTGATAATCTTTCTGGCAATCTGCAGTTACGGTTTGCTTAATAAAATGTGCCTGGAAAACACTGGAGGTGTTTCCTGGTGCAGTCAAAGATCAGGAATCTGTGACCACAAGCCTCCCACCAGCTCTGAGGACCAGAGTGGAGTGGTGGAGATGATCCAAGTTTGTACCTGTGGCAAATATGCATGAGTGATATCCAGTCTGTTTGCAGCAGAATTCGACCACTAACTCACCCAACATTGCTGGAGGTAATGAATGAGTGTCCAGGTGCTCCTGGTGGGACATGCCCAAGGGTTCTGCTTCACCTCTGAGAGGACAGGCCAGATCCAAACCCTTGCAAAGCATTTGGGAATTCTCTAACAGGAGAGTGAAGGTCAGCAGCCAGGTTTGTGGCACAGTGAGATAACACAGTGTGTTTCTTTTTATTCAGGAGCTGTGAGTGCAGCCCCAAAGCCACCAATCAGGATTAGAAATTACACAAGGAGAAAAAATCTGGTGTGAGACCAAACCAAACAGTCTCCAGAACTAATACTCTATTAATAGCTCACACTTGACTATTGTAAAATGTAACATAAAAATCACCTTTCCACGTGGTGTTTCTCTCATGGCACAGTGATGAAATAAGTGTATTTAATGGCTTGAGCTGAGCCTCCAGCACAGCTCCAGAGCTTGCTCACCTCTAAAGCAGGTGACACACTCCTGGCTGCTGCTGGGTCAGGGGACAGACCCAGAGTTCACTGAACTTAGTGACTGCCTTCCACTAAATTCAGAGTAACTTTGTCTCCAACCCCAGCATGATTTAGCTCTGGGCATTTGTATCTGGTTTAAAAACTAAATAAGTAAATAGTCCCCTAGTAGGTATTTTAAATTACCTGAAACTTGGGCATGTTCCAAACTGGCTTCCTAACAGGGGTGTTCAGGGTGTATCAGGAGCTATTTCCTTGTGACAGACTGTCACTGGTCACACTTTTGCTGTGTGTTTATGTCTTGAGTAGCTGTTGGTTGGGTTTACATGCAGCTGCATGGGATGCAGTAAGGATATTTGATATCTGACTGTATTGACTGTATTGACTGTGATTTGGTATCTCAGCTGATGAAAAACCAACTCCTGGCAATGTCTAGGATAAAGTCCAACATCTGTTTGCTCTGATTTCATAACAGATTTCCGTATTGCCTTTGTAAAATTGACCCTGGAAGTAATGATTTTTCCTGGTGAAACCCAGGCTGGAACAGCAGCTGGGAGAGCCTCTGCTCTGGCTTCTGTGCGCAGACAAGGTCTGAGCTCTGCTGCCCCTCTCTCTGGTTTTCCTGCAAGGGATGAGTGACCACTTCTGACATATCCTGAGTAAGGGAGAAGTAATTGAAGAATAAAAAGTGCAAAGAGAATTGAGCTAAAGGGTGAGATGAAAGTGTCATTCAGATACAACAAATCAGGGAAAGAGAGAGACTGTCTGGCCCAAGTCAGCTGCCCACCTTCTGCACCTGATGAAAGCCAAGAACTCAAGCTTTACTCATGAAATAAATATTCAGGAAATGAATCCACCATCTGAGACCCCAAATCTGTCTCACTCCACGTCACAATGGAAGGAGAATCACTTAGTCCTGAGGTGCAAGAGACTGTCACCATACTCCTTGGAGTCCTCCCTGTATCAGCAAAAGCAGGGCTACACTTTTATCCCTAAAATAGCTCCCTGAACACTGCTAAGTGCTAAAGAAATCGCTGCTCCCTGTGCCAGCACTTCTCCAGCCCATTGCTCAAGACAGCCCACAATTCCCATAAAGGCATCACTGACACACAACAGCTTCACAGAGCCATTTAAAGCAAGAAAAGTGGATGAGGGAACATACAGGATAAGCCGCTTAACATCTAAAAGAAAGAGGACAGCAATAACCCCAAAAAGGTGCCAAGTGATATACTGCAAAGTAAACTGGGTGGCCAATTAGAAGGAATCAAGTCATGGTTGTGATGAGATTAGTGTCATCTACAGAGGCCTGGTTCAAAGTCCATTGAAGCCAGTGGAAAAACTCTGCCTGGCTCTTTGAAATGGGCCCTGCTGTTCCTCTGCTTTATTATTTAAAGGCACCGCTTCCACCCCATGGAGCAAGTCTGTAACTCCACGTGTCTCCATAGTGGGGGAAAAGAGGCTGCATTTCCTTGTAGTTCCTGCTTATTCCTACTGTATTCTGTAAGTCAAAATTGGTCTTTGAAAAATTGTTTAGAGTTGGCCAGTGGTCAGTCCTGGAGAAACTTCCAGCTCTGTTATTGCATTAAATCTGAGCTGTTGAATTTTCAGCAGCCCAGTGCAAGGAGATCATTATCTCCTCCAGAATTTTTGTACAGAGCTGAAATGTAAATAAAAACAAACTTTTTCCCTCATTTTTTCTGCTAATTCCCTCTGTTCAGTTTTAGCATCATCAAAATGTTTTGTAGAAGTGAGTCCTTTCTGACACCACAGCCTTGACAGGGAAGACAAAGCAGGAGCATCTTTTGGAAACATCATTTCACATGTCTGTTCTGTGCAGTGTTGCTCCTGACAGTCACACTTTGCAGTGTTCTCGTGCATCCCTGCCAGTACTGCAGGAAAACCAGGGTGATTCGAAGGGTGCAGATCTAATTAGAGCTAATTAACAAGGCTGAAGTCGCAGCTGAGCAGCACTCATGCATTTCTGCTGAAATGTTAGTCATGACCACGCCTGTGACAGCAGTGACAACTGGCTGCCAGCACAGGGGTCTCATTTGGAGTGTTTCTCACTCAGTCCCCAGCCTGGAGTTGAGTTTTTCTCAGGGAGATGTGGGATGGCTGCTCCTGGCTGGCCCTGCCTTTATTCAGCCCTTTTTTGTTGCTCTAGGTTACATCGAAGCCGCTGTGATCCCTGCGGGTGCCCGGCGGATCAGAGTGGTTGAGGACAAACCTGCTCACAGCTTTCTGGGTAAAAAGACAAAAGAAAAAATGTTTTTATTAAAATTCAGCTGTTTTCTTTTAAAAATGACCCTTCTCTAAGGGACCTGTAAGGTTTGTTGCTGCCAGGGAGGGGCTGGTGAATTGAGTCTTGCTGCAATGTCTGCTTTTGTGGCTTGGTATCATGATGTTTGTGATGTGATAGTATGTGACACTTACAGGCCCTGTGCAACCTGGAAGGACCAGAGAGTACTTTTATATACAGACAGAAGAGTTCCTGAGCAGAACTTGGCAGTGGTTTGCACAGGGCTGCCAGGAGCACAGAGCACTTCAGGAGGGAGTGGGGAAGAGAACAGTGTGTTTAGAGAGGGGAATGGCAGAGGTACTGATAGGAAGGCGCCCAGCTCAGTCTGAAGCAGAGACAGGACAGGGCAGCTGATATCCTTCAGTAACCTGCTGCCATTTCCTACAGCAGCACATTTTCACTGGATGCTGTACCCAAGACCTGATCCTGCATTCTGAGATGGGCTTGGCTGCAGCCTCTAGTCCACTTGCCTCTATTTTATCAGGCAAAAAAATTTGTTTAATCCTCTTGTCATTTCTACTTCTGCATTCCTTTAGAGGGGAACAGGCATCTCTCCTCCTTTTCCTATTGGGAAAAGAAGGTTTAGACATGGCTGATGGGTAAGATTTGCATGTGAGGTTGTTGTAGGGCAGAGTCTGTCAATGAATTTGTTGTTCAGTTACTCATTGCATAAATTAAAGGTCAGAATGGCATTTGTAAAGTGCAGCCAGTCAGTTACACTGAGGATCTGTCAGTCTGGTCTTCTGCCTCTTCTCTGCAATGTTTGAGGCATTTCCTTCTCTGTCATTACTAGATATTAGATAAAGGGTTTTATCCTCATCTACTTCTAGGGAGTCCAGGTCACAGAAATGCTCCATTAGCCCTGAATTTATACAGGAAGCCAGTGGCAGAGCAGAGGCTTTAGAGAAAATTGCCCAAGATCCAAAAAACCCCCAACATGGTCCCAGAGCTGCATGGCCATGGAATTGCTTCCAGAGAGGAAGGAACTCTGAGAGGATTGCAGAACTTGTCACTCTCTTGTTTCTGAAGAGGAAACTGAGGTGTTTCAACTTGCTCATGGCTATTCAGGGAGTCAGAACAAAGCTCAGACCTTGGTCTCTGATTTCCACATCTTTTGATTATAATTCTTCATCTCCAGCCAAAAGGAGATGTTAATATCCAGCACTGGAATATCGGATGCTGCTGAAAACGTTTGCATGGTGGCCGTGTCAGGGTTTCAGCTCTAGTGCTACTGATTTTCTGTCTTGAGATGTTGCTGCAGTTGGCAATATCACTGGGAAAGATGCTTTTGTTCTCTTTCACTCCAGATCCAGAGGAAAAAAGGAGTGCAGATTGTCATTCAGTTGCCCTTTGATCAAAACCATTGGCATTTGTGCCACTTCTTGGTAGGAAGGAATATCACCACTGCTCCTATTTCCATAATGCTTTAGCCAGAGGATCCCGCCTACACATGAGATGTTTGACATAGCAAAGCCTGGTGGAATAATGGGAGCCAGTGTTTCTTTGGGTTTTGCAAGTGCTCTGCCTTCTGGAAACCAGCCTTTTTGTTTGTCTTGGTGGGGTTTGCACAGGGTATTTGGGCTTTGGCAGATAGCAGAGCACTGAGAGTCTTACATGAGTTAGAAACTCCCCTTCCCTGGGACAACATAACCTTGACTGAAGCAGATGGTTCCCCACTGGGTGGTGAAGATTAGGATTGTATTTTTGAGAGCAGGAGCTGGCCCTGTTTGCATCACATAAAGATAGATAAAAATCTGGCTCTTTTAAAGCTTTTAGTGCTTTCAGCTCTTTGGTTCATGGTCAGGAGCCAGGAGAACCTCTCTAAGCTTTCCAGGGTTTTCTCTTTCAAGGAACACTCGACCCAAAGAAAAGATACCCAGTGCCTTGCTGAGCTGAGATGAAGAATAGCAGCAGGGGGGTTCCATAGGGCAATAAAGATGACCAAGAAAAATGTCCCAATCACTCTTAAATTCAGATCTGAGTGTGGAAGGATTTTCTAGTTCAATAGCACTGACAAAGCTGAGTCCAATCAGGTCCTATTTCTACTCAGAACCAGGTACAACATTCTGGAAAGAAGCCCAGCATAATTTGGAATCATTATTCCATGTGCTGGGAGCAGTGCCTGAAGAATTTCCCTCCACCTACAGGCAGCCCACGCTGGCTGCCTTGGCTGGCTGTAACTCTCAAAAACCACCTTGAACAGGAAATGCCTGGGCAGTTTGTGTCCACAGGCTGGGAAGCAAGCTGGAGAGACCCAAGGTGGAAATAAAGATCTGACTAGATGCCAGGTTTAGAAGTTGATTGGTCAGTTCCTGCCTTCCAGCCAACAAGAAAAACAGAAGTTACAGGTTGTTGCTGGGGTTCCTATTCCTCCTGCTCTTCTACTGTAGGAGTTTGAATTTAGTTCTGTCACCTCTGGGGCTGGGCACACAGCCAGTGGTTGTGTGTGACAAAAGCCATTGGAGTTCCCTGTGTCTGAGACATGGAAGGTTTTGTAGCTGCAGCAGTGATCTTGCTGATGGGGTAATGAAGGCAAACAGCAATGAAAATACTTTAGCTTAAGTGCTCTGCTCAGTCCCCAGTGCAATTCCTGCAATCCTCGAGGAGCACCTTTGGGAACAGGTCTGTTTCCAAACTCTCCATCTCCTCAGCCACTAAGGGAGCAGTGCCTGCAGCAATCAAAATCAAACCCTGCCCAGAAAAGAGGTTCACAAAGATGAAACATTGGTTTTCATCAGCAAATTATCTCCCTTTGAGGGTGAGCTGGAACCAAAGCATGACTTAAGTCACTCAACCTCTTAGACAGTTTGGAGCACATGCTGGGCTATCTTTCCTAGTCAGCCATGCTGCTTGGAGATAGTTTTATCTCACCCACAGCTTTGATCTGCCTGGAAGCCACTAGGTCTTGGCAGAGGAAAGCAATCCTGCTTCAGAATTGTGTCTGCAGCTTGCAGAAGGTACTTTGTAAACTGAGGAACAAAGCAGCAAGAGAAGTGAGCCACAGGGAGAGACACATTGCTGCAGCATGCAAGTGCCAGGGCACCATCTTACCCCTGAGCTGTGTGCCAGGGGAAACTTTCCTCAGAAAAAATATTCTCCCACTTCAGTTCCTCTTCACCCTGATTTTGGAGCCTCTGATGGGACTTGGAGAGCTGTCAGGAAGGTTGTGTGCAGCAGGACAGATATCCACCTTTTTCCAGGATTCCCAGTGTAGATGCAGAGAACACTGTGACCTCCACTTGCTCCAGATTCCCCCAGAGTTCGGACATCACAAATTATAAATACATATATATACATATATATATATCCTAAGCACACCCAGGAGGGTTTGCTGGCAATGGAGGCTTGGTCCAAAGGGATGACAATAGGAGATTTCCTATTGACTTGCAACACACTCAGTTAAGTGAGAGCAAAGTTCTTTACTGGAAGAGAATAAAATAGGCATGAGATGCTAGAGGTTAAAAAAACATCTTGTTAAAGGCTTAGCCAAAAGACACAGTTAACCTTGAACTAAGGAATCCCAGTAACATGTGGGATATTCTGTCTGTCTGCTGTCAGGGCAGATTTGGTCACAGTGACTGGATCTCCACAAAGGGGCCTGGCACTTTCTGCTGCAGCAGGGTCTGCCAATTTTCTCTTCCCTCAGTGCATCACACCAACATCTGGATAACTCTGCTTCCATTCTAACACAGAAAACACATCAATCCCTAAATCAGCCTCCACTGATGAGTCAACAGTAATGTGATGCCGTTATGGCTGGAGCTGTCTTTGAGTGTTTGAAGGACATCAGTGATCCTGATGAAGTAGTTAGGCTGGAAGAAAGGACACACAACTTCCAAGAATCTTTTCTTCTCAATATTCATCTTTCTTCTGAAGTTAAGCTTTCCATTTTTACCTTAGTGAGGCACAAAGGCACAGGATGGGTGTGACCCTACAACACCTGACCTTATGCATTTATGTCCAGCACTTGGACCCTGAAAAGAGGGTGGCCAAGTTCACATTTTGCCCAGCCCCTGCTTTGTGACTTGACTTCTCTTTACAGCTGTGACAGCTGAATGTTAATTTTTTCAATGTTCAGTTATGGAGCACACACAAACACAGCATCAGTTGTATTTTGCATTTGCAAATCTTCACGTGTGTATCGACAAAGGTTTGATTGATCTTTTCCTCAAGGAGAGTTTAGGAAAATGTGGTCTCAAAATCTGGAAACTGAAAGAAAATTCTGCTTGGAAACTAAATTGCAGATTTGTCTTGTTGCATTTGAAAGGAGAGTGTAGAGATAAATGATCTATGAATTTTATGTTAATTCTTCGAAATACCTTCATCAACTGAAGTACAGAATATGTCCAAGTTAGAAACATCACAATGGGCCTTTTAAAAGTGGAGGAGGTTTTATCCTTTTAAACTCACATCCATTACAAGGTTTCTGCATCTTGTGCTTGAGGTGCCTTGAGACAAAGGCTCAGTAGTCTGTATTGTAATTACAAATTTGCTCACATTTCATTCCGTGGTGTTTGATTCATTGCAGCTTTAAAAGATTCCAGTAAGAGATCCATTAACAGCGACTGGAAAATTGAGCTTCCTGGTGAGTTTCAGATCGCAGGCACCACTGTCCGGTACGTGCGAAGGGGGCTGTGGGAGAAAATCTCTGCCAAAGGACCAACTAAAATACCACTGCACTTGATGGTAACTTTATATCCTTTGTTTGTGTTTCTTAAGTGATGCAACAGAAAGGGTTTATATCCTAGCTGAAAGTTAAATTTTGATTGTTTGCTTCCTCACCACAGTGTTCTTTTGCAGCATTGCAGGGGCTGGAGAAGCCCAGCTCCCCACTCAAAAAGTGATGCTCCATCCTGGGAGAACAGGCAGTGTTCATTCAGCTCATGTCCACTGCAGGAAACCCCTGTAATGTGTCACAGACGGGTCCATTCTAGGGGATGTAGGTTCCCAAGGACCTGAATTATTTCTTGGACATACCTGATCACACACATAAAAGCATATTTGCTGAAATGTCTTTTTATCTTATGCCAGAATGTATTCTGTGTTTAAGTACTGTTCTCTTACAGAAGAGATGCAGATCTAGCATGCACAGATGATATATGTGAATTTGAATCTAAGTAATGACTTAATTACACATAGAAATGTTCTTGTTTTCTCTGTATTGTTTTTTCAATTGTATGTAGTTTAAGGTGTTTTTTGACATTTTTTCCTAATGTTCAGCATAGCCCTTCTGTTAACTCAGCTTGGTATTTTATGAACAGCCATGTGGCTGAACATGAATGAGAAGTCCACAGGGGTGAGAAGAGCAGGGCTGTGGTCCCAGAGCTGTCACTGGTGGGTGACAGGGTGACCCATGGGCCAGTCCCTAAATGCTGGTGTAACCTTAACATTTGTATTTGTGAGACAGCTGTAATAATTCCTGTCTCGTATATCTGTTCCTGTTTAAAAGTCTGCAGAAAGCTTTACAGGTTCTGTAGCAAGGTTTGCATAGAAAGTATATTCATTTTTTCATTGTTTCCTGTAACTTTTTTTATTCTATTCCATTTTTTCTGTGCTGTTTCTTCTCCTTGTGACTTTTTGCCATGTTTGTTCTCTGAAGACTATCTGTAAGCACTGCTAAAAATCAGCATTCTCTCCCTTCCCTCACCTGATTTTTTTGGCTTGCTGGTGTTCATTGTGCAACACTTCCTGATGCAGTTTGAAAAGCTCCAAAGATGCCTGAACTTTGCACACACACAAAAAGCTGACAGTAATATCCACTCTGTCAGTACCTTCTTGGTGTCAAAATCTGCTGCACAGGGACATGAGGGCTTTTGTCTTTGCTTTCTCAGACAGATGGGTGAGTTTACAGGCTCACAGACCAGTGTAATGCTGGATTCAACAAGTTACAGCTGGAGTAGTCAGAGGCGCAGGGTGGGGCACACCAGCACCTTCCTGGCTCACCCGTGTAGTCCAGGGTGTGCCCACTCAAAGGAGGTGTATTCCAGGTGTATTACACCCTCTTCACCATCAGAAACATCAGCTTCTTCTGGACTTTGGCCTTAACACAAGCCTTCCCTCCTGAAACCAGGACTCTGACAAAGTACCTTGTACTGCCAAGGTCTTCCCAAGCTCATGTGAGAAACAGGAGTTGCACAGGTACCGTTTGGGAAGATGCTGTGCAGAGTTCCTTTGGCAGCTCCTGGAACCTTCCGGGGCATTGCTCGTGTTTGAGGTCCACTGCAGTAAAATCTGATATTGGCATTTTGTGAACCTCAGCATCAGCAGATCTTTGGTTTTAAAGAAATGCTCAGTTCCCCTTCATTAAGGAGTAAGTAACTAACATAGGAGTGATTTTGAACTTCTCCATGAGTGTCCTGTCCAGATACAGACAGGCCCTTTCAGCAGACATAAGCAGAGGAAATGTTCCTTCTTCACCTTCCTTCAGAGGAATGATTAAAAATGAGGAATGTAAAAATTACCAGACCATTAAAAAACATGTGGTTTTAAATCACTGCCAGTGGTAAACAAAGCACACATGAAGTCTTTGCTTCGAATCAGATACAAATCTTTTCCCTGATACAGGGTGGTGGGTTTCATTCTTTCAACACAAGAAAGGCAGGATGGTTACCAGTTCCCTCTAAATAGAAAACTGTTGTTCAAACAGTGGTGGAATACACTGGACTGACAAAGAGCCAGAAGCTTCAGTCAATCCATTGTGACCTGCATTTGAAACCAATTATACACACATACACACACCCCCCAATTATATATGGCTACGAAATTGCATGAAATTGGTTTCATATGGGCCTTTAGATTCACTGGTCTCGCACCCATATTGAGATAATAAGGATTTCTTTTTAGGAGCTGGTTTTTAATACTTGAGGCATGTCTCCAAGTGCATTGCTGTGTGTGTATTTCTTGGAGAAACTGGTGTTTGTGTAAGTAGGCCTGTTCTAGTCCTCCTTGTGCAGCAGAGGACAACCAAACACTCCCAGAGCAGAAGGGGGCTTTAGAGAAGGCTGACTGATCAGTTCTCTAGAACAGGAATTCATATCTCCTGCACTTCAGGAAAGCCAGGTCAGGGCTCAAGCTCTCTGCCTCTGCCTGCCTGGCGTTTGAATTGTGTTTAAAAAAAAAACAACATTGATCTTTGAAATTGTAATGATGGCTGGCTGGTTTCAACCCTGCTATTCAGTCCTGGAAGTGACTCTGTAGCTGAAGCAAAGCTTCATGTCCTTGTTCCCCACATCCTCTGGGTGAGGCTCATCTGCCCAGGGTTTTGCCCTGTGTAGAGCAGCTCATGGTGCTGAGTTTGTGGAGCCCCCTCAGTGTTCACAGCACAGGCTGCCAGGACCCCTTCTTTCAGCACATTTGTGTGGTTAAACGAGCTCCTGACAGCTTTAGTGAGATTATTGGTTAAGTAGGAATGATTGTGCAAATCTGAAGGGGAAACAATTATTTGATAAGGCATTGCTCCTGTTTCAGTAGGTGACAAAAGCCAGCACAATTCACCTGTTTGATGCTGCTCAGATCATGGGATAATAAGTATAATAGGTTTAAAGCCACAGCATGAACATTACAGTAGTACTTCCATGGCATTTGTTAATACTGTGGTAACTCAGATTCCATGGACCCTGTTCTCCGTGGGATATCTTCCAATCAGTTCTGACTCAAGCCAGGGAAACTGAGAGCCAAATGAAGTCCAACATGTAAATCAAAACAGGACCAGTACTCTCATCTGCCTGTGGTGAAGACATAAACATTTTTCTCTGTTCCTTTGTTAACAGTCAGGGAATTTTGGAGTAATAACACTGGAGACATCACAAGTGGTTCCATAGGAAATAGCCTGCTGTTGGAAACAGGTTTCACCTTCCTCTAGCAATGTGCAGGGATGAAAATATATGTTACCAGAAGCTGTATGATATGGCTTTTGCTGGTTATCCACCGTTTTCTGAGACATACAACCCTGCTGCTCCAGCTTGTCAGCAGGAATAGTCATGCTTGCCTTGAGTGCCACATTCACCAGGAGACAAGGGACTTTTTGTGCAGCAGTTGTTTTTGCTCTGAGAAGCATCACCTTGTTCTTTCAGATGTTTAACTCTAGATGCTTTTTAAAATAGTTGGTATATGAAAAGTGCTGATTTAATGCTTCCTGTTGTCTTTTTCTTTGAATAGCTATTGTCCCTCTGATCACATACAAGGCTGGAAGTCATGCCTTGAATTCCAGGTTTAGACATCCCTGTGCTGCTTTAAATATTCACAAATCATAAGCAGTTCTTGCTCCTGCAGTTGCCCTGTTTTACCAGTACTGTTGCAATCTAAGTTTTTTAGATAAAGATTTGGTTGCCTTTCACAAGGTGTTTATATTTTAGGGATTTTTTTTCCTGAGCCAGCATTTCCAGCAGTGCTATCTCAGCCTGTTGGCTCTCCCAGCACAGTGTGTTGCAACAGCCTCTCTTTTCCTGCTGAACCAGGTGCTGTTATTCCACGACCAGAATTATGGAATTCATTATGAATACACCATCCCTGTAAACTATACTGCTGAAAACAGAAGTGAGCCAGAAAAGCAACAGGACTCCTTGTACATCTGGACACACAGTGGATGGGAAGGATGCAGTGTGCAGTGTGGAGGAGGTAGGGACACCAGGAAGCTTGGTGGGAATCCTTGAGTGGTGTTTGCAGCCTCCAGCCACAGGAGAGGTGGAAATTGGCCATGAAAATGGACTTTGCTATAATGAATTCAGTGAAAGCTCATTCTCACCAGCTCTCCCTGCTCTGATCCCTGTCCCCACAGTTAATTTCCAGCCAGCCTTTTGGCAGGGACACTGCTCTGTCACTGCAGGCTGGAGCTGCACCTGGATTCTGTGTGCAGCCCCAACCTCCAGCCCCCTCCACATTCCTGGAGCAGGATCTCACAGGTGTCCAGGCACGCTCAGGGAAAGGCCCTTACCTCCCCAGGGATGGAGCAGGGCAGTGCTGCTGGGACAGCTCCTGGAGATCTGCATCAGATGCTCCCATCCGGGAGCACGTGGCAAAGCTCCCTTCCCAGAGCATCCCTGGATGTGCCCAGGCAGATCTGCTGCAGCCCTGGGGGAGCTGGTGCTGTGGAAGCAGAGTCTGCTTTGTCAGACACTGTCCATTGCATTTGCAGTGCTGGAAGAAGGAGGTTGTTCCCTGAGGAAAACAGATCGTTGAGTCTGTCTGCACCAGCAGACTCAGTTATTTATGATGTGACATGACAGGAGGAAAGAGCTCATCTTCACATTTACAGGCTCACTGCCCTCAGTGCACTGAAATTACTCATTTTTTTCTGTAAATAGGACTAACTTTGGAATAGACACTTTTACTAGTGCATTAAAATAATACTTTTTAAGCCATTAAACCCTCACATGAGGGGAAAAAAAATTACTTGTGACTCTTCTGATTTTTGTTGTAAGCCTGTTATAAATTTGAATCAAATCAGTGTCTTCCAGCATGGCTCCCACCAGTACTAGCTTGATAATTGGTCTTTTATTTTAGTTGTTCAATGCTTTTGCTACTTATCCAAGCTGGGAAGGCCTTTTTCCTTTCCATACAGTTGTTTTGATATTTTTTATTAGCAGAACGTGAGGTTTTTTTTATTTTCAGCTGCAGATGGTGAATAAACTCAATCTGACGCAGCCTCAGGGTTAGAAAACAAACCTGAGAAACCAAAATTAGCAGTGAGGCAAAGTCACACAGAGCAGGAGTAGCACTTTCCTTGTCTCATCTGGTCACTGTCATGCTCCCTGTGGCACAGCTTTCCTGATGCCACTCAGTGGAAGGCTGAACCCTGAGGGCCACACTGGATGAAGGAAACTCCTGGTGCTCAGTTTATGTGAGAAATGCTGACTCCTCCTGAGATGCTCCTGCCACAAGGATTTTAAAGCAGTATATCTGGAGGAGCTGGAGATGAGAAATAATTTGTTTTGGTGGCTTTATTTTCTCTTTGTGAAAGATGAACAAGCTCAGTTTATGACTCCTGAACCTCGGTCAGTCCTTTTCATCCTGATTTCCTGCCCGGGGAGCAGCAGGAGGCAGCTGTCCTGTCATTATCAGTCACCTTAGCAGGCGGTGGGAGGTTGTGTGACTTCAGCACATCTGCCCGAGGTGATGACAGGGCACAGCTACCTGTGGAGGAGGAACCAGAAATGAAAACAAATTGTTTTAAAGCTTCTTTCCACCTTAAACACTAGAAGGAGAAAGCCCAAGTTGCTGCTCATGTGAAACAGTCAATTGCATGATTAGTGGGGAAAGATTTGTAGCTTTTCTGGAAAAAAACCGACCCAAAACATGCCAGTACAAAGGTCTAACAAAGTGGAGAGTGAGATTTCTTGCAGAGGTGGTGGAGTACATCTGGTAGAGGGAGCAGGGAGCTCCAAGCTTTTGAGTTTTGGAGTTTTGATGAGTGGAGGTGGTTTTGTTCTGAGTTCTTTTTGATTTGGCTTCCAGGTGAGAGGAGAACCATCGTGTCCTGCACTCGGATCATTAACAAGACCATGACACTGGTGAATGACAGTGACTGCCAGCGAGTGACCCGCCCCGAGCCCCAGGTCAGGAAATGTAACACACACCCCTGCCAGTCACGGTAAGGAGTTAAAAACACTAAAACCAATATCCTTTGCCTTCAGAAACTGCCCCTTTCCAAAGCCTCCATCTGCTGAACACAGTGAAAATGTCTCAAAGTATTGGGACACGTTGTTAGCCACAGTAAGCAGCTGTAATATTCATTTCCTTTTGTTGAGCAGGTCAGATTTTCATTACCTCAGACAAAGCCCGTTTAATTTGTGGTCAGTAAGGCCAGATTCCATGCAGGCTGCCTTCATACATTGTTTGGGGATGGTTTTCTTTTCCCCTTGGTTGCCTCGTGAGAGACAGAACTTACAGTATAAAGTTAGACAAGAGTAGAGTGACTGCATCTCTAACCTTTCTTTTTTTGAATCAGCACAGAATGGGGTCTAATTAACTGTCAAACAACACTACAAAAACCCTGAGGTCAATAAATTAAATTATGATGAAACACATTTTAGATGTTTTCCTCAGTAAGGGTGCTTTTCTCCTCACTAGTTATTAGAGATCTCTAAAAATAATAAAAATATTTTTTTTAATTTGGCAAGCACTTTCAGCTGAAATTATTTTGATCTGTGTTATATTAAAAAAGACATTTCTGGCCAAAATGACAAAAGACAGGAAGGTAAATTAATTTGTTCAGTTTGTTTGCTGACAGAAGAAGTTCACTCTTGTTCTGCAGTGATGTTTAGCGTTGTAGAATAGTATGGAAACTCCAATTTTGATGGTAGTTAGAATAACACCAGGATCAGGGGTTTGATGCATGTATGGGCCATTCACTTCAGAAGTGGGCTCAATGATCCTTGTGGGTTCCTTCCAACTCAGAATATTCTGTGAGAAAATCAATTTCAGATAAGGCTGAACAGTACCTAAAAAAGCCCCTTCAAACCAGCCTGCTGGCTGCTGCATCTTGGGTAATCAGACAAGCCAGAGAAATGCACCTACAAAGCTAATCCTGCTGGCAGAAACAATGGGGGGAACAGCAAACAGCACACTTCCTTCTAATTAGACCTGCACTCTGATTAAAGTGCCCTGGAGCAGGGAAATGCAGTGTCAGGTCATCCATCAATAAGGCTGGTTCAGGTTTCAGTTTCTGTCTGCACTGCCTGTTATTGCTGCTGGACAATATTGGCTGTACAGCTTGCAGTACTGAAAGGTATAATGAGATATTCTGGTGTGTAAGGAGAGCCAAAATCCCAATGGCTTCAAGGAAACAACTGTTTCCTTGAAGAAGGAAGTCCAGTGAGGCTGGGATTTCTGTCATGTCACTCTCTCAGAAAGAAACAAAAAGCATCTGCTTGTGTTGCTGCCCTGGCATGAAGTGTTTCTCCCAGACCTTTTGGAAAGCTGTCAGGAGTAGACTGGAGTGAGCCCAGGCAGGTATAGGAGGGGTTCCAGGTGATAGAGATGAAGAAAAGCAACTTTAAAAGTTCTTGAAGTTGTGGGCAGCTTCTGCCTCTACCAGCTGAGAGCAAGGATGGGAAGTTCTGGCCATGTCACAGCCCTGAGCCGCACAGTGTGCTCTGAGGGGCCCCCATGACCCTGAGCCCCTGGGGAGGTCTCTTTGCTGCCCAGCACTGCTGCCTGTCAGGGCAGTGACAGTGGGTGAGGTTCAATCACACAAAACCTCCTCAGAAAGGATTACTCTGCTCCTGTATCCAGCCTGTGTTCCTCTGGGGAATTGGGTCCAGCCCTAAATGTTATTCCAGGGTCTCTCTTCTCCTGTGTGGAGCCAGCAGGCAGTTTATGGGCACAGCTTAGCACAGCTCTGCCCAGCTGCAGTCAGCTCTGGCACAGGGACACTCTTACTGGCCTATTTTTTTCAGAGCAATGACAGCAGACACTGTCAATGTGCTTAGAACCTGGAAAGGCCACAGAATCCTTGCTGATGATCTGATAGACCACACTCCCTCACTCCCTCCGTGTAGAGTACACTTTCACACTTAACATGCTTTTAACTGGAAACATTTTCAGAAGCACATTCTCTGTGCCTCTGTAGAATTTAAATTTCCACTTGCGTTTGCCCACCCAGACATTAGAAAAGCATGCTTAGCATATTCTCTGACCAAGAACATCTTAAAGAAACCATTCTCTTTCACCATGTCAATGCTTTTTTTATGAGCCCTGAATTTGTTTTAGGGTTTCAAGTAAAATTATTGTAGCATCTTGTTACAATAAGGTCCTTTCCCATTTCCACTCAGACCTAAGCCCTTCACCTGAGTTCAGAAGAAGGAACAATGCTCTCCTTTCTCTAGTAAACCAGCTCTGTTTTGTGCATTCTGAATTGCATTTGCACTTTCACTCAAAATTTAGGAGAATCACCTTTCAGAGTATTTATCTCTAGAGGGGGTCTTTTGGCCGGCACAGGACTGGGTCAGAGGACACTCAGTCTCTGTTTCACTTTTGGATGGGCTGTGTGACTTTAATTCACTGTCCCACGCTGTCCCTTTGTTTCCTCTCTCAATCCATGTGTAAGCTAGATTGCAAACTCTTTGGGATGGGGTGAGATCATATTGTTTAAGTGGAGGAAGAGGCTGTTGCTGTTGAGATTGTAATAAAAATAAAATAAACAGTTAGCCACATTTATAAAGTGATCAGGAGGAAAAAAGGGTATGTTATTAATAACAGTGTCTTTCTTCCAGCATGATCCCAAAGTGCTCTGTAAATTATATATCCCTTTGAACTTCAGCCACCTCTCAGGAGAGCCAAATAATGTAGGGCAGGGGACAATACTTTCATGAGGCCAAGGAGAAGATTGGAATTCTCCAACTGCAACCCAGCATCTGAGGAAAACAAAGCAGGATTTAAAACTTGATTGGATACACTGACATGTTTTAAAATTAAACGTCAGAAAAGAGAATTTTCTTAAGAGTTTTGTTGAAACTGGCAAAAATAAAAGAATCTTTCATTCTTTATTATTGTTACTCTTTCACCTTTTAAAAAAATGCCTCTTTTTCTTCTTATTTTATTTTTTATGTTCCTTGACCCTCTTTTTCCATTAAATTCTTTACAGCTTCCTTTCCTGTCCCAACTGCACCCTATTAGCACCTCTTTATTCTAATCCTTTGCCTAGCTCTTTAGGTATTTTTTACAAAACCCTGCTGTAACCAGATGGAATCTGGATTCCTGCATGCGGTGTGGATGGGTCGCTTCCAGCACGCCCAGCACCAACCCAAATACAGCGGCAGGGCCAGCCCTGGGGCTGGCACCAGACTCACAAATCACAGATCCCATCAGCTGTTTTCACTGAAAACACAGCTCGGCCACTGGCCACACACTTCTGCATGCATGGCTGGGGCTGTGGCTATGAAACTTTTCCCTCCAAGGCAGGACAAGCACCAAAACCACATGAAATTCCCCAACTGTTGGACTTGTAATGGACTGTGTGCAAACGATGGTAATTTTTCTTCTCTTTGCTGTAAGAGATTTTAGGAGAGGTTAAGTTCTTTCAGGGGCCTGCTGAATATTTGGTGTTCTTACATGGATGCTGAACAGCAGCATAAATGCCAGAAATCCCTGGCTGCATCTACAGAAAACCACAGGAGACCCTGAGCACTTATTTTCACTGTTTAGGACTTGAAAATATCTCCTGAGCTCCAGGGTTAGTTTTCTGCTACTACCAGCAGCACATCTTAGACTGCTTTCTATAAGCTGAGCATTTTCCACAGGCTCCTTCCCTCACTGGTAGGCTCTCCTTTGACCTTGCTGTTCATGTGGGTCAGAACCTTTTATTTCCAGCCTAAGTTACTCACTGTCATTTTTCAGCCTTTTTTTTTTTGTGCATCAGCTCTGTTCCTTTTCTTACAGAGTATTTTCCCTCCCTTCCTTTCAGCCTTGGGCTATTTGCCACAGGACACAACAAACCATTGTATCTCCTCCTTCAATCATTTTTCTGGGCTAAATCCATTACTTTAACTTCTTATTGCTTTTTTCATGGCTGCATCATATTTGTGGCTTACGGTCATTCGAGATGTTTTCCTCCTCATTTATTTCATTGCATGAACCCTACTTTAACACAGAAATGCTTGTTATTGGTCCCTGAGCCCTCAGCCTTGCACTGTGTGCTGTTTATTTCCATCCTAGTTTTGTTATTGCAGTACTGAAGGTTATTCTGTTCTTCCTGTTTGACATCCTCATCCTCTGAGGCATTGACACTGCTTCTAGGCTTTGTATTGTCAGCATTTTCTTTAATTTTCCAGCAGTTTTCTTCTTTTTTGTGCCAAGGTCATTAATGAGCATAGTAAATTAGATCAAATGCAAGACAGACCTTTCAGGAAGCCCACTAGTAACTGATCTAAATTCCTTTCATACCTGGTACTCCTTTGCAGCACTAAAGGTAGATAGGAGGCCAGCTCTCACCTCTCTATGAATTACACAATAATATCTGTGTTTCCCAGTATGTCACCAGTAGGCATTTCCCATGTAGCAAAAGGAGTTCTTCACCAAACAGATTAAATCTACTACATTTCCTTTGTCTGAAAAGCCAGTTATTTTAGTCAGAGAAATGCAGCCAATGAGTTTTGCCTGGAGGAAGCCTATCTTGCATCCTTTTACCACTGTGTCCCTGATTATTGTTGTCCTCCAAATCAGCTCTAAAAGCTGGCACGCTGCTGAGGTCAGCTCTGTGGTTACATGGGTCACTTCCTTCTTTCTTTCTTCCTTCTCTCCCCTTCCATTTTTCCATCATGGGCTGGAATCCAGCACCAGGCTCCCCAAGGGTTCACACACCACATCAGTGCCCACTGGGGGAAAATGAAGCCAGTTCTAAGAATCAGTCAAGGCCCCAGTTGGCTCAGCACCTCAAAAACATGTCCAAAGGCTGGGAGTGCCAAAAGAATGGTGCCTCAGTGTGTGATGGTTGATAGTGCCCATTGCTTTGACTCCTGGTCTGATTTAGGCTTAGGGTGTGTATCCATGTGCTGACTGAGAGTCCACTCTGCCCTCAGATTTCACCATATCCCTGTGACAGTGCTCTGTTTAACAGCCCAGGAATACAGAAATCAGAATAATACAGAAATCAGTCTGTCTCCCTGACTCTGGGCTCTTTGCACCCTATTTCTGTGTGTTCTCATCACAGGTGGATGGGGAGCAAAACAATTTCAGATTTATTTTGTGAGGTGGTTGTCTTGCAAATACTAGAATTTGGAGGGAACAATATGATGGAAAACTCTTTGAGAACGTCAGCAAATTCTTCACAGGGCTGTACAAAAATGGCACTAAACTGGAGGGATGTGGGTGTTTGTTAACTGAAGGGGCTGAGCTGGACATTTGATGGCTCCAAACGGGTCAGTCCTTTCATTAATGTAGTTTATCATCCATAAGGTTCAATGCCAGCAGGTTCAAACCCTTGTCTGTGCCTTGTTCTGAGAAACATCTTTGATGTGCATTGGATTTGGTTACATGAAAAAAAAAAAGAAAAGAAGGAGCAGCCGTGGGGAGGGTTTCATTTTAGCCTGGAAATCTGGCATCAGTAGTAATGTTAGCACCCTCTGATCCAAGGAGGCACCACGTAAGAGCTCATTTTGAAGTACTTCCCAAAGCTGGAGTTGGGATCTCCAGAGTCAGCCTGAGCTTAATGAATTTGCCAGGACTGTGCTGGAGGGGCTGGAGCAGGGAATGCTGCACTCTGGTGGCAGCTCCTCGGGGCACTGCCTGCAGCAGGGCTCCCGTGGGCCTTGCAGCAGCAAAAGCCAAAATTCTGCACACCAGAAAACCTGAGACACTCCCGGGCACCTTTGTGAGGGGTTGCTGATGTCTTGCTGTGGGCACATCTGGGGCCCAGCTCAGTTGATGGTGATCCCCATCCACCAAAAGGAGACAAAACCTCCAGTGCTCCAGGTTGTAGGCAGGTCATCAAGTGCCAGTCAGTGGCTAATTAGCCACTGAAAGACAATTTGCTTGTATCTTCCAGCAAATCCAGCAACTCAACTCAGTGGAGCAATTTTGGCAGACAAGGCTGGGGAGCAGACAGTGTAGAATGAAAAGTGCTCTTTGGCTACTGCTAAATGCACTTACATCAAACAATCCAAGATGATTTGCTGGAGCAGGAGTTAATTTGGCATTATTTTCCACATAGAGTCATGAGACAGGTCCCTTAGCTTTGGTGTAAACACCCAGGCTGGCTTCCATCACTTCTTTCCCAGTGCAATGTTTGACTCACCAACCTTGTGGTTGACCATTGCCTTGCTTTAAAATGTTACATGATCTGTGCTGCTTTGTTTTGAAGCTCTTCTAAGTGCTGTTCTAACCCACAGAAAAGGATTAGCAGGATAATCTAGCAAAATATTTAATTGTGAAATCCACTCCTCCTGCTGCCTGCTATAACGATCTTCACAGTTTGCATCGTGTGCTGGGAGCTGAGAAGGCACTGCCTTCCTGGAAAGACAGGGAATGGAGCTGGAAACCAGTTGCCCCATTAAAGCTATACCTGCCATGGAGGTGGGTTGGGAAAACTCACTGCAGAGGAGCTCTGAGAGTGCTGAAATTCTGTCCCTTGGTGGCAGCCAGCAGGACCCCTCCTCACACTGACCCCACACTGAGTCCTCCAAAACTGAGATCTGCTCATCTGGGGGAGGAGGACAGGGAACATTGGCTTCCATCTGAATAAAGAACTTCCCAAGGTGTATGTAAATTATAAAACATTCTTCCATGGCTGATCCTATTGGTGGGAAATTGAAAAAGAAAAAAAAAAAAGCTGTCAAAATGATAATCACTAAAGAAAAAAAGAAACCTGTGTGAGTGAAAGTTGGCAAGTCTGTTAGCAGAATGACTACTGTACTGGAAAATTACTGAGCACTGTTTATAAAGGCAATCAGACAGGAATGTTAGTCTTGGAGTCCTACTTTCAACATCAGCAGCTGTATTATTCTACTAGATTCCTTGTACTTTTCTCAAAAAAAAAAAAGCCTTCTAGTGACTGGGTGTGGCACAACCTGTTCCCAAAAAGACAAGATTCACCTGATTGTTTTGAGCCTAGTGCAGCAGAGAGGTGGTGGAGGGCCTCAGGAGTGTGTGAGGAGAGGACAGTCCAATAGCAGGGTGTGTGTGTGTTTCAGGAAAAACACAATTCCATTTGTAAAGAGACTTTTCTTCTACACAGTCAAGCATGAGCTTGGTTTGACAGCTGTAAGCAAAGTATATCTGTCAGTTCCACATGACTGATTCTCAGAAATCTTTTCCAATTCTTCTTGCTAAAATTATCCAATGTAAAATCCTGGCCCTGCTGAAAGTTGGTCTGACTTTTGCCTAAATCAGTAGAGCCACAGTTTCCTCCAGGTGCCTCAGAAAACTAAGAGTGACTTTGACATGATTTTGCATCAAAACTGGTGCTAAAGACAACCAGTGCTAACTGGGCATGGACTCATCCTCACCTGTGCATTAAACCAAAAGGTTTTCAGGAAAATCTGCTAGAAATAGAACCCTCACATTGCATGGCTTTAGATATATTTCTGTCACATGGCTTTTTCAGACATATTTTATAGGAAGTTTCTTCTGATGCTTTACTCAGCAGTAGCACAGGCTCTAAACTGGTCAAAGGTAAGAGCCAACTCTAAAAAAACAGGTTTAATAAGAAAAAAATGTGTTATTGCAAACATGTCTTTGGTCATATCAAGCTCTTACTGTGAAAGCAGGGAAATAAAGGTCACTGTAGCATTGGGAAGGCAACAGAAGTACCCTGTAGGTAGTGAGGGGATGTGTGAACATGGCATGGATGTGTAGTTAAGGAAGAGAACACACTGTTCTTCTGCAGGGCTCAGGGCAGAAACAACCAGTGGAAATTTAATGGGTCACAATACTTACCCCAGAAGATGCAATGGCTTTATATTATAAGAGGCTGCAAATCTCTGCAAAGTGACCTCATGTCTTTTGATTGCACTCCCTCACCCCCATCCTTCAGCCTTCATCCATTTTTTCTTCCTAACTTTTTTTTTTCCCAAATCTTTAGTTCCAAGCCCTCATTTGCAGACATTCATCTCCCCTGGGTTTAGGTACAATGTGCTGCAGGCATTTTTTTTTTCCTAGAAAATGTGGGAGTCTTAGGCAGGCAGGTAGAGTAGATAATTCAAGGTTAAAAACTAATCCAGACCATAGAAAGATCAAATGATGAACTGAATCTCCAAAAGATATTTCAAGTTTGCTCCAGGGGCCTTCCAGATGAGTGTTGCCAAAGCAGATTAGAAGAAGAACTCCCAATTCCTCAGAAGAGATACTGAGAGGTCAGAGGTTGAGGAAGACTCAGAAGACAAAGATTTAGAGCAGCCCTCTCAGATTGCATGTCCTGCCCATCCCAGCTTTTTGAAGCTTTTGAAAATCACACCCTTCTGGGCATATTTCAGCTGGAAAGACAGCCACTGACTGGGGTAAAATCTCTGCTTAAAAGCTCATCACTTTCTTCCTGAATCTAACCACCAGCAGGGATCACTTAGCTCTGGAATCTTCTGTCGAGGTAAGATTACAAAAAATAATAATACCAGGGATGAAGGCATCCCTGTGGCTGTGAGAAAGATGAGTGTGTTTGTCACGTAATCAGTGCTTGTTGGCAAAGGGAGAGGCTCTCCTGGGACCCCAGCTGGAGCACTCCCCTGCTCCCACAGAAGATGGGTTATAACCTGGGAGGGAAAGACCAAGCTGAAAGGAACTCTGGTGTCAAGCAATCCCTAAGATCAGTTTATAGGCTTAAAGTGTAACTGGAAGCCAAATTCTGTATATGATATACACAGGGCTTAGTGTACAGCAGTTAATTGGCTTAGTTAATAATACAGAGCCAGCCTGGGGTTTGCAGTTAGAACACTGGAGGTATTTTTGACATTGTCATAAGAAAAATGCCTCCCTTTTTTAAAGAAAATCACCCTCTCAGTAGGTCTTGTTGTTAAACAAACTCAGGTGTGTTCAGAAGGTGTAATGACAGCGTAGAGACAAAAATCTACCTGTGCTGCAATTTAATAGTTACCATAATGTGATACTACTTGCACATCCCATTTTTCTCCCCTGTGTGTATATTACTTGCAGATAGTAATTCTGCTAATATCTTGCTGCAAATTCCTTCCAAAAATTTGAAACTGACAGGAATTTTCATCTTTAATCACTTTATCCATAAATCCTTTGTCTTTCCATGTTGGTTGTGAACATTGCTGAAATATAGTTGCAATTTAATATTTAGACATTTAATGTCACTTGTCTCCTGGATGAGAAAGTAAAACCACCACTTGAAAAGACCCTTTAATTTCTAAGTATTTTGTCTGTCACAGGCAGGGCAGAGTGGGCTGTGAGGTTTCAGAGATCCCTTACAGCATTGCCCCACCTGATTTGTAACCACAGGGTTGGGATCAGGAGTGGATTTAGAGAATGGTGGCTGAAGCTGGAGATTGTTTTCACCACAGACACATCTTTGTATTGGTAGCCTGGGTTTCAGCTCATTCCCTATGCAATGATTCTTCTCATGATGATGGTAATACTTGTCTTTTCTGTGCTAATATTCTAGTTACACTCTGTCATGTCTGTGCTGGTACTGACAGACCAGCCACAGGGTAGAAACCAGGTGATTTCTCCCCTGCACAAGAGCAACAAACAAAAAATATTAGAAAGGAATTTTCCTTCCTAAAAGGAAAGCCATAACCTTTCTTCTTAAGGCATCTTGGAAATAGTTGGCATGCTGTGTGCTGCCCATCCTAAGTGCAAGCTCACAGACAGCCTCTGCCAAGAATGTATTTTTATCTTTCTCCTTTGCTTGCAGCCCCTTTCCCTTTTTCTTCTGCCAGTAGCTGTAGATCACAGTGAGAGCACAGTGCTGAAGTGAATATTAGCTGAGTGGAGCCTGGGCAGAGCCCTTTCCCAGCCTTGTGACTCACACTCAGCTCATAAAGCACAGGCATTCCTGCCCCTCCAGGCCTTTGTCAGGAGGGTCCTTCCCCCAGGTGGGTAATTCCCTCACGGTTCTCCAACAGGGCAGAGCCCAGCTGATACCAAGGAGGCCTGGCTATTCATTTTCATGAATGCTGATTTCTGCACTTCAGGGCTATTTTTGTCAGGCTTTCAGTATTCAATTTCCCAGCTGACATTTTCCCATTCCATAGGAGAAATACCAAGCCCTGGGCCAAAGAGATGCACCAAAACTGCAGTCTGGAGAAACAGGTTTGATGTCTCATCAGCTGTTTTAGCCAACAGAAATTCACAGATGTGTCAGTCAACTGCTTTAATGCACAGGAACATTTGAGCAGGGCCCTGTTCCACAAAAGACAGGTGGCCAAGTCTGCCCAGTGCTGCTCAAACCAAATGGCTTCTGCCTGCACTGTCAGCACAGTCATCAGTGCTGTCACACCAGTCATGGCATTCACAAATTAATTCATGACAGTTGCAGCAGGTGAAGATGTTTCTACAAATGGTGCTGAGCTGATTTTCTCCCCTTCAGGAATGGGAAGATGGGAAATAGTTTTTTAATTCATTTCAGAGAAGTAACACACAACACCTTCAAAATAAATGTGGTAAATAAATTGTTCTAGCTGGGTTACAGGAGTCTCCAGCAGAATGAGATAGTATTTCTCAGCAGACCTATTTCTGAGAAGTCTTGTTTGGGCCCCTTACCATAATAGACAGCCCAGGACTGGGTGACAAGTAAAAGATTCATGGTGAAAGGATACAGATCTGGATGACAGTCCTAAATAACAGGCTAGAAGGTCAATTGCCTGGTGAGAAAGGCATGAGAGCCTTCTTGTGCTCAGTGGCTGCACAGTTATTGCTCCAGTCCCTCACTCCATCCAGGAATGCCTGTAATTATAGAGAACATGTTCTCACTGACTGATTGCAGGAAGCTGAAGATCGATGCTGCTTTTCTTTTAGAAAAAAATTCATTCCCTCCATCCCTCCTCCTTCAGATCCTTCTTAGACACTTTATTCACTGCCTTGTAGCCCCACTGTGGTTCTTCCAGCACTTGCTGGAGTCAGTGGAGCTGGAAGACAGAGTGGGGAGGATTCCTCCTTTCCCTTGCAAGGAATGGTCTTGCAGGACAGTCTGCAGACAAGTCTGTCTCTATCTGAGAGAAAAAACCAGCCCCAGTGCAGAGAGTGGGGTTAAAGGGAATGATGCAGAGTTTGGGGTTTTGCCTGACATGGAGTCAAGAGGGAATATTCCCTTGCATAGTGACACTGCTGCTTTACACACTTCAGCTCCCAGAGGGGATCAGTGAGCTCAGGGTGACAGCAGCACAGCACCATCAAAGCACCCACACACCCAGGAAGAGCTGCCCACTTCTCACTGGCTTTAAGTGAAGCATAATGTTTTATTCTAACAGTTTGCTAAAATTTATCCTCTGGCTCCTTCCAGGTGGGTGACTGGCCACTGGAGTCCCTGCTCTGCCACGTGTGAGAAGGGAGTGCAGCACCGGGAGGTCACTTGTGTTTATCAGCTGCAGAACGGCACCTACGTCAACACCAGGGACCTCTACTGCCTGGGCAGCAAACCAGCCACGGTGCAGAGCTGTGAGGGAAGGGACTGCCTGTCCATCTGGGAAGCATCAGAGTGGTCAAAGGTAGGACCTTCACTGGAGAGGAGCCAGACTGCCCAGAGCTCTGCATACACTGGCCTTAATCCATGGTTCTCATGGTCAGCATCCTCACTGTGCCGGAGTGCTGGGCAGGACTCTCATCTGTTGAGATGAGCAGTGAGGAGCTCAGGTTTGGTTTCCAGACCAGATGAGTTAGTAAGGCAGTGTTTAGATATGCTCTAGTGACTGTATCTTTCCATCTGAAAACTCTTACCAAGAAGGGAAAATGTTTCACTGACCTGAGGCCAGAAGTGCAGTAACCCAGGGCTTCTGGCTCCATTTAAATGTGGTGTGAAGAAATACCAGGCTTATCAGGCATCTGCATGTTACAGAGAATGGACAATCTTTGGGCCCTATCCAGCCTTCTTTTGTATAATTCTAGGAAGAAGAAAAAGCTGGTTATATTTTGTATAAAAGATGCATCTCAAAGTAGTTGCAGAGTTAAGAAATTTTTCCCAAGTGTTATGAATGCATTTCTGATGTAAATAATGGGAGCTCTAGATAGTTATCCTGTGTTTTGTTTAGCAGCAGAGTGATCTGGGAGTGTGCCTGCAGTTCCTGACCAGGACTCAGCTAGTACAGGGCAACTTTGTGTGTACCCTGTGAGTAGCAGTCCTTACAAGATGCCCATGTTCACTTTGATTTTGTATTTTCTGGGCTCACCTGAGTGATGAGCTCCTTTCACTCTGGGTGCAGGGTTGCAGCTCTACCAGCCTCATTCCAGCCTGGCTGTCCAGCAACAGCCCTTCCTGTTGGAAGGATTCCTCATTATTCCCCTCTCTTTGGAACAGGGAGCTCCTGTTTAAACCATTGTCAAAGAGCTTTTGCTCGATATTATTGTTAGAAATGTGCTTAAAAGTCAAAGAAGCTCAGGACAGAAGGGATCCTGAGGAGCAGTGTCTCCTCACAAACACAATGGGATTTCATTGTGCACCTCCTGGACAGGAAATCTTAGTTTGGCAAGAGAGGTGATGGTTAAGTGAGAGCAGTGTTCCCTTTCAGTGGGGTGCTGGATCCTTCACTGGTGCATGAGATTCTTTTGTTACAAAAGATGTGCACAAACACACCAAGGTTTTAGTAAGTTGTCTGATATGCCTTTTGTGTGTTCCCCTTTCAGAGGGTGCCCTCTTGATTTCTTATAGCTAAACCAGCTGACCTGTTTATAGCTGAGATTAGGGTGCAATTCCTACCTGGTTTACATGTGGATTTTTTCCTTGAGTCTTTTGTTAACAATCCCAGGTACTGCTGTCTCCCTTTTATGGAATAGAGTAAGTCAAGTTACAGATCAGTGGAAATCTTCCATATCCATGACCATGTAACTCCTTTACAAATACATGGCATTTTTAGATAATTTTTTCACTAGCTGGTTTACTTTTCCTTTGATACATTTATTTACTTTTGTTGGGTCTGTAACTGTGCACTTGTGATTTTAAATTTGTTATTCTGGCCCATTTCTGCTGTTATGAAGCTCAGTTGACTCCAGGACACATTTGATGCTCTGCCAATGTGAACTGTTCTCACACCTGAGGATTTTCTTCAGTGGTAATCACTTTATTCCTTAGCATTTTAATCTGATGTTGAGGAATAAATATCACTGAAATAGTATCATTTTATAAATCTATTTTCTGATCTAGTATTTTTTTTTAACTTCTTGCTCATGCAACACAGTTGACTGCACTGATGTCTGGTCCCTGGTCAAAAATGTGTGTTTTCACAGCAAATTCCAATACAATCTTCATCGTGGAAAAAATTAAGTTCCCCTTGTATTGCCAAACACTTGAGATTGTTTTGGACAAAGTACTGCTCGACCCATTTTTAATGATTAAAATAGAGACTGTCAGGAGAAGGTGAATGTTTCTACTGTTAGAGAAATAGAGTGGAAAAAAATATGGATTTCCTTCAGATAAAGGAGTTGTCTCTTAACTGCAAAGTTGTGTTGCTCCTTTGCAAAGCTTCATGGGATCTGACAAAGTAATTTGTTCATAAAATAAGACTTAATGATATTGAGTGAACACACAGAACTGTCTATTAATTTGTGGACTCTCTGTAAAATCTATATATTAAGAAATTCTTCATGAAAACAGATGACTTGAGGAAAGGAAAAAACCTCTTAAAGAGGGTGATTTATATGTGACCACCAAAGATCTGTTGGAAGCCTTCTTGCTCATGCTGTTTTGTCTAGGAAAGTATATGCAGTATTAATCTGTGAATGACTTAAAAGCTGTGGGAAGAACAAACAGTTGGTGTTTTTCCCAGACTTGCTTGTAAAACCCACCTAGAGATTTCTCCTACTGTGAAAAATACTCCCACTTCAGCTTGATTTACTTCGAGCAAATTGGACCATTCCAAAGATTTTTATATATTGAGCTTTGTAGTTTGAGATGAACGAGTGCAACCCTGAGGAGTCCACCCCGGGGCCTGAGGAAAATGATACATAATTTGGGAAAGTCTACCCAACCTGGGGCAAATCCATGGCTTTAAGGTACCGTTCAGGGAGCTCCAGCCTGGGATCTCTGGCAAGCCTCGCTCTCTGAGCAGTCCAGCAAAGCATTTTGTGGAATTCTGCAAAGCTGGGAAGAATTCACCCCCCTGTCTTAGCAGATCTATGGATTGTGCTCCTTACAAAGATGTTACATCCGTGAGGGGTCACGCCGTGAGCAGCACACAGTAAATTAAGTGGAAGGTTTCCCAGATTCTCAAGAAGTCACTTTGTAGTGCTGTGAAGTATTTAAAGGCATGTCTGTTTGCTTGCCAGCTCATAAACGCTTGTCATTCATGTCCTTAACAAGGCCAGCAGGTCAGAACTGCCTGGATTGTGTTTTTAAGACAGTTAGACAGGCATGCTGAGATTTGTCCATTTGATGTAATTTATATCAAGCTGACGCTTGTTTCCAGCATAGACCCCCTGGATGGAGAAGCTTCTTGGAACACGTTCAAAAGACCTCACAGAATATCTCATATCTGCACTATTTATTCAGTGTCAAATCAACTGTCTTTTCCCTGCTGGCCCCCCGAAGGGGAGAACTTGACATGCCAGGGGAGGTTAGTTTTTATCTCAGCTGGTACATAGATCATTTCTCCACCCACCTGTCCCCAGTGGCTCTGCAAGACAATTTCTCACTCTTAACCACTGCAGTGGCATGAGAATGAGGAGCAGGCAGACTGGCTGTGCTCAGGGGTGGTGACAAGGACTCAGGTGGCTGTGACAGCAGGTGCTCTGTTACCAAACTGGCTATTGAAAACAGAAATTCGGGTTCAGTTCATGCCAGTGTCCTTTTCTCACCTCGTACAGCCAAGAAAATCAAGACAAATTCTTCATTAAACAAGAATTTCCAACTATTGGCAAAGATAACAAGTGAGTGACCAGATATCCCTGTTCTTTGGAAGCTAATCCCATAGAGCCCAGGCACAAAAACATTGTGGGTAATTTGTGCTCACTCAGTGAATGTTTGTTAGAGTTTTTCAGAATTAAGATAGTGATGGCAAGGCAAAATGTGAACGTGATGTGTGTGTTTCACATGAGAAGGTGTGAGAATTGTGACTTTGCCATGATATGCACAAACTGTACTAGAGAAACGTGTTTATAACAGTGGTCTCATGCTGCTGTGATTGAAAATTACATTTAACACCACCATTTATCACCCTTGATGTATCCCATGATCCATCAAGGGATGTGGCAGTTCTGTGCAGTGAATCTCAGTGTGTCCCTCAGTATGAGGAGCTCTTCAACACAAGATTTAGTGGCACCAATTCTAGCAAAAAGCCAGCTGACATTTTTCAAAGAAGGTTGATTTTCAGAATTGCCATTTTTCATAAGTAAAATATTTCACAAGCAGTCATCATGCTTTTCAAATTACTCATATATGAGTGGCTTAGATTATTGTAATAAAACCTTATGGGTTATCATTTTCCTCAGTGTTCATAACCCCAGCTTTTCCTCTGAGCTGTGTTACCAACATAAAAGCCATCATTTCTAAGCACCATGTAACAAAAAACCAAACCCCTGTTTTTTTGCAGTGCTCAGCAGACTGTGGCAGGGGAATTCAGAAAAGAACAGTGACGTGCACAAACTCCCAAGGGAAATGTGATGCAGCCACCAGGCCAAGAGACGAGGAGGAGTGCGAGGATCACACAGGCTGCTACGAGTGGAAAACGGGAGACTGGTCCAAGGTAACAGCAAACACCTTGTGCTGTTTTCTTTCTGAGAGCAAAGATGTTCAGGGTGCTGAGCTCCTGTCTGCTGTCTGCATTAAATTGCAGTTTAAATATTTAGGAAGCAATGGTTTAACTGGTTTTCAGGGCAGCCTGGGATCTACACACATTGTCCAGTCCTAGACTCATTCCAGCCACCTGAAATGAAAGAAAGGCTTCAGTTTAAAGGCAGAGCTAAAACCTCAGTCCCTTCCTCAGGGCTGGAGCTTACCTTCACTTAGGCCTGTCTGAACATTGTTTCTCCAGTGACATCAGTGGAATTAATTCCTGAATGCAGTGGATTAAACCAGAGCAGAGTCTGCTCTGTACTTGCATTCTGATCTTAGAGTAATATGAGGTTTTGCTTGGGAAGGAGGCCTGGCAGTGTGAGAAACTCAACCCCTGCCAGTGTTGTTCAGAAAGCATCCTTTACATTACTGACTCCGTGTTTGCATAAAGGACTACAAATTCCCAGTAATATTATATTCCAGTTTGGTTTTATCTTATCTTTCTAACTGTGCTGTTCTTTAAACAGAAAACCTACTTTCTGTTCTGGAATGTACGGCATATGCAGAAACCACTGGGATGCAGGAGTTGCACTTTGCTTTCCAAAAACCCAAACTCCAGCAAGCAAAATCCAATGAAGCAGAGGCCCAGGATGGGCAAATTGGCTTATCTGTGATTGCTTTTTTTTTTAGGAATTACAGTTATGTATATACTCTGTCATAGATACATGAATTTAGTGGTGTCACTGCTGGAGAATGCAGGAAGAACCTGCCACATACAGAGTGTCTGTATTTATGCTGAGCCAGGAATTTATGTCACAAGATGTTTACAGTATTGAACATTATTTTATTCATAACCTGGCACTCAGAGTCCATGCAAGCTGGCCAAAACAAACAGTCCCCATGTGTTAACAGGTGAAATAATATTATTTATTTATTTGTGGAACACTAAAACATTTTGGCATGCAAAGGGACCCGGGTTCTCTTGATAGGGAGGAATATGAAATAATTGTGTATTCACTGATTACGTGGATTGAAAGTTCAGTGTTGTGTGAACAATTCCAATCTGATAAAGATGTTGGCTCACTGCTGGGAGGGCTGCAGTCTTACATGGGTCACAGTAAACAGTGTTGTTTGATGGGTTTAATGTTTGCATGTGAGCAGGGCAGGATCAGTGCAAAATCATTTGTTGTTTGTGATTCTTAACTCAGGATCAGGATCATCCCTGTGCAGGAGGGCACAAAAGCTTGTGTGCTGCATATGTGACCTGCTTCTGTCTGCAGGGAGCTTGTGCCAGTGCTCTGCTTCCCAGGAATTTCACCCTGTGTGAGTCCAGCAGGATGTTCTTGGACTTAGATTTGGTTTGTAATGAGCATTTAAAATTCTAGACATATTGGTTAATTCTGACCGGACACTTAGGTCACACAATTAGATTCTTATTCTCTGAGTAGAGGGGTAGAGATTACAGAAAAGGGTAGGTACAATTCTTAGAAGAAAATGTATTGTTCCAGAAACCCAGATAGCTGAAATGTTTAAAGTGGAATTCAATTCTTCACAAATCCTGAGTGAAGGATTTTCATCATGAGGATCCAGAAGCTTTAATACAGGGCTTGGACTTAGGAGAGGAGCCTTTACAGCTATCAGCAACTCTGGCTTAAAAACAGTTCCTCCTTTAAGGAGAAGCACAAAGTCTGTAGCCATTAGCTTATAGTGAACTCTTTAACACTCATCCTTCCAGGGCAAAATTCCACTGTAAAACATTTGTTCCCAGCCCTGTAAAAGTTACTGTGAGAGAGCTTTGCTGACTAAGATGGAAACTTTTTTCTGTTAATACAAATTGATCTCAGAACAAGCAACAACTTTGTGCAATTAATGTGTTGTGCATTTGTTGCTTATTGTTGAGAACCATCAGGGAAGCACGATTTAACTAACAGTGGTAATTATCAGAGATTAAAATAATGGGCCTTGATGCTTTGTGTGCAAACAGCTTGCCTGGTGACTTGGCCACTGATCCTTAATTTCCCAAACCAAGATCCTCTTTGAAGATGCTGGGAAGTCGTGTAAGAGAGAGGGAAAACCTCATTTAAAAAGTCCAGTTCAGATACAACTTGTAAATAGAGCAGGCTCTTTGGGTGGTATGACAGTGTTATTTTTGTGTTAGTAGTGGCAGTATTTGTAGAACACACAGACTCTGTGCCTGAGGAGATGGATCAGCTCTCCAAGGAGCTCCCTGCAGAAGTAAAACCTCCACACCTACCCAGACAAATTGTGATTTTAAGTCCTCAGCTCTCATGTAGAAGAGGTGAGGGCTGGAGATGAGGCCATGCTGATCTGAGACCTGCACCCACCAGCCAAACCTCATCCACTGACTTTAGCAACAGCTCTGTAGCCATTATCCATGCCTGAAAGAAGAGGGATTTTATCCCATTTTCTGTCAGGTTTATTTGCAGCTGGTCCTTGCTGTGTCCTGTAGCTTTTGGAAAGCATTTGGAGCTAATTGTCACGTTTGTATATTCTTAATATATTTGCAGCATGTTTCAAGTGTTACACAAGAAACTGATATATCTAGTTCACTTTGCAAACACATAAGGCCAAGTTTGTAAAGTTATTTTAAATGGCTCTGAATTTGCCTTTGTTAGCCCAGTGCTTGAGATACAAACTGTACTGGCAGAGAGTCTCTAAAGACAGAGTTGCTCTGTTACTAGACCTCTGTTACCACTGCTACTAAACTTGCAGCTCTACACTGCTGCCACTTCTCTTTTAAACCCATTATCTTAAAGGGATATAAGTATTATTTTTAGCATTTAACTCAGCATGAGTGATACAATGCTCCTGACCCCAGAGTCTTCAAACCTAATAGAAACATGGTTTGCACAACGCAAGACCCACTGAAGGTGTTAACCTGAAATTGGTATTTTATTTTATTTTTGCCTGGATTCTTCAGAATTGCAATTCATTATATCATCCTTTTTTGTACATGATGCAATATACAAAAGAGTCCAAGCCATCTCCCATTCAGTCGTTTCTTCCAAGAGGAAATTCCACATCCAGTTTGCATTCAGTTAAAGAAACAAACATCTCATACACTCGTTCTGCTTTGAAATAGTTCCTCCTTGTTTGAAATCCGAGCTGTTAAATGTTCTAGCACTGGAAGCATTTTTACATTTTTGTTGTAGTTGTGCTGGTCAGAGGAACAAACACAGGTTGCTCAGTTTCCCAACACTTGCCTCAGACTCCCAGACTGCTGAAATGTGCCTCTTGATGCTTTAGCAAGACAGTAGTCCATTCTTTCATGGTGAATTATATTTCTGCTGACAAACTTTACATCGAGGATTACATTCCTGCAAGAACAGAGCGTGTCTTTATGTGTGTGGCTCTCTGGGGAGCTGAGCAGGACACACAGCCCAGCTCCACACCATTCCCTGCCCCAGGCTGTGCTGACAGGGGCTCTGCAGGACATGGACCTGGCATTGGAGTCACTGGAAACGTGTCCCAGATGATGCAGGGAGCTGGAGGGGTTGCGAGTTGTGGTGGTGACACAGATCTTGTGCTTGAAGGTGAGCAGGGGCTGCTTTTTGGCCACCCAAGGCTGCCCTCTATCCTCAGCTCTGTCCCCTTCTGCTCCAGCAGTGATGTGGCAGGAAAAGATGGCCCAGGGGAGAACTTACTGCTGTCCATAAGCACCTCAAAGCAGGTTGTGTTGAGGGGAGGGTCAGGCTCTTCTCCCAGACAACCAGAGATAGCACAAGGGAGGTTCAAGTTGCATATTAGGAAAATGTTCATCAGTAAAAGAGTGGTTAAGCATTGGAACAGGCTCTCCAGGGAAGTGGTGGAGTCACCATCCCTGGAAGTGCTCAAAACTCAAGCAGATGTGGCACTCAGTGCTAAGGTTTAGTGGGCAAGGTGGTGTTTGGTCAAAGGTTGGACTTGACCTTGGAGGTCTTTCCCAACCTTAGTAATTCTTTAATTCTGTAAGGTCCAAGGCTATAATTTTTTGTTCCTCTCCTCCAGTTGTCCCTTGGACTCTTCTAAGGTAAAATTGAGGAGGCAAGGTTATATAGCAGGAGCAATTCTCCACAAAATTTTTATGGATTTTTATTTATTTCCAGTTTTACTTAATTGTTTCTCTATTTCACATGCCTCAAATTCTGTCCTGACTGAAGTTCTGTATTTGGAGCCAATAGCACAGAATGGTTCAAGGCTCCCAGTTTCATTTTTTTGACTATTCTCCATTTCACTGGTGTTGTATCAAGAAAGGTGGAATTACAAGCCAGACACACAAGCTCCATCATTAGCTCTGACTTTCACAAGGGGCATTTTCAGCTCTGTGGGTGGAAGTTTAAATATAAAACTTCTGTCCCTCAGGCTACAATTTAGCTCATTAACCTATTATATTACCTAGCCCAATGAAAAGATTTTTAGAAGAAGAAAGACACATAGAGGCCTTGTAGCATGTTGGCTTTGCCATATTTTTTTCTTTGCAGTTACAGTAGGTGCTCTGTAAATACTAAGGCCTGTATTAATCTCAGATAACCCAGTGTAAATCCAGGGTAACTGTCTTTCATTCTTCCCTACAACCCACTGGCCGCAGGCCAAGGATCTCACTCAGCACACTGGGTCAGATATCAGTCTCTCTTACCTGAGGGTAAACCCAGATTAATTCAGGCACTTGAGTTAATGCAGGTTTATGCCAATGCCATGCAGAGCAGGATCTGACCTCATGGGCTGTGCAGAATCTTTGGGTCTTGGGTAGGAACCATCACAGATTTGTGCTCTGAGGAGAAAGCAAATCTATGACACATCAAGCTGGGCTTCTACTAGCTGAGAAAGTAGAGGAAAAATCTGTTTCTACCACTTCACTTCTTGTATAACCACCTGGCACAACTTTTACTGGATTCAGAGAGATTGAACACTCCAGAAATGGAAAGCCCCAGTAAGGATCAGCTTGGCAAAGTGTAATGTTAAACAACATTCTTGTTGCCAAATAGTGTCAATAGTGATAAAGCACATCTGAAAAATCACCCAGAGCCACCTGCCCTCCCTGGGCATCAAGAGTTGCCAATTCCTTTACAGAACTTGCTGAGCCTGTGAAATGCTGGAGATGGGTTCTCATCCCAGGAGGACATTAACAGTAGGGAGAGAAAAAAAGAATCTAATTTCCTGTAAGAAAAATACTGGCTTTGTGCCAGACATTGAGGTGCTTCACACTGAAGATCAGCAGTCATTCATCACAGTGGGTGGTAACAAGGATTTGTAATTGCAAATTAATTGTTTTGGCAGGATTACAGGAGGTCTTATTCTCTGAGAGATAAACCCCCAGGCTTGCAGTACACCAAAAAACATGTTGGGTTTTGGGGCTTTTTTTTCAAAAATACAGTCTCCCAGTGCCAGGAAGGCATATTTTCCAAGCTCCAAATGATTGGGAACATCAACAAAATCCTCTATGTGCCTCACTTTTAATGATTAATTCATATTACATAATAAGAAGAGTAAATCAATGGCAGCTGTGGTTTGAGAGGTGTATTAAAAGCTGTTATAAATATAGAAGCAAAACTGTCCTTTGTTCTAACACTTATTACAAATTCATGGCTTGACCTGACATCTGTTTATGATAAGCTATGGACAACTTGGTTATTCTTCATAGAGGTCAGAACTAAGTTAATCTTCTACCTTGGAGAAAATAACTTTTCTTGTTGGATTAGAGAAAACTCTGCAGGAGGGGTGGTAGCTTAAAACTGTAGTGGCGCATCAGAGCTGACAGACCCTTCCCTGCCACTGAACAACTTTGTGATTTATGGCTGCTCACGTCCTTCAGCAGCACTGGAAGGTTGTCCACAGGCCTCACTGGTGCACATCAGTTGCTCTCCAGAAGGTGATGGAGCTAGGTGGGACAGGAGAGGATCCAACAAGCTTTAGTAGTCAAATTCCCTGCTCCTATGGTCCTGGACATAGCCAGGAGCCAGAGCATCTGTCCTAGACCTAAGTCCTGCCCCATGGACTGCTCTGAGCTGTGGTTCCCTGTGGTTTGTGGCTCTGGCACACGATCACTGATGTGCAAACCAGAGCCTTTCTTGCCAACAGCTAAATCTCAAAGCACCCCTCCCTACAGGACATGAGATCAAATGGCCCAAAATTGGTTTTACCAGCAAGGAACACTCTTGGGTTTGAACAGGGCTTCAGTAAGATGAATGCCACCCTTCTGCTCTGTGATTGTGTATCCCCACATCTGTGGAATGTCTTTAGCTGTGGGCAGGGGTGGAAATGTTGCATCATGGCACTAAAACAAGGTCAAGCCTGTGCCTAGGCTTGGGCTAAGAGCCAGCCCCAGTGGATGCAGCTCTAGTTGGGAACTGGGCATGGAAAGGGAAGAGATGCTGGCTGCAGAGCTGGCCATGTCCTTCCCCTGGGCACTGCAGGCTCCAGGAACCAAGAACTGTTTGTGCCTTTCAAGCTGTTCCTTGTTTGCACAACAAATTGCACAGCTCATCTCTACTGGAGTTTCTAGGAACATCCCTGGTACAAATTATTAAGGTTCTGTAGCAAAGGAGAATGTGCTGCAAAAAGATCAGATTGATCTGAGCACTGAAAAAGATCAGTGTTTTGTTTGAAGTGGAGCACGCTCTGCCACAGTGTTTTTGTCTCATATTCCAACACAGCCTCCAGTGATCCTATTAACTGGAAGAGTAACTTCTCTTTTTTGATATTTTATTTAAAAGCCTGGTCCATTAAGTGCATTTTTTTGATGGAGAGTTAAAGCCTTCCACCAAGACCAGTGGATTGGAAATGAAATTCCATTGTGATTTTTTTTACTCTTGTTTTTTAAAGTGAAAAAGGAGAAAGAGTGAAAGACAAGCCTGTTCAAGTATTGGCATTCATTTTCTCTGAGTTTCTCTGAGATTCTACAGTGTCTAGGATCATGTTTTTGAAAATAAGGGGAGTAGTAATTCACCATTTAAATTCTGTAGTACCAGTCTGAAGAGGATTTCCCCCTTGAATACCTACAGCACACAGTATGTACTGCTAGCAGGGACTGCTGTAATTTCCCAGTCCTTTCAACAACCTTTTGAGATTTATAATGACTGCCAAGGCATTAAGGTGACAATCTCCCAGAACACCTTTAAGGAGCAGTGAGTACCAGTGTGACTGACTGTGCAAAGAGATTAAACAGTGTTAGCCAACATCACACATGTCAGAGCTGGGTAGCTCCATGTCCAGAAAATGCTCAGGCAGGACTGAATGAGAGATGAGCAGCCTCTTGCTGAAATTAAAAAATCCTAAAGGAGTCCTTAGTTTAATTACTTTCTTTAATAAATTGCATTGGAGGAGCACTGATCATTAACTGATGAATAACTAATGGTAGCTAATAATGCATTCAGGGGGGCTTCAGTTCCCAGGATGTCCTCTCAGGATAACATCTGGGGTGGGGATAGAGCTCATGTGAGCCCTGAGAGCCTGGCTCAGCACAAGCAGCTCACAGTGCTGTAGGAACAGGAGGGATTCTCTAGCATCCAGCCTGACCCAAGTTCTGTGATCCCATGGATGTCCATTACTACTGGGGCTGTTTAAAATTACCTTGGTTATGCCTTTTGCATTAGGTGTTTTTCACCATCAGGTCCTTGCATTTGTCCTGGTGGAATAAGCTCTGGAGTATTTCCACTTTGTGCCACAGGTCCAGCCACGCACAAGTGCAGTAGGTGACCTGCTAGAATATGGGCCCCAGTGGGCAGCACTGAATCACCTCAGCTCTGCTTGAGCCTGTTCTTCAAATCCAGTTTGAAACCTTGTGAGAAGTAAATTCTGCCTGATTGGAATATTGGATTAAATGGCATTTTCTCATCAGCATCCACCTGGCCTCCACTGCACAACTACTTTAGGGGCACTGTCACTACCCAGAATATTCATGTGTTCAGCCTTTAATCTCTGAACTCTCTGTATACAATGGAGCTTTTCAGAATAGCAAAGCCAAACTTAATTATGCAGTGAGACATGCTGGATGTGCTGGTCAGGTCTTGTTCCTTGGGGTCGCACAGTTTGAAAGTACAGCTGTAGGCAGTTTGCAAAAATTGCTTCTCTTTTCCTGCTAAGATACTGTCACATCAGCCACGAGCATTTGCTGCCATAATTTATTGTTTCTTCCCATACTGAGTCAGAAGGGTATGCATTTTTTTCTTCTTGGCTAAATTAAACAAATCAGTCATTTCACAAAAGTTTCCAAATGAAAGATTGTTGTAAGCAAGACCAGATATGTTCTTTTACAGATCTGGGGTTCAAAAAGAAGAAAAAAAAAAAAAAGAAAAGAACAAGGAAGCTTGAAAAACAGCTTACAGATTGCTTTGGGCTAATTAGATCTTATCAGTGAAAAGACAGATATTTCTTTCTTTAGCATGATGCCATGGTGAAAGTTGACCTGGTGTTTATGAAAGCATATTGCATGCTGCTTTTCAGCTAGAACTGTGGGGTTTAAAGGAGTGATCCTTATAAAAAGCCTGATGTGAAGGTGTGTGGAGCACTGGCTCTCAGAGCACACATGTGTGTGCTATTAAGGTCCCGGGAAGGGAGCAATTACAGGACCTTTGTCATTCATCTCAGATGCTGTGTTAGAATGTTTTTAATAGGAACTTCTCTTGCTTTCTTTCTGACTTTCATAGAGGCAAGAAATAAGACCCCCGAGGGGAAAAACACTCTACCCTAACGCCTTGAATGCTTGAACTCTGAAGTCAGTAAAGCATAACTCTATCTCTAATATTGGAGCTTTAGCCATGGTGTTATCCTTGGCTTCAACAACTTCCAGCAAACTGGGGGCAAACCAGTATCTTTAAACATCAGATGCCTGCAGACTGATGAATAAAGAGAAAACCCCATCTTGCCTGCAGCTGACTTATGACAGTCATCTAGAGCTGGATCTCCCTCTGACAGATCAGCCCTCTCTGTAGTGGAGTGTGCTCAGGGTTGGCTGGAGGGATGCTGTGACCTCCTGCTTCTGCTGGGAAAAGTTTCTTACAAAAAAATATTTTTACATCCATCCCTTGGAGGTTAGAAAAGTGACATTTCTGAAGGTGTCCTGGGGTCTGAAATGTATCCCAGCCTCCCAGGAGCCCTCAGCAATGATCCATTATCCCATTCAGTCCTGGGCCTGTGTCTGTGCTGGTAAATCTGTTCCTTTTCTGCCCCCATTAAGCCTCAACAGAGGGATTCTTTGGACTCTCTGCTGTGCTGCCCAACAGCAGCCCTGCCCTGGCTTAAGTCATTCTCATTCCCCTCTCTTTCTCTGCTATCTTTTGTAGACCAGGACTTGATGAAGGCCCTGACAGATCTCAGCACTTTCTGTAAATTCATTCTATTTTAATACCTAATATTCTCCTGAGGCATTTGCTTTCAAAGCAATTAGACATCTGTCAGCACCTTTGCTAGATTTCAAGCTTTCATATCAGTATCCTAAGGTGGAAATAGCATTCCAGTTGAAAAATCATAGCTTGCTTCTAAGGTTAGAGTTTTTCAGTGAGTAAATCTTCTTTAAGCTGTTGAATGCAGCTGCTGCCTTGACAATTTGTGAGTTTATTTCCTTCTGGATATCCCCACTGGCTTGCATGTTAGTGCCAAAGAATGTGAATGCAGGCATTTTTGTCTTGCTTTTGCCTTCCTAAGCAGTGTTTGAACTGGGAGTTACAGGGGCTCTCATTAGCTTCACTTTTTGTAGCTGTTCATTAACCACCTCTATTTTACAGTGGTGAGCAACCCTTTGATCTTTGCATGGGGGTGGATTTCCAGTTTACTGTGCTTGTGTTGTCAGTTTAGGGCATTATGGTTAAATTCTGTGCATTTTGCACGTGCATTTTAGTGATGGTGACACCTCTGGCAGTGCCTGGTGGAAGGGAAAATCCCCTTCTTCCTTTGGCACCAGCATCTCTGCTCAACCCCTTGTCCCAGCCCCAGCTTCCCAGAGGAGGCAGATTGCTGGGGGGTCTTCTCTGCTGAATCCAGCCCTGAAAATTGTTCTGTGGATATGGTTCCTTGCTCCACAAACATTTGGGAACAGAGAGTCCATAGCAGTGCATTTAGCTGTCCAGAGAAGGAGAGAAGGTATTTATGGGAATTTGCTGTACACTTGGAGTTTGATTTTTATGCCTCTTTTAATGATGTCCTCTTCCAATAGTGCAGCATGAGTAACAATTCCCCCTTTGTATGTGTTTTGTATCTATTCCTATTTCCTATTGAAATTCCTAGGAAAGAAACTATCCAAGTACCGAGTTGAAAATTTCGTCTTAAAATAAGCCAGATGTCCAACCTTCCTTTAGCTGCCAAGCCCTAAAGAGTTCAAGAAAGATGTTAAAATCTGTCTTCCTGGCTGTGAAAAACTAATTGCATAGCATAGGTGATGATCCCAGTCTCCCAGGAGAAGGAATAAAACTGCTTCAGGCAAAAGCTCTGCTGTTATTTGTCTGAGGATTGGAGCTGGCAGTGTCTGTGGAAAAAAGTTTCACTGCTTGCCCTCCTTGCTGCTTAACAAATGCAGAGACAGGAACACAGATAAAGGTGGGTGAGTTTTTTTTGTGCTGGTATCTGAAAACCTCATCCACCTTATGAGAAAAATGCTGGTTTTGTCCTCTTTTCCCTTCTTTCTCCCTGTGTCCCCCCTGTTAAGGGCACAGGGAGTGCTTAAAAGCCAGAGACAGAGGTTTCAGGCTCACTGTTGCAATCATGTGAAGGAAGTCCATGGCCTGAGTTATTTAATGCCTGTGTGATAACAGCAGTTCTGTTTGCAAAATGGATGTACAATTCCCCTCCCAAAGCAAGGAGTTTGGGGAGGATTAAGATTAGTAAAGCACTGTGAAGACTAAAAGTGCCACTGAATCCTGAGGATTAAAGGTTGCATTTGACTGGTGAAGTGGAAGGGCCTAATAGTTGCATTTATCAGGATGAAAATAGTTCACTTTAAATCCAGTGGCTGTGCCTGACTGGCTTCCAGGCTGGTGGAAGTCACTGAGGGCACTCAGTGCTGGGAAAGAGCTGAGGGACACACAAAACTAATGTAATGCCCAGATCTCACTGCATAAATTCAGGTTGTGAAGGGGATTTACATCAGGGACTTTAATTCCTGATTTTTGGAATAGCTCACTGTAGGACAGGAGAAGGGTTCATTCAGCATAATCCTAAATACTATAACCATTGCTGAGGTATTATTTCATAGTGGTCAATTTTTTATGTAAATTCAACACCTGAAAAATCTAAGTGTAAAAATAGCTGTCATAAGCTGGTGTATTGAACCTAAATTGAAATAAGAAGATTGTAAAGGAAAAAAACCCAAACAGCAAGGATTTCTTGTGGTACTTCCAGACCAAAATGACCACAGCTTTGCTGTACTCATCCCCCTTGGATGTAGAGGTGGAGCCCTGTGTGCATCCACATGTTCTGCCCTTGGATCTGGGTCTCACAAGCCTCCACTCTGCACACACAGGATTTGTACCTGAACTTCAGTCCAACCTCAGTGATGCCCAACTCCTGAACCTCTCCAGTGTTTGGCATCTCTCCTTTGAGAATTACCTCTTGGAGGTGATGGTGGTTTTCAGGGAGAAAGCTCCAATGCCCTGACTTTGGTGAGGAACAGCAGAGGACAGAAAACATGACCTTTTTTAACATCATTCTGTTGATACCTCCTGGGCTTTCCCTCACCTCCTCCTCTCCCCCATCGTTTGCTTGTGTGTGGCTTTAGCAGAAACAGGAATCTTACCCAAGTCTTGCAAGCCATTGTTTCTTTATGTTAAATACAAGGTTCTTTTATTGACTCCAGCTGCTGCACCTCCCTGTGCTCACTGTGTTTGCTTTATTAAAATTGAACAGCGTGCAAGTAGGACATTGTAAATCACAAGTGACTGGGCCAGAGGAAGAGGGAGGGAGAGGGAGGGACTCTGACTGTATGACAACAAAGAGAGCATATGAACAGGCTGGGCCTCCTGGCTAATAGCAGCCAAAACTCATGAGTACAATTTGCAATTGCTCCCAGGAGGACAGGCAAGGGCCAGACAGTTAGCAGGGATAGATGGGAGTGAAACTGGAATACCTGATGTGTTCTCTCCAGAACAGAGCTTCTCAGGGCTCTGGGCACACAGGAGCTGCCAGCCTCTGCTGGAACTCTGGGATTTATCTGATGTCAGTGCCTGGCTGTGGAGGAAGCCTTGTTAGACCATTCAAGTCTTGGAGAGAGCTTTTAAACCAAGAACCACCAGGTCCCTCACAGAGAGGGAGGTGGAAGCTGCTGGTCCATAATTAAGCACTACATATTTTGCAGCTTTGCCTCTTCTTGACTGGTGGGAGGAATTGCATTTTTATCTGCTTGAACCCCATGGGTATCCACAGGGGACAGTCAGAGTAGGTGAACTCAGGGCAGAAAGACAACAGGTTCCTTCCCTGTGCCAGGAGAGTTCCTCTGCTCACAGCACTCCCTGAAGGTGCAAAACCACCACAGACAGCACAGCAGCCCCACAGAGTGTCCCTGGCTGCCACAGTGACCCAGCTGAGAGCCCTCGGCAGCACAGGGGCTGCACCCTGTGCCCTGGCAGTGACTTGTGCTGTGCTGTGCCACGTGAACTCAGTGTGCTCTCTCCTGCAGTGCTCCTCGACGTGCGGCAAGGGGCTGCAGTCGCGCGTGGTGCAGTGCATGCACAAAGTGACCGGGCGCCACGGCAGCGAGTGCCCCGCGCTGGCCAAGCCTGCAGCCTACAGGCAGTGCCACCAGGAGGTCTGCAACGACAGGATCAACGTCAACACCATCACCTCACCCAGGCTCGGTGAGTCAGGGGCCTGGGGGGAAGGTACCAGCTGCCCAGGGCGCTGCAGTGATTGTCCAGGACCAGAAATCGAGAGAGGCTCAGCCAGACTCCAGCCTAAATGTGGCTAGGTCCTGTCTGAGCCCTGCCTCAGGCTGTGCCCAGGTGGAGTGCTTGGCATGGCACAGGATGGAGCTGAGAGCAGCAGGAGTGCACAAATGGTGGGTGATTGATTGGATTGACTGACTGATTGACTGATTGACTGACTGATTGATTGATTGATCACAGGTGAGGGAGCTGGCAGGTGCATTGTTCTCCATCACAAACCCTTCCACACGCTGCCTGTGCTGCAGTGAGTGTGAAATAGGATCATTTATTCATGGTGCCCCAAGAAAATCCATGACTCTCACAGGTGGTTTGATGGATTGATTTCCCCAGAGGGGCAAGAGAACATCCAGCCTCTTCCTGACCCTGTGATTTTCTGTCACTTCCTCACCCTCGCTGCATTCCTTGTGTCCCTGGCTGGGATGGGAATATGGTGATAACCATCTCTCCTGAAACACCTAACACTGTACCTAAGACATGCCTCTAATTAAGAATGCCTCTGTTGATACAAATTTGTGGGGATCTCATGATTTTCCACATTGGTTTATGTACAAAAATATAAATATACTAAATGTATATTTTTCCAAAGTTCAGCCCTGTGTGTTCCACCCCAGCTCCAAGAACCAAGTTGGTTTCTTTACGTTTCACACATCATCACCAGTAAGATGAAGCTAAATTGAGGCATCAGCTACACTGGCCCAGCCTCATGGGTACCTCCTGTCCCCTTTTGGTAGAAGAGTTGTAAACAAGAAGAGGTTACCAGAAAGAGCAGCCTCCTCCTTCACATCTGAGCTGATCTTAAAGGCTAAGAAACCTCCAACACACATGAAAACACAGAGCTGCTAAGTAATAAAGAACCGTTTTCTAATAATGCTGTCCAGTATTAAATAACACTTAAACTAGGGCTGGACTTGAAGCTTCTGAACTGAAATTTGTTCCCCAAAAGTTTACCAGATGTTTTAAGAGAAAATGGGGACTTTCGTTCTTGCAAATGCACTCATGCTGAGGGGTTTGTGTCCTCTTTTGGTATGAGAATACTTCTCAGATATTTTAGCACTAAGAGCACAGTGGAAGGAAAACATTTCATTTGAGAAGTAAGCCCTTGATACACTGATGAGACAAGAATTCTATCCTAATTCACATTTTAGGACAAAGCAATAAAATGCTCATGTGTTTAGAAGACTGAGGAGGCTCAAGTCCCTGCTGAAAATAATCTGCAAGCAATTTGGGATGCTTTTGTTTCTAAACCAGGCTTGGAATCACCAGAGCCAGAAACAATGATATTTGATATTAGTGGAAAGACATATCATTGAGTGTTTTGCTCTTTTTGCTTATAAACAATTCTAATTGGATTATCTTTAAACAGAATTTTCTCTTTTCTGCAATGGAAGCAAAAAAAAAAATCAGAAAAAAATCCCAGTAGTCTGCAGACCCCACGCTGCCTTGTCCCTACTTCAGAATGGGTTTTTGTCTTGGATAACATTTCCAAAAATATCTCAGTGTGGAGTTCACCTCACCTGGCTTTTATGTCTGTGTCCAGTGTCTCTCATTGATGACACATTCAGAGGGATTTATCCTGTCACTTCTTTCCTGTCTTCCTTCACAACCTATGAGGGACCTTGGACCTCTGAAACGTTAGTCCTGGCCTTGTTGGTGGCTTAGTTTCTCTTATGTGAACTCTCCCATCTCAGATTCATAAGCTCTGTCTCAAGTGTTCTTGCCAGGTGTGTGATTTATTCATCTCCATCCCATTGACTGCAGTGTGGAGTTCATAGCCTTAAATCTGGGCTGCATCTTTGGGTGTTTTGTTCATCCAGGCCTGTTTGCCTCTGAGACAAAACAGGTGCAACAGGAGGAGGTTTGCTCTCCCCATTCATGTCCAGGGAAGGCAGGAAGCACTTGCAGAGCCTGATATTTTGGCAGAGAGAATCTCACCTGCTCTCCAGCGCCGGCAGAGTGAGCGTGGCCCTCCCTCCCCTCGGGTGCAGGGCTTTTGGTCACACCTGCAGTGCTGTTCCCTGGCTAACCTGGCAGTTTCTCCTTTCTTGTCTCCTCCCAAGCTGCCCTCACCTACAAGTGCACGGGGGACCAGTGGACAGTGTACTGCAGGGTGATCCGTGAGAAGAACCTGTGCCAGGACATGCGGTGGTACCAGCGCTGCTGCCAGACCTGCAGAGACTTTTATGCAAACAAGATGCAGCAGAAGAGTTAATGAAGCTGTGCCACCCCTTAGAGTCTTCCAGCTGTTGGTATGGAAATCACAGACTAGTAGGTCTGAGTACTGGAACTTCATGAGTTGCTACAGCGTGGTGGATCCCAAAGCACACCTAATGAGACTTGAAACTAATCCTACAGACTGGATACCAAAGTCATCTGCTCATCCACCTTAAAAAAACACACAGAAAGGGTCATCTCAAGGAACCAATCATTTCTGAGTATTTTGACATCCTCACATTTTTCCTTAATGCTTTTTTAATATATTAAATCACCAGCCACTGGATGGCTTGCTACCATTAAAGAAAAGGACAAGAGTTGCAAAGTGATTACTTTGGATAAGGTTATGGGTACCTCCATGGAGGAAGGCCTCTGGCAAAATAATTCAGCAAAGGTAGAGACATTACTTAATCTTTTAATCTTGGCTTTTATCTGTTGTTTTCAATTCCCAGCAGTTATCCCACTGCAGAGTGGGCTTGGAGGGACATGCATCAATGAAAGGCTTAGTTTAAAGAGAGGATTTTCTGTAAAAGCTCGTGAAAACTGATAGCAGAGGATGGACATCTCTGAATTTCCTACAGAAAACTCAGTATAATTATATCCAACATTCCAAGTCATATTTTTAGAGCCACTAATAGGGAGCGCTTTTCCTTCTAATTTTAAAAAACAATCCTCTCTATCTTTTCCCCAGAATAATAGAGTTTCTTTTGTGAAACCTAATTTTTCTCTGAGCTTAATGAAATGGAAGCTTATTAACAGCCGTAGATAGTTACTTTTAAACAAGAACCATTTACATGAGATGGGAGAAGCCAGAAATCATTTCATCCAGTAGAGCTCACTGAGGGATTGCTTGGCCTAAGCTCTCTCCAATTTTTAGAAGTCAATCAGATAATGAGACTGTTGGTTCTTATAAGAGGACTGTGAAACTGGATAGGGTTGGAACAGAAACTGAATTTGGAACAATCATTATGAAAAGGATGTAGTGGGGAGCAGAACAGGTGTTTTCTATCTCTGGGCTCTTTTACACAGCTGAGGTTATGTAGCTTTTGGAGTAACCAGAAGTAGCCAAGGATGCAAGACATTCAAAGTGTAACCTGGAGCTTGTGGGAAGCCAAGGGCTCAGACTTCCATTGCTGTCTTTGAATGCTCCCTGTGTCACTTGTGTGGTGCTGTCAGGTTTGGTGCTATAGGTTTGGTGCTGTCAGAGCACTTACAGGTGCTGCACACACAACACTCTCTGCCATGTCTCTGCACTTTAAACCAGGCTCCTCTCTGTGATGTGAGACTTCAAACAGGAACTCTGCCCAGGGCAGGCCTTGTCCCCTCCCTTGTCACACACATCAGTGTCTCCCTATCACATCTTGCTCCAACAAGCATCATTCCCTTGCCAGGGCCCAAGGCCATGGTGGAGTTTCAGCCCCCTCCTGGTGACAGGAACAGCCCTTTGGATAATTGCAGCTTTGGGAGTACAAAGCTCTGGAACTGCGTGGGACTGTTTGACTCCTTGGAGCTGAGCACAGAACCAGGCCCAGCTGCTCCCCCAGCCCTCGGGCCAGGCTGCCTTGCAGCTCTCACCTGGCCCCAGGTTGTCTTTGTTGCTGTTGTCTCTTTTTGTCAATGCAAGGAAGGACAAAGACTCTTAGTAGCTAACATGTCTTTAAAGCAATTTTTGCTTAGTACCGTTCTTTGCATATCCAGGACCTCACTGGAATAACCTATCAGCATTTCATTAAGGGCTAAATTTTTCAAGCACAGGGAGATAATGTTCATCAACAGACTAACCCTGTGCAGGCTTCACATTTACATCTGTGCTTGTGAGTGTGCAAATGAGTGTGTGTGCACCAGGGCTGGCCTGATGCACAAGGGCACATTTGCACAACTTTTTTCTTCAAGTGCCTGTCTCAAACAGATCTGCTTTCCAATGCCTCAGATGATTTTCTCTATCAGGGAAATGATTCCAGCTTGGTTTTTGTTATACTGGATTTTTTTTTTTTTTTTTGCAATTTATAATCAGGATTAGACCTCCTTTTTCTGTTATTCCCACCCTGCTGCCCAGCCCAGAGGTTGTGTAAGTACTTGGCAAGTAATCAAGGGAAAATTGCTGGCGGGGGTGACAGGGAAGATTTAGACAATACCAGGTGATACTCAATTAGGCAAATTAACAGGTAGAAGAACTGCTAATGAGAAAGTTCCAAGAGATCAGACAGAGCCTGGAGGACCTGGTTTATGTTCTTAATCAACAGTGGTGTTTCCCCCTTAGCCTGCAGTGACACTGGGACTGTCCTCGCTGCCTCCCTGCCCCCACAGCCACCCCTGACACCCCTCACTCCCTTTGGAATTTGCTGTTTTCTTCTCATGGGCAACATTTTCTCTGTTACCTTGGCAGAATTGTGTGAATTATCATTGCTGGGAATCAAAGGTGCTTCTCCACAGCAGGAACATTTTCCTTCTGGTGCTGATCTGTGACCCTCTCTAGGCAAAAGGTAGGACATAGGAGAGGAAGGATTTTAGGTTTTGTGTTTCTCAGTAATAATTCACTACTGGCCAGAGCAGGGTGCTAGGCTGGTTAGACCTCTGGCCTTAGCCAGGACCATTTGGGTTCTGGACCCAAAGGACACTTGGGTTCAAGCTCTGGATCCTACCTAAGGAAAAAGGAATTTACAAGGATTTTTTTCAACTGTATGAGCACTAAGAAAAAACCACCTCACTTGCTCTCACAGCTCACAGATTAGCATCCATCAACCTTTTATTTTTTATAATCAAACCCCCCAACGTTATTAAGAACTGATGGCACAACACAGCTCCATTTTATTCAATTCTCTTACTTCACATAGTGGCAACTATCACATCACATAACAGCCAGAAAAATAATAACAAGAAAGATTTAATTCTGTTCAATATTCCTGCACTTGTGGTTTTTATCACTGTATAGGAGCTTCACAATAGGGCAGCTATGCTCAGACAATAGTCACAGCTATGCTCTGCCCTCAGTTCCCACATTCTGGTGCACAGAAAAGCTGTTTGTTTCAGTGTATCTACGACAATACTTTTCTTAGTTGTTCATAAGAGATTGATGCTCTTTTGATTACAGTGGTGGTATTTCCATATTGTAAACAATACTCTGTACTGTTACTAAAGTACTGTACATTTCTAGTTGCACAATTGTGTTATTGAGTGTAGATTCTCACTATCTCATGTATGGTGCTATTTTTTGTTGGTGGAAAAGAATCTTAGCAGTTGATTATTGCTTGATATTTTATTATAATACAGGGATATATTCTCCATGGCAATAATATCATTTAAGTTTTCTCATTACAGAGTGAAATGTATATATTTTTCCATTAGCTAATTTGCATATGTACTGTATCCATGGTAATTTTCTTCTTGGTGCTGGTTATAAATAGAAAAAGATAAAAAACAGTCAAACTGAATGGAACCAGTTGTAAATGAAAGCCAAAAGAAAGAAAAAGAAAAAGAAAAAAGGATCATTCCATTTTGAACAAATTGAATATGTTGAGTAATAAATTTATTTTTTCCATAACAATTTTAATAAGGTTTCTGAACTTGAAGCAAAAATACAAAGCAAACCCAAAGCATGAAAATGAAGAGAAGGGAGTGAAGCTGTAAGTGGTACATTATGCATCTGTGTAATACTGGACTGAGACTGGGATTTGGATTAATCCAAGCCAACTGTTTAATTGCTGTGGTCGGTGTAAAAGGTCATTTGGCAGTAAAATTCTGGCACCTCAGAGTTCTCAGTGTGCTAAAAACCAAGAAATGATGGGTCTTGTCCTGGTCAGGTTGCAAAATAAAGCACGGGGATGTTAACACCTGAATGATGCCTTGCCAGGTCTGTGGTCAGTGACACAAGAGTAGAAAATTCCTGTGTGGGAAGAGCATGCCAGGCTGTGTTTGGGACATCTCTGTGTGTGCCTGGGCAGGCTGTGGGGAGGGGAGCTTCTGCCTGGGGAGAGGGATGTTCTGAGGGTGCTTTTGGGGAAGGTTGTTCTGGCTCTGCCTGAGCTGGGAGGGAGCAGCAGCTCCACAGGCACCCCCTGACAACGAACAGGGCTGAGCATGTGGAAATTTATACAAAATTTATACAAATTTATACAAAATGGAGCAAAGCAATCCCATCCATTGGGAAGGTACTGCATAACCCAGCTGCCCTCTCCCCTGGTGTGAAATAAACAGAATTACTTCAGTGCCACGTGTTTTGGATGTCTTTGTTGTAGGCACTGGCCAGAATCTTTGTCCTGTGAGCTGCCCCCCAGCACGGGGAAGGTTGTTTCTGCAGTCAGATACACCTGCAGGATCCTCTCCCAGCCTGCCTCACAAAGATGCCATCATCTGTATCCCACTCCAGCTCAATTCTTGTTAAAAGGGCACTTGGAGGTGGGAGCAGCATCTTTCTAAAGCAGCCTTAAAAACCCAGGAACATGGTGGAGTGGTGGACTTGGCAGTGCTGGATTGGACTTGATGATCTTAAAGGTCTTTTCCCACCCAAATGATTCTATGATTTTCTAACCAACCAAAGCAGAGTTGGTGTGAGAGCCCTCCTCCCACAATGATTTCCAGAAATGGAGTTTATAGTTTAATAACAGAGCTCATTTCCTGATCTCATGCAGGATTCATGGCACAGCTCTGAGATGGGCTTCTGAGGCAGCCTTGGGAGATCAGCCCAGTGCCAGCCTGCACAGGACCATTCACAGCAGCACTGCAGAGCCTCCCTCCAAGTGGTGCTGTACATTAATACATCATCCTGTTTGTGCCTTGCCTGCAGTCAACATCTGATTGCAATTGTTGACCTGTTTGAACAATAAAACCTAGCTCTGAGCCTGGGGAAGCCAAAGGGCTTTGCATTAAGCTGGGCTATGGCAGTGGGTGGGAGGGGTGTAAGGAATGCTGTCATACATTTGGCTTGAAATGTTCCTGGTATGTGCCAATACCTCTGCTATAAATCCAGTAGGATTATATACTTACTTTGCCTATTTTGCATGTAGCCATTTGCTGTTTCTCTCATTCCTAATCCCCATTTCTACCCAAGCCATTGCCCTTCCCTGTGAGCTCAGTTGTTTTTTTTATTTAAGACACCTCAGCCAAGGTCACTAAAGGCAGTGGGGTCAGAGGGCTCTGGTGCTGTGGCACAGAAGGATCAGGAGGAAAGTAAAATCCCTCCTCCCCTCCTTGGAGGTCACTTCTGCCTCTAGCAACTCCACCTGCTCCCTTCACTCTCCTGGTGTCCGTGGCAGCCTCAGCTGTCTCTTGCAGCAAGTTGGCAGCACCCTGCTTGCTCTGGAAGGAATTTGCCTTCCAAAATGTATGAACACTTTATCCCCACATCAGCCCCATGCTCACTCGGTACCACTGCTGAGGGCTCTGCTCTCTGGTAGAGTGAAAACCAAATGTTGCTTTGTGCTTTCCCCAACACCACATGGAGCATTTCCTTGGGGAAAGGGATGTTTTCTTCTTGCTAGAGAGTGCCAGTGCAAACACCAACACCAGTGTGCTGTGGAGTTCCAGGCAGAGAAGATACATGCCAGATGTGCTCCCATTCCATACACTCACACTTCTGATGGTGTCAGGAAGAATGGGATGGGATGCTGCTCTCCATGTGGCCTGGAATGGAGGAAAACACTCATTTTTCACCAGGAGAGCACTGGCAGCTCAACAGTCTGCAGGGCTGCCTCCACCACCCCACAAACCACCTGAAGGATCTCTGACAGCTCTCTGGAAGGTCCCTGCACACTACAGCACCACTGGAGCCTTTCTGGAGACAGGGGTGAAAGTACTTGGACTGCTGAAGGACTGGTGAAGAAGGGGAATCCTCTAACAGAGTCTTTCATGTTGCACCAAGATCAGTGCATCCTGTCCAGCAAAACCAGACAAGCAATTCTTGGGTTGGACTTCATTCATTTTCTTAGAAAAGACATTATTTGAATGTTTTTCAGTTCCCATTTCTTTCCCCAGCTCTGCACTTTTCCCCTTGATTTTGTCTCTGATGACAAAAGGACCCAACCAGACTGCAGCTTTGTTTGGCACCAAACTTCCCTCCTGAGATGATCACACAAGAAGCCTTTTATCACTCTGGGGGCTCTGAGCCAGAGCTGCTGTGGTGGAAGTGGCTGGGACTGTAACCCCAGGCTGTGGTGGGATGAGAGTCAAGCTCAGGCTGTCAGCAAGGGGAGCTGCAGCAGTGCCCTGCCAGGACACATCTGAACTCCTGAGCCTGCTTCCTCCAGTGCTGCTCTCATTCAGGAAAAGGTATGAAATCCACATCTAGACTGAATTTAAAGATTAGGTGTTGTTTAAAATAGAAATTCTCTCTAGAATAATGGTTTGACTCCTTGGAAAATCACTATAAATTGAACCTCCCCTGTTCCCCACTGCTCAATAACAAGATTTGGTTTTCTCACAGAGCTGGTGCCTCCTGTGCTGTGCTGGCTGCAGCACTGCCAGCTCTGTACCCTGCCCAGGTTTGTGTTGAGGAAGAGGGGCCCTGCTGGAATTCTGGAATTCTGCTCTCCTCAGGCATCATCACCCTGGAGCTGCTCTCACTCATGGCTTCTTCCCTCCATCACATCTCTAGCCAGCAATGCCTTGAGGAGGGGACAGTGACACTGAGCCCAAGAAATGCTGTCAGCCACATTTCCCAGAGGGTAAGGAAGATTCCATCTCTTTCTTTCTTGTTTTATTATTTTTTTTTCCTAACCATGTTTTGCTAAAGAAACAACTTTAAAGGGGAAAAAGGAAAACCCACATTATTGTGTAAGCAAGATGGCAAAGAGCTTTCTGTGGGTATTCATGTGCCATTCTTCCCTGCAACAGCAACTCTCTGCCTGTGGTGTGGCTGCCTGAGTATTCAGCAGGGGTGGTTTTGGAGCAGCTGTGTGCACAGTACCTTCCATCACAAGCTCTGTTCCCTGGCTGTCCCCGTGGCTCAGTTTATTTGTGTGCAAGGCAGCTGAGAGGTTATCGAGCTTCCCATCAGCTGTACAAACTCACAGCAGCCCCAGCTCTGTGTGTGTCCCTTTCTGAGAGCTGCACTTGGGGTAATCAGCTCTTGGGCAGCTCCTAGCAAAGATCTGCTCCTTCTGCAGAGGAGTTGCTGCCTGTGCTTGTGCCACAAGCTATGGGGGATCTGTAGCCATATGTGTAAGAAAGAAAAAGCTTATTTACTTGTTTTCAGCCTCCCCATAGGATGGTTCTAAAAGCAGAAGTATCCTTCACTACAGAGAAAAGAAAAGAAGATAAAATTGAAAAAAAAGCCCTCACATTTGTCAAAATTTTTGTAGATGTTTTTCAGGGTATCACTAAATCCTGCCAGGCACCTCCCTTTCCTCCCCTGCCTTCCCCAAATGCTTCCATTTTTGGCTAAAAAATCCCAAGTTTGGGATTTTTGGACCAACAATGTCAGCCAAAACCCAGGCTCTCTTCTCTAATTTTTCCACTTAATTTTTCAACTATCTTCTGGCAAAGCAGAAGCAGTGTTTTGATGGAAAGTTTTTCAACCAGCTCTGCTCATTAATTTCTGCCAGCAGTCACAGAACAGTGCATATTGCCGGAGAGGAGAGTGTCTGAAGGGCCCAGTGTGAGGCAGGAATGAGTAACACTCCTCTCCCAGCTCTGTGCCCCAGCCAGCTCCCTGCTCCTAATGAGAGACATCTTTCTAGGGAGGCTTCCAGCCTAAATCTCTCTTGGCAAGTCAGCTCAGTAACTCAGGTACTTTGCCAGGTTAGAGGAAGATGTGGGTGGGCATAGAAGGATCTCCTCTGAGCAAAGAAGCCTGGGACTCTGAGAAGCCACATTGTCCATCTCTTATCTGCTTGGACTCATTTTGGATTCCTGCAGGCAAGCACCAGTTGGCAGGGAAGGGTGGGGAGGTGGAGGTGGGGCTGGTCCAGCTCCCTTTCAAGGCTGGTTTTAGTTTGCTGTAATGCTGATGTTCAGATACACCGGCAGCTGAGCCAGGCACAGCCATGAGCTGTGTCCATGGAACCCTGAGATCTGCAGGGACAAGATCCTGAAGTGGCTGAAATGACACCAGAACATCCCTGCTGTGTGTCTGTTACCCATCTGTCCATGAGGAAGGGATTTTTTGGACTGAGCTCAAGGGAAGCCCAGCTCCTCTCACTTTTGGGTTCCTGTGATGACAGGAACCTGGGAGGCAAAGAAGGAAGATGTTCTCACAGAGTAGCCAAATTTTTCAGTGTGTGGCCTCAGCAGCCAAAGGAGCATCTGCCCATTGGCTGCATGGACAGTCTCCTCAGGGAAAAGCCATCCATCCACAGTCCCTGACATTTGCAAAGTGCTCTGACATCTTTCAGTGAAAGATCTTTTAGATGTGCAAAAGTTTATAGCCTTTCTCTGACCATGGCTGATTTTAGAGGGTTAACCTAGGAACAGGAAATACAGTGACTAAAGGAAAGCCATTAATATTAAATTCTACCCTTTGCCAGATTGTCTTGTGTTATCTTTGCTCTTTCATGAAATATTTTCCAGTTTTCCTCGCAGGGCATTCCTTACAGGGGCAGCAGCTAAGGAGCTGTAACTTGGCACATCTCCACCTGCTTTTCTGTAGCAGTGCACATTTGTGCTCTGGGATTTGAAGAATTTCCTTAGCCTCTAGAATTGATATGCAAACAGTCAGCTGTACAGACATCAATCTGTCCAGTAGACATGCCTTGTGACCTAAGGAATAATACAGGTGGTAGCACCATGCTGGTGACTCCTGAATTTCTGGAGCAAGCAGAATCGTTTTCCTACGTCAAGAAGACGGGAGGTCCTGTGTACACCCTCAAGTCATCTGCTGTGCTTGACTGATCACAAAACACCCACCAAGATTTCCCTAACAAAGTCCTTCATTTCTGCCAAGGAAAGCAAAGATTTTCAGGAAATGAGAGATGTGACCTTGCCACCTCCCAAACAGCTCGGGGGTCTCAAGATGCTCATCTCAGCAGAGGGATGCTCGTGCCAGAGCAAACGTGGAGCCCTGTGTGGTCAGTGCACAGCTCTTCCAGCATCCCTTCCTCCATCAGCTCTGTTGTGGTAAAAACAGAAGTGGCCAAACTTGGTCTTCTCCTGCCTGTTTGCAGTGCTGCTGTAAGTCCCACTGTGTCCAGGTGCTGCTGTGTGAGCAGGTGTGGAATGAGGGATGTTAAGACTGGGAGAGATGAGTGTTGATAGTTGCATAACCCAGCTCAAACCACTTCCCCCACTCATGATTTCTTCACAGCCAAAAGCTGTGCTTGAGCTGCTGGGCACCCTCTGGGCACCTAAATCCTAAGGGGAATTTTTAAGAGAGACAGAAATGGCTCCAGAGAGCCCCATAACTGTTGTTCACCAGGGAAGTCACCATTTCTGTTAAAAATAAGTCTTTCCTTTCCCATTGATACTTCTCAGGCTGCAAGGAGAGCCATTCTCCTGCTGCTGGAGGCTCTAGCTGCAGACACAGCCTTGGAAGGGAAGCTGCTCTCATGGCTACAGCAGAGGAATGGGAAGCACGAGATCTGGCATGAAGTGCTGCTCCCATTGAAGCCAGTGGGATGTTTGCCATTGGCTTCAGGGGAAGCCAAGATTTCAGTCTGCAGCCAGATTTGCTGGTGTGCTGTTCTATCCTGAGAGCAGGAGCAGAGAGGGTTCTTGGTTTCCTGATAAAGCTCTTGCTGCCTTCTCACCTCACACTGGCCCCTCCCTGCTCTCAAATCTTAGGCCTCTTTCAAAGCCTTGATGAAGAGTCTGGTGCATGATTTGTGCCTGTGGTTTGTCCCATGATTGGAGCTCTTGGACAGCCTCTCCACTGGGAATTGTGGACAATGCTGGAGAGGGGCATAAGGCAATAAAGCAGCAGGACAGGATGGGGTAAGAGACTTAGATGAGGTAACACACGTGGGATTTGCTGCAGGTAAATAACTGTGCCTTCTCCTCCAGGCAGCAACTTGGATCAGCTCTAGAATTAACTCTGAGTGGTTCAAGAGAGCCTGGAGGCATTGTAAAGATGGTGCTAGGTGGACTTCCCTACTTCACACCTTCACACCAACATGTTGGGAACCTTGATAGTTTAATCAGCATTTTTCCTCATCTCCCTCTTTCAGGGCTAGGTGGGAGCCAAAATGTGTGAGTGATGAGCTGTGGTGTAGGTTCTCAAGAGCCTGTTAGTGAACCTTTCCCAAATTACACTGATCCCCCTGCCTGCCCAAAGGCTGCTGTGCTGCTGTAGTGGCTTAGATGTTAATCAGTGCATCATCCAGAGCTCCAGGATGCTTGCACACCCAGCACCCATGGGTTGGTGCCCTCATCTCAAAAGCAGCTGAAGGAAGTGATCACACAGTCAATCAAGATTCTACCAGCAGCCCCAGTTTGGCCTGTAGAGGTCCAAGCTGTTTTTATTTGAGTGGACACATGGTGGAGCCTCTGCATGCCAAGGAAAAGAAACATTGCAAATAATTCTTGCTCTTCATTTTTATTTCTCCCTGATCAGGATGGCTCTCTCTGTTCATCGTGTGGGATTGGTCTCTGCTGCCCCTTTCAGGGAACATCTGTAAGCACATCACATCTGTAAAAAGAGGCAGGAAGGTTTATCTGCTGGACCAAGAAGTTGTCCTGAATTTCCTCACCTCTCCAAATGCCTGGTGTTTGACAGCTTCTGCTCCTGGCCAGCCACAGTTTGTGTTCTTTGGCCACCTGGGACCTGATCTCCTTCCTCTGACACTTCCACAGAGAGCAGCCCCTGGGAGAGACTTTCTGGTGAGTTGAAACCATGCTGATGTATTTTATCTGCACAAACAAGGAGTTGCAAATGTAGATGTTTAAAGCTGAGATAATGATCATAAAGAGATCCATAGCTAAGAGTTTTACTGTGATTTTCTCCAGAAAGTTAAATCAAAGCTATCCAGAAGTTGAGCTCTGGTGCAGGAGCGCACCCCAGTGTTACCTCTTTAGGCACAAAGATTTTTGCAGGCAAAAATACTCTTTGTTCTAATAATAAGTGGGGAAGAACTGGGAGGAAAGCAAAGAAAAACCCAGACAATGCCATATTCTCTGGTGACTGCTGGGTTTAGCTCTGCTGCACAATTTCCTGTCTCTCATCCACATCATTCTGAGATTCTTCCCCAAAAGGGTCTTATCAGTAGATAAGTGGCTGCCTCTGAGCCAACTCTTTTCTTCTGGTTCAGTGGCTGGCACGATGTTTGCATGAACTCTAAACCATCAACTTGTTGCTCTCTGATTTTCTTTGCTGATATGATCCCCACCAGCTCTCACATTTCCTAGGGCAAGCACAATCAAGCACAATCAAACAAAACAAATCAGAATAAACAGAATTAGTGCTCATTCTTTCTTAACAACATGCCTGTAGGGGTTTTTGTCTCCCTTAGCAAATTCAATCCAGCTCCTTTCTCTCATGTTAATTCACTGTAGCTGCTTCCACAGGCTCTGGGTTACAGGCAACAATGAGAGGAGAGGATTGTGCTTTGCTTTGAGCAAGAGCTCAGCATTTGTGTGTTTTGCATTTTAAGGAATGGGATGAGGTGGGTGTTACTTGATACACTTCCCACTATTCTCTGTGGTATTCCCTCTGCTCCTGGTGATGTCCAACCTGGGAATACAAAAGATGACACTTTGCACCTTTCATCTGCTCCTGTGTCCCTTTAATTCTCTAATGGCTCCTCTTCTCCTTTTTTTTTTGTCTCATATACAGGCTCTGATTTAGCACTCCAAGCACATGGGCCTGGGATGGCTTTCCCAGGATCCTGGCAGATTTAAAGGCCAGTATTGCTCCCATGCACCCACATCCCACGTTGAGGGTGTACTTGTGGGTGTGACCCTGGAGCCAGTTTCTCATGGAGGACACCACGGTGAAACTCCCTTCTGGCACCCAGGCCTTGGTCCTACAAAGTCTTCCCTGTGTGGTTGGTGTCTTTGAATATTCCCTGGGACTGTTTCCTGAAGAGAGAGCAGCATTTGGCCCTTGGCTTTGAGGAGAGTTTCCCAACACCAACCTCAAATCAAATGGAAACATTTTCCTCCCCCTTTAGACCTGGACAAAGACTGAGGGTGAGGTTTTAAGGCTAATGAAGCTTTTGGTGTGTGGTTTTTTTTCCTTCCTGCCAGCTGAGGAGGTCCCTGGCACCATGATAAAAGCCCCCACTGCCCACTGGGGCTCCTCTCCTTGTGGTGAACGTGCTCCTGAGAGACACAAAGGTTTCCCCAGAAGCACGTTCCCATTCCATGGCTCCAATTAGAGAAGATTTTCTGTGTTTGTTGCTAACAATGTTCTTCCTTGCCTTTGGCTCAGCAGGAACCCGATTGGTGACTTCCCAGGGTCCTTGAAACCCGAGGGAATTCATTTGCCTTTAATTTTGTCCAAGCTGATACTTAGGGGAACAGCTGGGAACATTGTAAAGCAGCTTCTGGCAGTGAAGAGTCCCAGCAAAGCATTTCCCAGAGCCCTGGTAGTGATGCTCAGCCTGCCCACCTGAAGCCAGCCCATGCAGGGAGCTGCAGCATTAGCCAGGAAAAGACATGGCCCTGCTCCTCTTCCTTTTCCTTACAACAGCTGGGTTTGGCCAGCTGTGCTTTGGTGGTACCTGGTCACCACACTGTGTTTGTGCCACTTTGCTGCTGTTCACAGCTTTTTTCAGTGTTTAGTGTCAGCCAGACACATCCTTCATTTATTGGTGGGTGCTCATCCCAGCTTCCCAGGATCTGGGCTGTCCTGACGTGCCAGCATGTTGTGCAGCCTTGGGTGAAGCAGTGCATTGCCCTGTAACTCAGGGAACCACTGTGCCATAGGAACCACAATAGCACTGCTTGGCTGGGGACCTTTAAAGCACTTTGAGCTCCTTGGAAGGGCCAGGGTAGCTGCAAACCTGTTCTGTTACTCTGGGGTTAAAGGCTGTCTGAGATGATGGTTTGAAGTGAAAACAGCAGCCAGCAGAGCAGCTCACACATCCCTAGAGATGGTCACTTCATGGTTTGGGGCATTTTCAGGGGCTACTTCACTTCCCAGGTACTGGAAAGGCTGAGCAAGTTTGGGGCTGGGACCCCTCTGCAGGGCTGTGTGCAGGACACAGGGATTCCATCAGGGCCACGCTCAGCCTCAGCTTTTGCTGTAACAATTACAAGTGATAAAATATCAGTTTTCTCCATTTGCCTCCCCACAAGCTGGTTTAAAGGGAATGAAGGCAGATCCTGCTTTAGCTTAGTGCATTACAAGCCAACTCAAATGACTCCCCACTGTCTTTTCATCTCCATGAGACTTTTAATGCCCTAAGTCTTTGCATGTCCTGGCACACAGCCCAATTGAAGCATGAGCTCCAACAGAAGTTTTACATTTAAAGCTGTTCTTTTGGCTTCAGAAATTTGCAGATTGAGGCTGAGAGAAGCTATTCAGCTGTTTACTTGCAGATCTCCACCAGCCCTGCTGTGCTCTTGCCCTCGCCTCGGTCAGAGTTGTGTTAACAGCATTTTCCAATTAAAGTAGCAGCCTCAGTTACAGAAAATGCTTTTCCTATCTGGGAATGTATCTGATTTTACTCTTTTTAAATTACTCATGGAGCACAGGGGTGTTTTGTTTCCCACCCCTAATTATAATTAATCCATCATCATTTCTGGTGACAAGGTTGGCTTTTGTTGGATTTTTTATTTCTTGCCATTTCCATCAGCTTGTGCCAATACCACTCAGACTCCACATTACTGATGATGGGGAGACTGATGTGAGCAGTCAGGAAAATATAGAGTGGACAAGCAATTCCCGAATTTCTGCTCACTCAGAGCAGGAAAAATGACACCTATTCTGGAGATAGCCCTGCCAGAAAATCTAAGAGCCATACTGTGTAAATTGTAGCCACTTCCCTGTCTGAAATAGTCCTTCCCTGAAAACTTGGCTTTCAAGACCTCCACAGCCAAGATCAAGGCTTCTTCCTGTTACCTGAAAATTCCAAGTCTAAAAGAGAAAAAATGGTAGCAGCTGAAACCTTCATCTTTCTTCACAGTGTTGAGGTAAGAGCTTCTTTTTTTCACTTCACCTCACTGAAAGGGACGTGCTGGGCCCCATCCTGCCTGTGGTCCAACAAGCTCAGCAAGGCTTGTCCTGTGGGATGCAGTGGGATCGACTCTGGGATTTTCACCTCAGCCAGTTTTCCATAGTAGACAGCCTTGTGTCTGTCTTCTGGCTGAACATGCTTTGAACATGAGCATGGCAGTGCTTGGGCTGGGCCTGCAGGACCTGAGGCAGGACCAGATGCAGTGACAAAATCCCAGAATTCAGTGCTGACATCCTGTCCCAGGAGGCCACAAAGCCCCTCTGTCCAACAGCATCCTTGTCCCAGAGTCTGAGCAGCTGCAGCTCATGCCCAGCACAGTGACCCTCAAACCTGGGGGCACCTGGGCTCTTCAGGACCCTGGCAAGGATGCTCCAACCACAGACTCCCAGACAAGGAAGCAAAGCCTTCTGCTGCCCCCACGTGTTGCTTGCTCATTATTGTTGCCACACACCAGTAAAGACCTGGGAACACTGTTGGGAAGCATGAAGAGGAGCCAGCACAGCCACGCAGATCTGGAGGTCAAGGATCTTGCTTTGGAAGAATCTTCTGTTCTTTCTGTTCCTCCCTCAAACTCAGGGTGTTCCTTATATGCAGAAAACTGCAAAATCAGCTTGGGCCTGTTTGGAAGTGAGATGATCTGGAGGCAGCAAAGGACAGAGGTGTCCTGGTCCCAGCCAGGACCTGTGTGAGCCCTGGGAGCCGGCCAGCGATGCCGAGTGATACCAGATACGGCACAGAGCATCCAGGAGCCTTGGCTCAGGCCACGAGGGGCACAGAGTGAGAGACAGCTCTTGGCAGGCTCAGCTCACAGGATAAGGTCATTGGAAAGACAAGTGATGCTTTCATCAAGCTGCCTCTCCCCAGAATCAGCACCAGCTCGAGCAAGGGCTCCCTCTGTGCTCCTGCAATATCCTGTGCTCCGTGTAGTGCCAAGGACAAAAGCTTCCTCACAAATAGGTTGAAGCTGCTTTTCCCAACCAGTGTCCCAGCCCCCAACTCCCATCCCTCCTGGCCCTGTCAGGTTCCAGTTTTGAATTGCACCCCTTGGAAAGGTAATTTTCTCTCTGGATCAGTGGCACCTCTCAAGCTGAAGGGAGAGCAGGCTGTAGTTGCTGGCTCTCTGCTGCTTCCCAGCAGTTACAATTTGGGATCTTGTGGTTTTGTCCTTTGTTGGGGTAGCACATGCTGGTTATTCTGGAGAGCATCAATCCCAAAAGCTGCCTGAAGTCTGGGCTGACAGGTTGGTAGTAGCAGCCAAGCTCTCTCATGGAACCAGTTTGTGGCTGGGGGAGGTCCCAGAGCAGCATTCCTGACCATCCCTAGCACAGCTCCTTGGAGTGGTAGGGATGGCTCTTTGCCATCCTTTCACCAAGAACATTTTGGCATGGCATCATGAGCAGATGGGCCATGGAGCAATTCCTCAGCTCAGATTGTCCACAGGCTTCCCTGGACACTGCCTGGAGCTCTCTGAGAACATCTGAAGTCAACAGCACTTGCTGGCAGGGCTTACGTGCTCCAGAAACTGGGGATTGCAAACACATGCTTCAGCTATGCAAGAAATCTTTGACTTGTTCTGAATGCAATTCTGCCTGGGTTTCTTCCCAGGAACATTCCTGTTCTTCACAATTTACCAGTTGCAGGAAGGGAAAAGGGGGAGAGGGGATTTCAGGAGTAAGGGAGAGGAAAGGGAACAAATCTCACGGTGCTTTCCCTTACCAAATTTCTCTATAAGGACAGGGTATGGAGCATGGACTCCAGAGTCTGGGACAATTCCAAGAAAATATGAATTACGAAATTTAAACCACTTTTAATTAGTCCTTTGTTTTTATAGAAAGAATAAGTCTGTTTTTCTGAAGTAATTCAGTGCCTGCTATCACACACACCAGGCAGCCCCTGCCAAATGGAGCTGTGTGATAGAAGGCAAGCCCAGAACGAGGGCTCTGAGCAGAGACACCTTATCTCCTCCAGGAGACAGCAGTGCCATTCAGATCTGCATTCTGCTTCCCCAGATAAAAGTCCCACTCCTGAGTCACTGCATACGTGAGAGAGTTGCAAATGTGGTCCCCGTAGGTGGGAGTAATTTGATGTCTGAGATGAATGATGAAGCTGGGCCTTTATTGTCACACCTGCTCTGTTCCAGACAGGAGAAGAAGCCTGAGAAGGTGGAGGCAGGAGCTGTTTCTGCCCTGGGAGAAGCCAGAGGTGCAGGGTACCCAGCTCCTCACAGCCTGAGCCAGGTGACACAGCCCTCTGCTCATGGAGGGACACCGTGAGTGGCTGCCACCTGCCCCGGGGGCTGGGCTCGCACTGCAGAGGGTGCGGGAGGGCTGTACCCAGGCTGGCCCTGAGCAGGGATGGCCCTGCAGGGACAGGGAAGGGGCTCTGTGCTCCTTTCCTGATGTCACCACCTGAGCCATCAGCTCCTTCCTGCAGCCCCAGACCCTTCCAGGGCAGTCAATTACAGGACTTGTGCTCCACGGCAGAGTCTGGGACCTGCTCAGCTGCACAAGCTCCAAGGGCCTTGAAGGAGACAAGGTGTAACCTGATGCTACCAAACATGCACTCTGAGTAACCTCCACAGCTCAATTAACTCTATTAAGTATTTACCTATAATTAATTTAATTCGGTTGAGGTTTTCCCCCCTGTGTTGGGTGCTTACTGTATGAACCTCTTAAAATTATGGCTGTGTGTATAATTCAATCAAATGCACATGCAGTACCCACAGAAGCTGAGTCACTCCAGGTACCAGGGGAGAGGTTTATTTTGTTGTATTTGGCTTGTGCTTCTGACTTAACACAGGGGTAGCTCCACTAAAATTGGTTGTGCTGCATTAGTCCAAAGCCAGAGCAGAGCCCAGCTCTTACTCATTATTTGCAAGAGAGACATCATAATTTCTATAATGCCATGTCCAGAGTATGGGTGGGGTTTGCTCCAGCTGCCTTCCCAGTCTCCCACTAGGGAACAATGAAATGAAGGTAAAAGGGAATATTCATCTTTTTCTCTTTTTGTGTATAATTCAGAAATACCAGCACATTCCTGTTGCCTCACAGTGCTGTGTAGGAGCCTTTCCCAGATATCTGCTAAACTAAACAGGAGTGATTGGTTGATACTAAAGAGATGCTCAAGAAGTTTTCCCTGAAGTTACTCTTTTCCCAAGGGTGGAGAGCAGCCTGTCACTGAGTGAGAGGTTTTATTGCACAACTTAGAATGCAGCTGAAAGGGAAGCACAGAGCAACGCAGGGAATGTGTATTGGACACTTCTCACACTTCTAAAGTGAGCCTGAAGAAAGAGGGACAAATCCCAAGTGATGAGGAAAACTGCAGTTCTGGGTCTGAGCAAGAGCTCCCAGGAATCACAGGGACACAGGAGAGGAGCCCTGTTCTAGATCATTTGGAGATTCCCAGCCAAGACCTTCATGAAAGTTTTGATTCTTTATCACAGGGATTAACTCTGGGAAGCAGCTGGCGTGGATGTGAATTCCAGCTGGTGCCCAGCACCATGGACACACTGCTCTTTGGATTGAGTGCAAATGAGCAGACAGCTCTGTCACATTGATCTCAGTCAGGGCAGGAGGATTCTTCCTGAAATTCAGGGCACCTTCAGAATGACCCTTGTGCTGGCTGAGTGCAGAAAATGACTGAACCATTGAGCTCTCACACAGACTCTGCTTGTTTGGGGCTGTGCAGCTCTCACAATCTGTCTGCTAACTACAAAAATATTCCAATTATTTGGAATGATGACATCACCCATGCAATTGACCCAGATCCAACATCAACACTCCCACAAAACAGTTATTTCTTGTTAGACACTATCGAGGACAGTAATCCAGCCCAGACTGAGCCCTGTCAGCAGAGCCTGGTTGATTCCTCCACATTTCCAGCATTTCCTCAGCAGTTTATATTCCAGGTTCAACAGGTTACCCAGTTACCCTGGATCTGTTTGACAAAATGTGATTATTGCTTGTAACTTTTGAACATCAGTAGTCACAGAGAGGCTCCGAGTGGCTCAGGAAAGGCATTTTGGCACCTTTCATCTACTCCCCATGCTTGTAAAGCCCTCACCAGCACACTAAATCCATCATCTGTTGGGCCAGCAAGCTGCCTGAACCCAAAGTCATCTGCTCCTGGGATGATCAGGCCCAGGGATGGAGGGAAGGAGATCCTGCTGGGAGATGGGGAGCTGGCTCAGCCCGTCCTGCCTGGCCACTGTCCCAGCACCCTTCCATCCCTGCCAAAACCCCTCAGCCCCACCAAGGTGTGTGGGCAGGTAAGAGCTGTGAAGAACAGCTGTTGCTTAAAGAAATTCTTGATGCTTGAGGAGCCTTCTTTCCTCTCAGTGTGTCACATTTACCAGCTGATGTTGTATTAATCCAGGGGTAGCCAGAGCTGGACAGGGAATGCCCTCCCCTCTTGCCTGCAACACTGGGGCTGCACAGGGGAAGGCAAAGGGATGGCCAATGACTGCACTTAGCTTTAATTTCATTTAAAAGCAGATTTAATTTTTTAATTTCACTTAAAGGCAGATTTGTCCATCACCTGTAGGGCACAGAGCAGCCAGACCCTGGGCTGAGCCAAACCCCAGGCTGTCCCTGCAGGAGATCTTCACCCCGTGGGCACCTGGGGGACTGCCTGCTTAATTCTGGCAGCTGGCAAGGAGGGCATCGTTTCTGCTGTCCCTGCACCCCAGAAAAGCTTCCAATGTGGAACTTGCCAGCAGTGTGTCCTGAGCTTGTTTTTTAAACATCAGCCATGAGTCAGGGTGGGCCAAGGCAAACACAGCAGTGTGGAGCACAGCTGGCCAGCTTTGCAGGCACCCACGGAGGGGCAGAAATACGGACATGTTGTAAAATTGGCGTATTGTAAAATTGGCAAATTGGAATATGGACACACTGTAATATGGACACATTGTAATATTGGCATATTGGAATATGGACACACTGTAATCTGTTATTACATATTAATAATGTAGTAACTGAGATGTTACTGTAGCACAGGGCTCTGCAGGTGTGTGACATGACCCCTTGTACCCATGTGTGAGGTGTCCTGGGGCAGTGGCACCTCACCCATGGCTGTACGGGTGTGTGACATGACCTGTGGTTCAGGTGTGTGACATCACCCATCATTCAGGTGTGTGACTTGACCCATTGTACGGGTGTGTGACGTGTCCTGGGGCAGTGGCACCTCACCCGGGGCTATGCAGGCGTGTGAGGTGTCCCTCTGTTCAGGTGTGTCCCTCTGTTCAGGTGCGTGACCCGCTTCCCCCGAGCTCGGGCTCGGGCTCGTTCCCGGTCCGGCCGGAACGGGGGCGCGGGCCCTTTAAGCGAGGCTCCGCCTCTTACCCGACCCGGCTCCGCCCGCTCATCTCCTCCCTCCCCACCGCCCTTCCCGGGCTCCCATTGGCCGAGCGGCGCTGAGGTCCCGCCTCCCGGCGCCGCCAGCCAATGGGAAGAGCGCTGGGCGAGACCGTGGCCAGGTTGGTGCGGGGCTGATGGCGGCGGGTTCGTGAGGGGAGCGCTGGGAGGGGGGTGGGAACCGGGAGGTCCTGAGGGGAACGGGGCCCCTGGGGACAGCGGGACATCCTGAGGGGAGCGGGGCCCCTGCGGGGAGCGGGGCCCCAAGGGGGAGCGGGACACTCTGAGGGGATCCGGACCCTCCTCAAGTGCTGAGGGCGCTGGGGTCACCTGAGGCGCTGAGGGCAGCGAGACCCTGTGAGGGGAGCGGGGACCCCTGGGGGACTGGGACCCCCTTGAGCGCCGAGGGCAGCGGGAGCTGAAGGGATCGGGACCCCCTTCAGTGCCGAGGGCAGCGGGAGCTGAGGGGAGAAGGACTCTCCCGAAATGCTGAGGGCACCGGGCTCCCTTGAGGGCATGGGGGTCCCCCTGAAGTGCTGGCCAGGTCGGGTCCCCCGAGGAGCCTGGGGAGAGTTCGGCAGCCCCTGAGGCGGGAGCTGTGCCGGGGGAGGCCGGGGAGTCCCACAGCAGCCGGGTCCTGGGGGTTGAGCTCCCTCGGCACAGCCGAGCCCAACCCGCAGCTCTGGGTGCCGTGCCCGGGGCCAAGGAAATGCCATTAAATCGTAGTGATTTCACCTGAGGAATCCCTTGGGGGTAGATGGAGAACGTTAAGGTCAAGGATCCATAACAATGTGGGGTTTTCTTACCTATACCTCGTCCTGACAGGACGAAACAAAACAAATTGTTTGTGGAGCTGAGGATTGAAGAAAAAAAAAACCAACCCGAACTTGCAGCTGTAGGCTGAGCAATAATCAAAGTGCTCAGGCAGGTTCTAGTCTTCATGCAGTAAAATGAAGCCTTGTTATTCGGGTTGAAGTTAAGTGTAGCATGAGCTGTCCTTATTTAAAAAAAAAAAACAAAAAAAAGGTGCTTTTCCAAGAGCTTAAAATGTAGATTCCAAAAGTGTAGAGAGCTAAAGACTTATAAAAAAGATAACTTTGCTCAGTTTTTAATGTCTGTTGGTAGACCTAATGTATGTTTTGACCGTAATTAAAGACAGTTTGCTCAAGGGCCTGTATTGCTTTTTAAATAAAATTATAGAATGTAGCGTTTAAAATGTTGAGCAACATAGTATAAGGTGCTTTTTAAATAAAATTATAGAATGTAGTTTTTTGAATAAAATTATAGGATATTGCATCTAAAATGTTGAGCAACATAGTTATAAGGTTTGTTCACAGGTGGACCAAAAAAAAAATTGGAAAAAAATTACTGATTGCAGAGCTAAATGCTGGTCCTGAGGAAACTGAAAGTCTCTGGGTTTTGTTGCAGGTGCTGCCGGTGTGAAAGATGAGGCTGCACGAGAGCCGGACAAGACCCTTCCAGGCTCCTGCCACTGTGCACACCTTCCCCGGCAGGCAGGTGTTCGTGTTCCCCAGTGGCCGCTCCGACTCGGAGGAGTCCTCGGAGGAGGAGCTCAACGTGATGGAATTGCGGCCCCGGGGCAAGGAGCAGCAGCGGGGCAGCGCCGCCCGGGGCAGGCCGGGGGACGTGGTGCTCCTGGAGAGGGAGCTCACCGAGGAGGACAGCCTCAACAAGCTGGCCCTGCAGTACGGCTGTAAGGTGAGCCTTAACCGCCCCCGGGGCTTCCCCTGTGCTCTGCTAGTGCTGACACCGGCAGGTGCTGGCCCTGTGCATTGTATGAGTGGTCATTGTCTGGGTAAAACTGGAGAAAGGCAAAAATAACCACAGACAAACACAAGAAATGGTTGTTCAGCCAAAAGCCTGGGAAGATGTTGTCAGCCTCACACCCTGCCTGACCTGCTTTCCTGTTACAATTTCGGTGACTAAGTGCAGGTTGTACCAAGTTATTTCAGTGAGGGCAAACATTGGGGAGCTGAGTGTAGCAATGAGGGCCAGGGCTCTGCTCTCAAGGAACATTGGAGTTTTTGAAGCAAATTGAGCAGTACAAAGAAACACCACAGTTATGGGTGAGGTTTTTTGTTTATTTTTTGAAGGGTATCAGCTTACATTTTGCAAGGAAGGTCTGAGTCTAACAGGGGTGGATGTGGAGAGGCACCAAAGTTCAGTCCCAAAGTCCAGGTGCTGTCTGTGTTTGGGTTTTGGTTGTTTGCTGTCATCCCAGGCGTGCACAGTTCAGGTGCCTGTGGGCAGGAGGGAGGGCGTGTGCACTGTGAGATTTCTCAGTTGGAGCAATACACAGCTCGTTTTCTTTGTTCCAAAAAAGAGCAAAACTGCTGGAAAGTTGAATTACCTGCTCTGAACATTAGAAGCCCCCTGTTGTTCAGCAGCTGGAGCTGTATTTTAGAGCCCCCTTTATCTGCAGGCTGGACTGTGATTTCAGAGTTCCATGGTGAAACATTGGCCCGCGACCGCAGTGGGGATAATGATACAGCTCTGGCTCCAGTGCTGCCCTGCCAGTGCAGGCTGTCTTGCTTAACCACACAGCAGCTGTGTGGTGCAGCTGAGGCAAGAGGCCTTAGAGGGATTGCAGCAATTCCTCCCCTCCCATGCCCTTAGAAACAAAAACAAAACAAAAAAGGGACCCTTGTAGGTTCTGCTGATGCGTGTGGAGAAGCGAGTCTGGTAGGACTTGAATAGGCCTTGATTGGCCCCAGGAGAGCCTGAGAAGGCAGAGCTGAGCTGTGGTTGGGTGTGAAGCTGTGTGCTGCTCTCAGCAGCACCTGGGCAGACTCACAGCAGTTGGGTGAACTCCGAGGAGGGAGATTCTGAACAGTTCTTTGGTGTATGAAGAGTCCTGCTGTGCCTCTGCACTGTCACCCAGTTCTGTCCCTGCTGTGGCTGCCCCTCCCGGAGCCTTTCAGCCCCTCTGGAGGCTGCTGGGCCTGCCCAAGGGAAAAGCAAGCTGATGGAAGGGACCACAGAGTCAGTGTTCTCCTCCCACAGGACAAAAACTGTCCTGCTGCCTGCCTCCCTTCCAGAAAGGGCACTTCTGACTTATTCCAGGTAAAGTGAACAGGTACCAAAGTCCCTACTGTGGGAGATTTGTCTGTTTAAAGACTGGCATGACAGTTTTCATGTGTTTTATTTGCACAATTAAACAGCTCCTGAAAGGTCACCAGGACAGCAGTGAGAACTGTAACCACAGGTATATAGGCAAATGTGTGTAAAAATCCAGGAGGAACTTCTTGAAATCAATGAGAACTTGACATTGGTTTCAGAATCTGCTTGGGGAGGGGATAGTAAGACACTGCAACAAATAGCTCTGTGTGTGTGCCACAGATAACTTGGCAAGGATGCAAAGCACTTCAAAATTCTCATTTTTACTCTTGACCATTTATAGTCCTGGCTTGCTTTTGGCATTGTTCTTAGGCTGGGACAAGAGGAGCTCACTGCAGCCAAAAAATGAGTACAGAAAATAAGCCTAAATGCTTGTGCAGCCCAATCTCTCGCTTGCTTCCCATCAGCTTTGTTTGTTGTTTCTGTGTGAGTGCTGCTCCACTTTCTGTTTCTAGAGTCTTAGCACCACACTGCAGTATTTGATTGCAGACACCACGGGGGATATTTACTGTCCCAGTAATTTGTTTTCATTGGAACAAATCCAGAAATTAAAGCAGCACCTCAGTTAGGAGGCTCTGGGTGAGATTGTTATTTCATAACTAAGAAATTTTGCAGTGTTTAAGTCCAGAGCTGACACTGGGGCTGGCCGTGAGGAGCCCGGAGCAGTGACTGAGGATTCCTTTTGCCTCAGGGTCCCCAGATCAGGTCCTGGATTAAATGTGCCGTTTTCAGAGTTCTCAAGCTTTGCAGAGTAAACATGAGATTCAGGCCTCCATCTCCTCTCCTCTCCTCTGAGCAGAGTGCCTAGGAAGTAAAGTGGGTTTTTTTGTTTTAGCTCCCAGTTTCCTTGGCAGCCCTGAGTGTGTGTACAGTGAATGCAGGTCATGCTGTGATTTCTGGAGAGCAAAGCACAGTCCCTCTGCTGTGTCTCTGCTGTGATGGATGAGAGGTGCTTTACCTGGTTGTCTTGCCTTTCTCTTTGCTTTAGCTCTCGCTGTGTTTTGTGCCCTCCAGCCTTTTCCTCAAGGTTCTTTCACATCTCCTTGGCTGCAGCAGAGAGCTCCTGGCACACACACTGACATCCTGTTCCTTTCCTTTGACAGAGGGTTTAGTGCAACTGCGAAGTTGCTGTGCTGCTGGGTGGCTGTGAGTGGCCACTACATTAAGCATCTTCTCTTGGTTAATGTTACCTGAGAGATGCTGCCTTGCCTTTGTCCTTGCATTGGCACTGCCTGTCCCTGTGCCTGATGCTGCACATGAGGCTGGTTCTCCCCTGCTCTTCCTGCTGCTGGGTGGGGACACAGCTCACAGACAGGAGCCCCACACAGGAGCCACCAAAGGTGGTGTCAGGAGCACAGAGGTGATTGTCCTTCAGCAGGACATGCTCAGGAGGAATGGGCTGGATGAGCTCTGTCCTGCAGCAGAGAGGTGTTCCTTGAGCAGAGGATGCTCGTGCCTGTGCGGGAGGTGCTCACCTGCTCTCCAGGCTGTGGCCTTGCTTTCAGAACTGGTGTGCTCCCAAAATGGAGCTCTGATCACTCTGAAATAATTTCCTGAGCAGGAGATGCTCACACTGGTGTTGTGCTCTCACCTTAAGCACTCATGTGTAAGGTATGAAAATAGTTTTTAAAAGGATCTGTTAGTTAAAAAGATTCTTCTTGCCTTAACTGAGAGAAGGGCAAAGAAAGCAAGGAGAAGGGAGGGCAGTATGGAGCAAAACACAGCAGGCACAAGAGATGGAGGTTGTAGACTGGTTTCACAGGGGACTGACTCTATCCTGCAGGGCCTGGAGCCCCCCTGGAACTGCTGGAGAATCTCTCAGAACATCAAACCACCTGCATCCAGGGCCTGCTTTTATTCCCTGATGGCTGCTTGCACACTGGTTTTGTAGCTGCTTCCTGCCTCACTCCTGGGCTGTCCTGCCCTCACTGTTTGTGTCCTTTCTGGATTCCTTAGGTTGCAGATATCAAACGCGTCAACAACTTCATCCGGGAGCAGGATCTGTACGCGCTGAAGTCCATCAAGATCCCGGTGCGGCCGCACGGGCTGCTCACGGAGGGCGCCGGGCTCCTGCGGCCGCCCCCGGCGGGGCCCGCCCAGCCCGGCCTGACGCGCGTGGAGCCGCCGGAGCCCGACCCCGGTGCGGGCAGCTCTGCTGGCGGCTCCGCTGGCGGCCGGCGAGTCAGTGAGTACTTCAGGGGCATCGACCAGAGCATCCAGGACGCCGTGCAGGTGGAGGTGCAGCTGAACGCCGAGTACGGCGGGGAGGGGCTGGAGAGGCCCCCGCCCGAGGCAGGGAACCGGGACAAAGCCGGGAACGGCGCGGACTGCGGAATCCAGTGGTGGAACGCCGTGTTCATTATGCTCCTGATAGGAATCGTCCTGCCAGTGTTTTATATCATCTATTTTAAAACACAAGGCCTGGTGGCCCACACCTCTAACATGACAAACTCAAATGTTTCATCGGCTGGATAGGAAGGGAAATTACCACAAGACTCAGTCATAGGAAAAAAAGTCCTAAGGTGAAAGGGCAGTCCACTTCAGCCTCTCCAGCAGCAATGCCCGTATGCTCGTGACTGACTCAAGTGCACCCGAGGGGATATCACAATACAGATTATTTTTATTTTTATAAGTAGCTGATGATGTAATCCTGAATTTGACTGAAAATGAGGTGATGTGATTTTGATAGAAAAACAAGGATGCTTTGTTGCTTAAAGAGATCATCACCCAGGTGGCTTCAGAGTTGGGAACTCTGTTGAGGGAAAGTATTTTGTAGCAATTTATTCATTATGGTTGCTTCAGGTATTTCTTAATGCCGCATCTAGAAGCAAATTCTTTGCTGCTGAGCTGGAGAGTGCAGTATTAATGTGGTTGGAAAGTTGGGGGTTGTTTGCATTTTAAGGAAACACTTTTTGCTGGAATAGAAGCGGGGGACGCTTTTTCTCAGAAGTGTCATTTTTGTCTCTTGCAGACCATGGTGGTTTTGGCCTGCTTGACCCTAATGATGCTTTCTGGAGCTCTGAGCTGGGTGTGCCAGGGCACGATGGCGCTGCCAGCACCCCACCTTGTCACCCTCCTGAGCAAATCTTTGGGCTGTGTTCAATTGAGATGCATCAGGCCCAACCCTGGGAAGGGTGAGCCCAGAGCTCTTCCCCTCAGTGAAATCCCTCAGAGATCTCAGTGCAGGATCTCTGCTGTCCCAGGGTGCTGCTCAGCCCTGCAGGGGCTGTTGGATGAGGACAGGAGAGCACGAGAGAGGAGTCACAGGCACTTCTCAAGGGCTCATTTGCTGGCAGGAGGTCTAGTCAGTATTATTTGCTAAAAAAACTAATAATAGTCTATAGTGGTGCTTCTCAGAGACCCAGGCTCAGTCATGGAATTACTTCCTTGTGTGCAGTCTGAGTGGGAGTGAGGTGGGAGCTGGGTGCAGGGTGCAAGGCCCAGGACAGTAGTCCAAGAAGGAAGAAGGGTGAAGCCTTTCTGGAGAGGACTGTGGCACTGCTGATCTGTGCTCTTCAGGGCAGCAAGGGAGGCCTTGGGAGATTTGCTAAAGAGAAGAACTTGCCTCAGAAATTTGATTCAGCAAATTCTGGGCCTGTGGGCAGAGGTAAAGGCTTTCCTGGAACCAGCCACTACATGTGTGGGCAGGTTGGTGCTGAGGGTGAGGCCAGCGCTGGTGGGCAGGAGCAGGAAGCTCCTGTTCATTGTCCCCACCTTGGCCAAGCCCCATTTGCAGCTTCCCAGCTGCCAGCAGGACCACAGGGCTTTTCCAGCTTCCCCTGGCAGCCTGAGGCTGGCTGGGGCAGGGCAGGGGCTGGGGAGGGGCTGTGCTAGGAGCACCTGCTGTGCAGGTGTAGCCTCAGCCTGGCCTCAAGGACTGACTCTGTGCCTCTGTGCCTGTGCCTGGCACTGTCTGCCTCGACAGGGAGCATCAAAGTGTCTCCAGCCAGTGAGGACCCCACACCACACAGGCACAACTGTGCTGCTACCGTGAGAACCTGCGTTCCCTGCAGCTCTCAAAAGTGGGAACCTGATTTTATAAATGAACACGCCAAAGTATCTTATACTGAACAAAATCTTGTATTTTTCTTCTGTGAAGAGCTGTATCTCCTTGTTCTGGGGAGGGGGTGGGACCAGGTTCTTATATTTTTAAATAAAGCCACATGAAATAAAAGCACAAGGGGCAGAGCCTGTGCTTCATTTGCTGCCACACAGCTGAGCACCAGCTTAGAAGGAGGGGCCCCTTGCAGCCTCACCTCAGGTGCTGCAGTGAGCGGGACTGGGAGCAGCAGGAGGAGCCGGGGCTGAGGCAGGAGTGCCCTTGGGCTCTGCACTCCCAATGGAGCCTGGTTCAGCTGCCAGTTTCTCCATGGTTTATGAAAGGTTCCTAGCAGGCATCAGTCCTTGTGTGCAGTAATGAGTGTGCCTGTATCCCTGCTGATGAACACCCTCATGGCTGCAATTAAGAACCAACAGCTGGCACCTGGACTGGCACCTGGAGGGGCAAGGACGCGCCGGACGGGACCAGTGCTCTGCAAACACGAGAGAGGCCGGAGTACACAGTAAAAGCCAGTATCTTTACTTTAGTGAATGCAGGATACAAATATTTTACAACAACCTCTAGCATTTTCTTAACCATTTGATAAAAAGTTCACTAGAATATTTATTGTATATTGAAGAAAAAACAACACATTCAGGGAAAAAAATTGAGATTAACTTATTTTTTTTCTTAAAAGATTCGTCTCAAGGATGGCAACAAAGTCCAGCTTGTGCCGCCAAACGGCTTATCAGCATTAAACCGTGAACAGCTTCTTGTGAACTGTTGACTACAAACATTTACCAAATACATAAATCTCTTTTAAAAAAGCCATTTTAAATATAGCAAAGCAGTGTTCTCTTGCACAGCAAAGTGAAGAAAGGTTCTACTAAGATTTAAATGTTTACATTGGTTAAGTCTTTCTTTCACATTCGGATTTAACTTCTGCCCAGGATCAATTGTTAGGAGTTGTTTTGTTCCTTATTTACTATGTATTTCTTGTGCGCACAGTAACTCGCAAGTTTCTGATGCATTAGTGTCCTTGGAGGGAAGGCAAGGCTAAAGCAGTTCTCTCTGACGAGTCCCTGACAACGTGGCGTTCTCAAAACTATCGTGAGAGCTCGAGGATGGAGGTGATTTGTCACAACAGAGATAAAAATCTTAAATCATTCAGACCTGACTGGGTTCAGCCCAGGATTGGATCCACTTGCACTTCAGTCAGCAGAGATAATTTTAAAAAGTTTTTTTTTTTTAACCTGTTGAAATATCTGTGCTATGTCATCTCTTTTTTTTTTATATAAAACATTTTTACAATTTCTAAAAAAGTATGTTTCAAAGTGAGTTACTTGTTATTAAAAACCAGGATTCCCATGTCCTCGGTGGCAGGAGGTGCTCCCCGAGACCGGAGGGCTGTGGAAGGACGTTTCTGCCGGGGCTGGGGCAGCACAGGGCCACTCCCTTGCCCAGCTCTTTAGAACTGATTCTTTTTATTATTTTTTTTAATTCATTGGTGCAATTTCAATACAAACTCTAACCCTTGTGTAGCTTTGTCTTTAAGAAAACAGTAGTTAAGTACTGTTTAAAAACCTGCATAGAAATAAAGACTATTGAGATACAGTCAGCAAAGCCATCTGATAAGGCACACAAGAAAATAGACAGTAAATGTGAATGCAGAACTCCCACTCGGATGTACAGCAAAGTTCATACAGGTGCATAAATCATGGAACTCACATCACTGATCAGAGCAGCAAAAGGTTCCAGGGAGCAGCAAGTGGATTCGGTCACTGGGGACAGCGGCCACGGGAACGAGTCCCTCCTGCCTGCACCCTCCTGCCAGCCGGGACGGACCCAGGAAAGGGGAAGCAGTTCCAAGGGAAGGGCTGGAGGGCACTGCAGCCCCTGCGGCTCTGAACGGTGCCAGGACAGCGAGACAGGGCTGGAGGCCACAGGGACAGCGCCCTTCTCACCCCTCCCTTACAGCATCAAGGGATTTTTCCTAACTGGAAAAAAAAAAAAAAGCCCAAGCAAAAACCGTAATAAATATCAGGGCTAACTCTGAAGTGTTTGGGCAATCCCACGGCTCTGCAGCTTCCACCAGAACCAGCACTGCCAGCCTGGAGGTGACCGGGAGCACCGGTGGGATCCCAGCCCTGCATCCAACACCAAACCTGCTCCCAGCCCAGGCTCGTGGCACAAGGGGGCTCTGCATTCCTCCCTCTCTTGGAAGCAGCAAATTTTTCCCAAACCACTTGCCAACTCACAAAACCTTTTGTGCTCCTCTGATATGTGTCATTTCCCTATCATGAGAAATTAGGTCAAGTTTTTCCACTGGTTTTTTTTTCCTCCTCAGAAGAGGCAGCTTTAAAATGATGCCTTAAAATGTGTTGTAACAGATTTTTTATATTTATGCAGGATGAACTTAACACCGGATTTTTTTTTGCCACTTTGCTATTTATATACATATATATAAAATGTATAATGAAGCTTAACCATACAGCACAGAGATTACAATTGAACGGCACACATTCACCACCAGTGAGGGGGCCAACCCCTTTATACACCCTCTGAAAAATCTGGATAATAATATTAATAATAATTAAAATCCAAAGAAAGTACAGTATATTTAACAAAATAGTAAATATTAAACAGTGAATACTCTACTTAATAAGGACCTCGCCTTGTTTCAAGTTGGCGTCAATCCACAAAAATATACTTTTTAATCTGGTGACCGTACAATACATAGGTACTTACACCAAAGGTGATAATATATTTAGGATGCTATATACACAAAGAGTTTGGCTCAAATTTAAATTTACATATAAGTGTTCATGGCTTATTTTTCCCCCAAGGTTCCGCCTGCAAGTTTTTCCTTTTCATCTTTGAAAGCAAAAACTAGAAAGTCAAAATAAGATAAAACTATACTCTACAAAAAAGCTACAACATACAGCTTTGGCTTATATAAATAATTCATAGCAGAATGTGTTCAAAAGTACTGTATATAACTTTATATATAGTCTTCAATTCATTAGGGTATTGTTTTCTTTAATATAAAATATACATGAGCTAAAATCCGTTTCTATATTTTTCAAAGGTATGAACGTAAAAACAAATTTGTCAAACATCTTCCAATTATAACTTAATATATTAATTTTATTTTGTTAATGTTCTATTTTCTAGGCTAATATTTTCTGAATATTTCATGCGAGTTCTCTATGCTCTCTTTCACTCATTAAAAAAATCACTTCTTTGACCCAATACACTTTTTTTTTTTTTTTTGCACGTGCAAAACAGGGTTTTTGTTTGTTTTTTTTTTTTTATTTCTTATAGCATCAGCCCTTCTCCATGCACCCTCTGCAATAGAGACCCATGCCAGGTTGGGTAATAGAAAGGTCAGTTTATGTACAGTATTGCTTTCTTCTTCCTGCTTTTCTACTGCTCTGCTGCTACAAAGCAATTATTTCTTAACTACGAGTAACCATAGAGCTGACTACACACAGGGACGGTACTACAGGCGAGCCCTCGCTCGGGTGGGTGTGGAGGAGGAGGAGACACTGCGGGGACGCCGCTCTGCGCGGGCCGGGCTGGGGTCACACACGAGTCCAGGTAAGTGCCAGACTAGAGCTCAAACCTACGGGATTGTTCTGTTACTTTTACCAAGGGACATCTGCAGCTATACAAGAGTTTGTCGTAAGTGCCTGATGATTGGTGTATGCTACACACACTAGCACATATATATGCATGTGAAGATATATATATGCACGTATGTATATACATATAAATATACTTATTCACGTCCTTATTTATAAATTTAGATATGTCAGGACAGTTCATGTTGAGAACACAAAGCTGCGAGGGCGGCACGGCGGGTTTATGTCACCCACGTGTCCATCCTCATGCGTTTTACCGAGGGGCTCTCCCGATCCTCCGCGTTGGGCGGCCGCCCCAGCACCACGGGCGAGTGGAAGTCGCTGCGCGGGTCCTCGCGGTCGCTGCCGTCGTAGGAGCTGCTGGAGCTGCTCAGGCTGTCGACCGGGGAGCGCCCCAGCTCCTGGCGCGACGGCGGCGGCGGCGGCTGCGGCTGCTGCGGCTGCTGCGGCGGGAACCCCGAGGGGGTGACGCGGTCCCGGGGAGGGGAGATCGGTTCCGATTTGATGTTGATGTTTTGGTTGGTGTTAATGGAGAGGTTTGAACCCTGAGATAGCTGGCTGCCAGTGCTGGGGAAGGAAAACCAAAGGTGCAAATCAGACAACGCAGAAAGTGAAAACCAAGTGAAAATTCACGTGTCTGTGGTGGTGAGGGCTTGGGGCTCAGCACAGAAACAAATGCAATTTACTGGGAAGAGCAAAGGTGAAAAAATCATTAATTAAAGGTCTGAGCTGCATTTACAGAAGTTCAGAACAAACAAATATTTCCTATTGCCAAACAGTTCAGTCACCACACAGGTGCCCCCTTGGTGAGAAGCTGAGCCTGCAGGGACACAGCTCATGAGCTGGAGGCTGGAGGTGACTGAAGGGACAAACACCCCGACACAGGAATGTTTCCCAGCACAGACAAGAGGTGGAAATGTGCTGAATATTCCCCTGGTGCAGCTGCTCCAGCCCCCCCAGTGCTGCCCTGGGTACTTACACAAGAGAGCTGAGGGCCGCGGGACGGAGGTGGTGCTGCTGCCAGGCAGACACCTGCCCCAGGGACAGCATTCCTGGGGAGTTAAACCCCTGCAGGGCAGACAGGTCTGCGCTAGTCAAGGAGTAATCTAAGAGGGAGAAACAAATAAACAACAAAATAATGTACAGGGGGTTCATATATAAAACATACATATATATATAAACACAAATACAAAGACTTTCTGCCCAGAACAAATAAAGGCAGCTGATCCAAAGGAATCCAAACATGAAAACTCTGAAGTCTGGGAGCAATCCTGCCAAGCTCATGGGGAGCTTAACAGTACAGAGGCCTCCAAATGAAAAATTTTTGCCTTCTGCTTTCAGGTTCTCCAAGTTGCTGTCTGGAAGCTTGTTCCAAACCCACAGGTACAACACATTAATGCAGTGTATATACAGAGGTGTGCACCTTACAGTAAGACTTGGCCCTGTGCTGTCAGAGACCCACACACATCCCTGCAGGAGCCTTCCTAAAGGCCTCAGGAGTCCCAGCTGCTCCAGCAGGTGAAGTTTCTTGGGCTGCCTCTTTCTTTCTGCTTCATTTCTTCTCAGTTGTCACTTCTACTAAAACTCTGAAAACCTTCACACATATTTCTGCATAGCTTCAGAAAGGTTTGTCCTAAGATGACTGACCCAAAAAGCTCCTTTTGCAAGACTAAAATTGAATTCAAAAAATAAAGAAAAAATAACAACTGTGCAGCCCCTGCAGTGACCCAGACATGCACTGAGCCTGCAAAGCAGGCAGGCCTCCAACACCTGCCCACTGCAGCCCAGGCACGCCCTGGAGATGGATGTGCTGGGCTGAGGGGATTTGTCAGAGCAGACCTGAAGGAAACACTGATAGGAATTCAGTGCCCATGTAATTTTTTTCCACTGCAATTACAGCTTTCATGACCATGGACAATTAACTTCTGACACTTCAGACAGAACGTGTCTGGTGACAGGGCTTTGAGGAGGTATTTTTCCAAAGAGCACATAAGTCACTACACAATTAGCTGCATTATTAATTCCCTAAATAATCCCGTATCTGCTGGCAGTGACAGGAGGACACCCCTGCTGCAGGAGGGACCTGGTGTGAGATGTACACACAAGAGCACCTTGTGCACCACAGAAACCATCACTGCTGTGCCCCCCACAAGCAGCACTGCCAGTCTGTACCTCTGCAAAACAACTGACCTGCAGCCAGGAATTTATGGCTTGGTGTGCTCTGCTCAGGTGTCAATTATTAATTAACTGATTGCAAGGGGGTTTAATATTTTTTTAAATGCCTGGATTGTTTTAGTAATTCAGTTAGTTCTGGCCCTTCCTCTAACAATCTACAGAATACCAAAACAGATTATATAAAATAGGGTATTTGTGGAAAACTGATATCCAACATTTTAATTAAGGATCCAAGAGCTGAAGCTATCCCTTCCAGTCCTGAAAAAAACCAACCTTATCAATCCAGAAAAACAATTAAGGTATTTAAATTTTATCTTAGTGCTTGAATTGCAAAACTGAAATTGTGCTGTAAGTGGAGACTACCCTGAGAATCCCCAGGCAACAATTTGGTTTCAACATCAAATTTCTTCCTGCAAATCCCCTGAAAGGTTCAATCTGATAGAAACGATTCTGAAGTGTGTGAAAACCACTAAAGGCTAAAAGCTTTGCACAAATTATTTGCATTCTCAAAGGAAATGGGCTGGAGTTTAAAATCACAGCCCAGCACTTGTCCATTACGTAGGACATCAGTTCCCATTGCCTTTGCTGCTTCCAGAGATTCCAGCCCCTCTCAGCTTTTGGGGTTCCAGCCAGCAGCTCCCAGGTTATTCTGAGTGAGGGATGCACCCAGCTGCTCCCTGAAACAGCATCCTGGACAGAAGGGCTGTGTCAGGTGAAACTCACTGAGGCTCCTCTGAGCAGGGACCACAAGGGTTTGCTCTGAACAGCCACTGAACACCAGAGCTATCCAACCTAAACCTCCCCTTGTGCAACTTGAGGCTGGCGTTGCCTCATGTTCCATCACTTATTACTCGATTTTCATGAACTACTTTCCCAACCAGCAAACCACTCATCGCTTTTACATTACCAAATGCCTTACATCACACCCAGCTTGGATAAAAAGGAGTTTTAAGGTCCTGCAGACAATAAAAGTATCTGAAGAACAGAAGTACTGAAGGATCAGCTATTGCCTAAACGTGAGGCACTCCAGTTCCTGGCAGGATTGCTACAGGCTCGGTTTTGATGAGTAAGAGCCTTCATTTGAACTGAAGAGGAAAACAAAGTCAAGTGTCACAGAAACACGAATTTCCTGGGCTTCTGACTCCGGGTGCAGTCCCAGCCCTGACCCCAGCTGTGGAGGCCAGTGGGCCAAGAGGGAAAGGAATCCACAACGCTCCCCTCAACCCCTCAGGTGACAGCCTCCTCTGTTAGGGTGAGAAAAAAGCTTCTCCCAGCATGCCCTGCTGTTGAATGTAGATGAGATGTATCCTATTGGTCCCTCCCCTCTGTTCCGCCCCTCAAGATCCCCATACAAACCCCTGCCTCAGGGCCCTTCATCCCTGCACCCTTCTGAGGAAGGAGCTCAATAAAGGCTCTCCTTGGAACCCCACGCAGACCCCGTCCCTCCCTGTGCGTGGCCCGGATCCCAGGAGAGCTGAAATCACCCGGTGTGGGCACAGGTGTGGGCACGGGTGTGAGGTGTGGGCACAGGTGTGAGCACAGGTGTGAGCACAGGTGTGGGCACAGGTGTGGGCACAGGTGTGAGGTGTGGGCACAGGTGTGGGCACAGCCATGGCCGTGCCCCAGGGTCTGTCTGAGGCCCTGCTCCAGGCATGCTCAGCAGCACTTACCGGTGCTGGGGGTGCTGTCCCAGGTGGCCGTGTACACCAGGCCCTGCGGGGGCAGGCTCGGGGTCGTCACCGACAGCACGGGGGTGGCCAGGGGCTGCGTGGACTGAGAACTGCTTATCCTTTGGGTGTTCTGCAAGGGATGGAAAGGACAAACCTTGTGAGCCCAGGGGCAACAACGGGAAAGGCAGTGCCAGCGACACAGAGCATTGCATCCCAGCGTGCTGCTCTGCTGGGCCTGAGTTAGGAACGCGTCCTTTTTGTCAGCATTGGTTTTCTAAAAAAGCTAAAACATTTCAAGACAACCAAAAGGATCTTGGCAAACTGAAATGAAAAATTAATTGAAGGCTCAGTGGGCCACTTCCCAAGCATGCAGATTTCAACAGTGTTAGCGTTGTAGGACACACAAAAATTAATGCAATTTCTTAGGGATACACACAACAATTCTCAGAAGTTCTTAAGTGATTTAAGAGTTTTGAGTCTTATTTTTAAAGAGGTTTTAGTGCAGATGGTGAGATGCAGTTCCACCAGAAGAGAATCTCCCACTTCACAGTTGTTTATCCAATTTTCCAAATTTCAGCTGCCAGTTTTGACACTGTGCTGACTACACCTGTCCTGAAAGGAACACAGAGATCTTCTAAATTTGTGTTGATAAGACTTCAGTGATAAAATAATCTTGCTGTTCCCATGGTTCCTGAGAAACTGAGAGAGCACTTGTTATAATGCAGATATGTTTCCAAGCAAATGACACTGGAGTTCACAAAGAGCAATGGTGCTTTTCTGACAGGGAAAATAGCTAAACTAGATTGTCTCAGATAATTCAACTGTGGGCACAATTTGGCTTTTTAATAACAGTCCTTCGTTGCTATATACTGGAATGAACATCTGCAGCAAACATATCACTCAAAATTAGCTCTAACCAAAGTTGCTGGTTAGAAAATTAATTAAACACTTTGGTGAACAGCACCAGACAGCAAAGCTGCTGCCACAGAATTTTCTGCTCTCCACGGTGATAACTGCAAATATTCTTGAAAAATAGGAGGTTCAACACCATTTGGCCATGACAAATACTGTCAAGAAGAGAAAATGCTAGGGTTTTATTTTTCAAGAACAGATGATTACTTTTATCTGCAGAATTCTTAGAAAGAGCAGTAGTTTCTACACCCTGTATTTCTACAAGGAGCTGGGTTTCAATCTGCTGGAAATACGTTTTCTTAAAGCAAACTTCTCTCTATCTCGGAAAAAATATTTGCTACAAAAGGAGCAGTTTCTCATCTCTTTGGTAGGAATCCATTTCATAACTTTACAAGACTGAAGTTACTACTCCTTTCCCTTATTTCAGACACAGATATTTCAGGATCTGCAGCACTTAAATTTTTTCTCCACTCTAATCTTGAGAGAACGAGCAGCATTAAAAATGCATCATTCCCTTAAAAATATCAGAATGAGCAGGTACAGAAATGGGGCTGTGTTCAATTTAAGCTTAAATTTATGAAGATGAATTGAGGGTTATCAATCTTGTATCTTTCCCATTTGAAGAAAGAAATATATATCACAGCTCCCATATTAAAATTAGCCACAGCTGTCACTGGCTGCCAGCTTCTGATCTCTCTTGTGTCTGGCTGCTCTTGAATTCCCATCTTTGAGCCTCCTGAGGATTTGGGGGCTCTTTGGCATTTATTGCCAAACACACACATTGGCAGATGTGCCCACTCTGCTGCAGAGCTCCCAGGTTTCAAAGCTCCCAGAGAAAGTCCCTCTGATTTTCTGTAACTGATCCCTTTAAATCACTTACGTACTTCTGAAAATCTCCCCTAGACCAAGTTTATCTGGCATAAAGAGATGTTATTAGAGCAGATTTTTGTGTCTGTCAGGAATTGACCTTTCTCCAAAGCTTTCTTGGATGGCTGCCTATAAAGTTGGGATTACTGCATAATGGAAAAGTAAAGAGGAATATACTGGGAAACAATCCAGACCAAAGGATTTCCTTATGGGATTTTTTTTTTTGAGTGGCTAATAAAGGTGGTTTTCTGAGGTAAATTCTTTCTGAATATAGTTCTTGGAACACTCAGCCACACAAAGACACTAAGCAATACTAATACTTAGATGAGCCCAATATTTGTTGTCCTTGCATGACAAATTTCAGGATTTTTCTTTTTAATCTTTTTAACTGGTGCAAATGCAGCAGGAAGAATTCAGTATCTTTATTTCATGCTCTGCTACCGTTGGTAGCTGCTTTTCACATTCAGTGCTCAGCTCCAGCCACAGAGTGGGTGCTCAGAGCTGGGATCTGGAGCTGCTTCCCAAGGCAGGGATGAGCAGCAGGCAGGAGCCTGCAGGTGTAGCCGGTGTTTGTGTGCCGCGTTTGAGGCAGACCCTGCACCTTTCCCGGGCTGCTCCGGGCAGAGCTGCTCCCGCTTCCATCGCTAGATGGCCCACGCCGCACACGGCATCCACGCGGCTCCTGCCTGCGCTGGGCAGGGCCGGGGCTCGCATCCCAACCCCAATCCAAATCCAATTCCAGTCCCAATTCCAATGATATCTGATCAAGTGTTTTTACACTGAGATTTCCTTCTTGCACTGAAAACCAGACACTCCACTCTGAAGACAAGAGGAAAGTGGGAGAGCTCTTTCACTGCTCAATTAGGAAGACATCCCAATAATGCTTAAAAACTTCAATTTGAATTTCAAAACCCGTTTTCCCTTACTTTTTAAATCTATTTCTCATGTTTAAGGTAAAAATCAACCAGCAGCATGCATTCATCAAGAAATTTATCTAAATCACTAATTTTTCCATGCTTTCATGCAATTAGAGCCTCATATGAGCAACAGGTCCATGTTCAACAAGAAGTCAAGGTCTGCAAGAGGTCAATTTATTTCTCTGTGATTCTGACACAGCATCTTGTGCCTGGTTTGTGCCACAGCAGCCAAACAATTTGAAATTTGCTCTAAAAATAAGTTACGAATTATTTTAGCCTTACGTTGATTTTCCAGACTGAATGCCAAATGTTAAAACCTTTAGGGAAAAAAAAATAGAAAACACTCAAATCCCAAGAGTTTCCTTTTAAAAGCAGAATGTCTTTCCACTGGAAAAAAAGGTAGAATTATTCATTTGCAATTCTCTGTTCCTTTTGGTAAACAGGGAACACCCCTGTGGTTTGATAATCTCACGCAGGATGAAATAATTCTAACCTCCAAAAAGGTGACCTCACCAGCAATGATGTCATCTCCTTGAAAGGAAGAGAAGTAACACAGGGCTGGTGTTACAATCTGAAGAACTTCACAAGTGAAGCCACTTCCTAAAAATATTCCAATAATTGAGGGGATAGGAAGTGATTATTTGTATTTCATACAGAAGGCAGTACACATCCTATACACATGGACAGTTACTTTGTAAGGCTCTTTTCCAATGTTCCCTCCAAGAAAAACAGAAACATTTTCAGGGAAAAAAATTGGAAGTTTACAAATGGCAAGCACTGACTTTGAACGTGTTTTCAACTTGAATTGGTCGGGTTTTTAGTTTGATAAAACAAATATATTTTTGTCTGCTACCAAGGGAACACTGGAATTATTTAAAATATGTAATGAAACTACAGTTAAAAAGCTGTAGTGAAAGACATTTCCAGCATCTTGCTGTCTCTCAGCAAACAACAGCCCAAACTCACCAACTCCAATTCATCCTCCTCCGACTGTACTCAGCAAACAAGAGGGATAACACAGTTACTAAAAATAGCATTGCTTCCAAATGAAAGACAAAGTCACATTTGTGCTTCAGGATTTTGATTCATTTTAATTAATAATGTGGATTTGCTACCTGATTCTGTAGATAATACTGCTAGAAATGTAATACTTGATGAAATTCGTGTCACATAAAACCTGCTGTACTGAGCAAACAATGGCTTTGGGGAAATTGGTGCAGCAAGAGCCTGGTGACCCCAAGGACACGGCTGCACACGGGGAGGTGCAGCACGGCAGTCTCTGCCTGCACTGATCCAATAACCAGCTCAGCAACAAAACACTCTTCACATACAACCATCATTCCATGCCAGCATCTACTCTGAAATCTCCTAATTCCCCCAAAAACACAGACAAACCCAAAGCTGAATGTGATGTTGTTCTTTGCAACACAACATTAAACAGGTGCTGTGCACCACTAACATCAGAACTGAATTAATGCTTCTATTTCTAATTAAAAGTGTAATTGTCACTGTAATGATCAGCCAGTGTACTTCCTATCTCTCCTACACTTCAGTATTCCTAGAAAAACGTTTTTTTTTCAAGAATCATTACTCTGAGGCTAATTATAGCTTTTGTTACTTGGATTAATTTGGCATTATTCATCATGAGTACCAGTAACAAATGTAAGCACTTGTTGTAGCTTAAAGACAAATAGGAATTATACAGAGAGTACTTGTGTTGTTTATATCCTGCTCCTCCTGGTTATGGCCCATTCTTCCATATACAGAAAACATCCACAGAGACACTGAAAATTTCTACATGGCAGCAAAAAACGAGGACCAAAGGATTTGGCCAAGTAAATTAAAGGAAAAACCCAGTAACACTTCCTGCAAGACCTGTTCTGGGCTTGAGGCCGTGGCTGCCTCATGGCTGACACAAAGCCGTGTGCTATTCCCAGCCTGGCTGGACAAACCCTGGTGCCAGATGCCAGAGAGCAGAGCAGCCCTGCAGAGCACTCGGTGCCCTTTGATGGCCCCGCTGGGGACACGAGAGCCCCGAGGACAGGCAAGGGCACGTTCCACGGTGCCACATCACAGCAGTGCTGCTCTCAGCCCTTCCTCACCACACAGGCTGCACTTCACATCCCACAGCCATTACGACCCAGGAAAAACAGGTACAAAATGTGCTTTAGGGCACATTAATAGAGCTCACATCACCAATAAGATCAGCCATTCCTCCACAGAATAATGGATAACCCTTTTTAAAACCCACATCCTCCAAACCACCGGAGTTCTCAGTACCAAGTCAGAGGGATGTCAGATCAAAACACCCCGGCCCTGTCTCTATGATTGTGCTCTTACCACATTCAGGTCAGACTGCTGTTTTACAGCTGTAAAAATGCCTTACAAGCTGAATTCTCCCCACATCACAATCTGTACTTCTGATTTTCATCAGTGGCATTTCAGAATACAAACACCCCTCTATTCCTGTACCCTATGGTAAGCAGGTGAGACAGTTTCTCCCTGTGCCTGTGGGCAGAACAGCCCATTTCCACAAAGCCAGACCCAGAACTCTAAATGTTTGAACTCACCAGTGGTGGCATCATGCCCTTGCTGGAGGGTGGGATGACGACACGGAGGTCGGGTTTGCGGTTGTTCATGCCAAGGTTTCCTCCTCCCGGTGGAGGTGGGGACTTTGTAGGCATGACTTTGCCTAGGCCATTCCCACCACCACTGGTACCAAGTAGACTTGGTGAAGCTCGGGAATTCACAAAGCCATTTCCTGGAAGAGGAAAAACGAATGGACCGTAAGACTGAGGAGAAGGACGATACAAAATTTTGGTGCTCACGTAGCAGTTATGAAATATTTATTTCGTAAAACTTCCGATAACAAACTTCCCACAAGGGGCTGAGTATTGAACAATTGAACAAACACAAACCACTCTGACCAGAGGATCAATATGGAAAGGGAATATCACTTCAAGGGCACGCTGTGGCAGCTTAAACGCTGAGAAGAGCAAATTGCCAAAGAACTATTTCTAATAACATCCGTTGTGTTTCGTTTGCCCTTTGAAGCTCCTCCAGGCTGAGCCTGCAGAAAAGTGAGGGTTTTGCACAACCCCACTTGGTCCCCACCCCCACAGAGAGAGCATGGACTATGCTGAATTGCTGCTGTGAGAACAAAAGATCAGCTCTTGAAGTCTCTGTTTCTCAAATTTATTCTTCATATACCTCCACGACATGTAGGACTAATTTCAGTATCAATACATACTGTCTGATAATTATATTTAGCAACAATGAGGGGAACAAATCCTTTCCCTTCAAATTCATTCCAGATATACACATCATTTATGTCCATAGGTTTAACAAAGTCTTTGTCTTACTCCTGGTACTCATTTTAAGTGGAATTGGAAAAGCTAAATCCTACAGGTCCAGGATTCAGCACTGAAATCTCCAATAGTTGAACACGCTCAAGGCAGAGGCCTCAGCTTACACTCAGAACTGACCAGAAAACAGCACCAAGGCAGTAAATCAGTCAAGTGCCCAGTATTCTATTTTCCCATCCTGACAGAAGCACCAATCATGTTAACCAAAATATATTTCTCAGAAAAAACTTTAAAGCCACATTCCAATCACAGAAACATATTTATAGCAACAATTCCCAAAATACACAAACCTTATTCAGCTGCAAACAGAAAAAAAGTTGTTGAGGAGAATTTTGCAACAGGGAACCCCATAGTTCACCCTACAGAACCTGTGTGTGTATAAATAAACACAATTCATAGTAAGATTCTGTTTGCACTAACACTGCAGGTCTGAAAGCAGCTTTTATAGGCACAATCAGGGAGACAAAGTTCACTGTGTGGGAAATTCTCTCTTAATCGCCCATAGCGCCACGCTGGCATGAATTTTGCACTATTATTCTAATTTGAACAGGCCCCTATGCCCAATCCAATTTTATTGCATTAAATACATATTAATCTAAAAGCAATTAAAATAAGAAAGTTGTCAGTGTCACATTCTAACTTCTTTAGCAACATCTTTAATGCCTTTAAAAGCACAGCAAGAAGGAAGAACAGCAACATGTCTCAGCAAGGGCAAAAAACTTCATGGAGGTGCCTGGTACCACCAAGATACTCAGCCAGGGCACACTGAGAACCTCGATGGGAATTCACCAGGATGCTGTGAGGAGGCCTCCTCTGGATTTACTCACTATGTGCATTTCCCACTGTGCCAAAAGCCTGACCATACATGGATGATCTGATATGTCCCTTGAGTTTTCCAAGGTTAACGGAGCAAGGAGGAGTCATTCTAATTTAGTACTTTCCTGAAGCATTTGCATAGGAGGTATGGGAATATGACTTTTAACTCAGAACTTATGGGGGGAAGAAGGAACACAGCAGAAAGTAAAGTTTTTAATGTCAGCATTCTTCCTTCTGTATTAAAAACCACAGCAAAAACTGATTTTGTGATTAAAGGATCTACATCCCTCAGCAGAAAACAGCAGAATTTATTCAGATGCTTCTAGGTTAGAGATAAAATTTAGGTGGAATGGTTGAAAAGTTGGGCTGGAGCTGAGAATACACACTAGAGCTAAATATACTCTTGACTGGTAGGAGAAAACTCTCCACAGCTGGGTCACATGGAAAAACCAACAAGCCAAAAGGAGAAATTCAGTTCTGTGCTACTCTTAAGGTTCCTGAAACAGAGATGGTTTTCGTAGAATCTTGATTTTGTTAACACAGTTATGCATCAATTCCTATCCATTATAAATGAGAGCAGCATGAGCTACAGCCAGCCTGCAGAGACTGAGAGACATCCTACACAATGGACAGAGTAAAAATTAAATGGATTTGCAAACACTCTAGGGAGGAAAAATGCCAGAAAATGGCATAATATTCACCAAATTATATCTGAAACTTTGTTATGGCACCTCCCATTTTCAGCAAAAATGCCAGAGCATTTAAAGAACTTACTGTTACAATGGAAGTAAAGTCTGGGCTTTAATGCAACAATAAATAGCATTTTATTACTCACTGGGGCTGTCAGTGTCACCTTTCCAAGGCAGGGCTGTGAGTTCTGAGCAGTTTAAGCTGCCCAACAATCCCACTCTGTACAAACAGTGGGGTTCTGTACACTTTGGGCCATCCTATGATTCCATTTCCTGTCCTCCGGTTCAAGTATTTCGGTAGCCCGTGTGTTAAATCTGGACAGTGTCTCTCTTCCACACCCAACCCAGTCATTTCCTGAGCCCTTATTCCAGGGCTCTGCCAATCCTTCAGAAACATTTCATGCTTTTAGTGGTGCTGTCAAAAACAACAAACTCTCTGCCACTGCCTGCTCTGCGCAGTATCAGGCGGCAGCAGGGCAGCCAAAGCATTTCTTCTGACAAAAGGCTGAGCACTTCTCAAAAGGAGTGTTTAGAATAAATTAAAATGGGAGAAACAGTAATAAAAAAATCTCCTAAGTGTGCAATACTATGGGTATGAATCCAATAGCAGCCCTTTGTGATAAAGAGCTGGCACTGAACACTGAGCAAACACTGGAGTGTCTGTATCGATCACCTGAAGGATCATATGCTGGGGCTGCAATAAGAGTGCAGAATATTCCTTTTTAGTATGAAACTTCAAGCCTTTTTCCTTTTAATAATCTAATAAGAAAATCAAATTACCAGTTAAGAGTGAAAGGATAACTAAATGTGTGGTATTTCTTAGAGCAAGGTCAGGAGCCAGAAAAAGATAATGAGTACAGGATGATGCAACCACACAGCCCTTTGCCAAACCGAGGCCTTAATAACCCCATAAATTCTACTTACTATTTCATATAATACAGAAATTGTTCCTACCCCACCTGCTATAGATCTTCCCCAAAGACAATACTTTATGTATAAAAATGTTTTCAAACTGGAAATCGGAGCAGAATATAAAATCCCACATATGTGTAAAAATACAACCATTTTTAGTTCCGAAGGAAGAGTTTTATTTAACTCTAATTCCTTAAAACAGACGTGAAAGCATGTTCAAAACAGTCCTTTGGAAAACAGACACCAATGCAAATATAAGCTCTCAATTATATGAATCATAATTTAATTAGATTTGATGATAACAAAACCTGCCAACGTACATTAGCTTACTTCTTGTTTAGTCAGAAAGTGTTTACTTTTGAAGCAACACCTTTTCTGAAGTGAAATGTGACATCCCACCCATGATACCAACTGGATATTCTGCCTTCAGAGACATAATACAGCTTAATCTCATTTACTGTCCTGCAGCCCAAGACACAGCATTCAATTACATGAGCCAGACTCATATTTCACTATATAAATCACATCAGCTGAAACAATGAACACACGTGGCTGGAAAGTACTCCATGTACTTATTACTACTCAAGGAATAAATTACAGGCATTGATGCCATTAATCTTTCTTTTTTGGTGTGGGTCTTTTGTTTTTTTGGGTTTTTTGGGAGGGGGGGTTGGTTGTTTTGTGGTAGTTTTTTTGTTGTTGTTGTTTTTTTGTTGGTTTTGGTTTTCTGGGGTTTTTTTTGTTTGTTTGTTTCTTTGTTTTTCATTTTAGAGAAAGACTGAACACAGTTATACACAGTTTTGGAATAATTGTGGACAAGCAGCTAAGCCATGTAAGATTAAGCAAAAGTAAGGATTGTAGTAAATAAATATTTATGCCTCCAGTGACATCATAAAAGCCAACAGATATCACCCAATTAGAAGAAAACTGAAAATTGTGTTTGCAACAAGCCATTGATTCACAAGGCATCAGGAGGCCAGATAAGATCTACTGGAGGAAAACATTTACATGAAGAACCTTGGGCAAGGGGACATATTGCAAGTAAAACCAACAATAGCATTTCTGTGTGCATGAGTTGCTCAATTTGTTTACTTTGGGGTTAGTATGACAGATTCAAGTGCAAATTAAAAACAGCATATGCCATTCCTGCCATTTTCAGCTCTGTGCAGCACTCACTGCTGATTCTACTATTGTTTCAAAAAGCTCCAGTTCTATATTAGCTTTGGAAAGAATTTACTGTAATATCTCAAGGAATCTGATATAAATGTATTTCTACTGATCTTTACAAATCAATACCTCAGATAATACTACAATCAGAGTTAAAATATACCTTTGATAGTAATATAAAGTCTTGAAATATGTCTAACATGTAAGATTTATGCTTCTAAGGCAGTACTTTAGGTATTAGAAGGCAGCAAAAAAGAAATACACATGACTAAATGTCAAGGGAATGCTTAGTCATGTTACAGAACTTTAAAAAGAGCTAATTTCCCAGGTTGTTGGAAATTTTCTTTTGCCTACAGCTACATAAAAGGAGAAAGAATTTTCAAGGATATTTAGAATTTAAAGGGGTGGTTATTGTTCAGAATGCAATAGCAAACCTAAATAAAGGCATATTGCTCTTGTAGCTGAGTGAAACATCACCAACAGCAACTGGATGTCCTTTAGGTCTTCTGTCAATTAGACAGATTACAGTTAATTACATCAGTTTACTTCCTAAACTTGCTGATTTCTGTGTGTCTATTAAAAGCCCATGTAAAGAGTGGCAAAGAAAGGAGGAGAGGAATGACATGTTTACAGCAACCTGGGATGTGGCAGTGTATCCTGGCCAAGGGGACATTATGTAAATGTTGAGATTTACTTTAACCCAGCTGGGAGATTAATAATTTGTTCTCTGTGTGGCAAATTCTGACCAGAATTGTCATGTACCTCTCAGTAAATCAGAAATTTTGCTAAGATAACAAACACACATAGCAAGATATGAAATTTCAACTGAAACCAAGGCTAGTTCAGGGGCTGAAGTGACCTCATGTCATGCAGATGGGTGGTTTCCAAGGAGAAAGAGCTACAGTAAAAAAAAAAATCAAATACTTTCTTTCTTCTTGCCAGCACATTTTTAATGCCGACTTCAGCCACTCATTTCTTGTGAGCTGATTTAATCAGAGAGAGAAGGATGGATCAGCCTTTGTTAGCAAAGGAAGAGGTTCAGCTCCCACCCTGTGGAACAGCTGCCTTTCTGCCCACTCCCAGAAGTCCCTTTCCTTCAGGAGAGCCTGGCAGCTGTAGCAGTCCATAGGCTGCACGTTCCTCAGGCAGGGATGCCTCAGCCCCTTCCCTGGAGGAGGTGAAGCCCTGCCTGCTGCACTGCCCTGTGTCCTGCCAGGGACCAGAGCAAGGCAAAGCCACCATGGCCTGACACTGCTGAGAGCAGGCAGGAACCTCTGTGGGCTGCACTTAGCAGCACTCTGAAGTCACACAGCTGGGAAGTGAGGAGCTCTCACCAGGGAAGCACTGCCTGGGACTGCTCCTACCTGTCACACTGAAGAGGAAGGCCAGCCCTGAAATAGCACAGGAGTGCACAGCCTGAAGCAGGAACGTGCTCTCGGGGTTTATTTGCAGCTGCTTTCCTAGGGTGGTCCTCTCCCACAGGGCCAAGGCTTGGAGCTGATGCAGCTTAATAGGCTGGCAAAGGGACATGGTGGAAATGGCAGAGTGGGGCAGAGGCAGCAGAAAGCTGCTTTCTTAAGGATGATGCTGGTAGCATCATTGCAGAACATTTGCCTGAAACTGCAAGAGGTGTTTTTCAGGAGTCAGCTGCACACCCCTGCTGGGGTGTCTCTCATTTCACAGACCAAACTCGACTGGAAAGGTGTGCACAGGGAGCCTTTCTGTTATTGAAGCCTCTGGTGCACTCCAGATTGCTGCAGATTCAGACTTGTGCAAAACCAAGCTCAGAGATTCTTTTATCCTCCCCCATCAGCCAAGCCCTCGAGACAAAGGGAACCATTTACAGGTGTGGCTATTCCCAGTTCTGTCTTGATCCCTTTCTGGCAACTCCAAGCAGTTTACAGGTGTGTGCAAGCTGTCAGTGGCACCTCTGCAAAACCCCTCCTCGGGCCAGGATAAAAGACCACACATGATCTACACTGACTCTTAGCAGAGATCCAACAGCTCACCAGACACAGCTTTTCCAGCAGATATACCCTTCAGTTCTGCTCCAAAGGAAATCAGTATTCCTGAGGTTACTTCACATTCTTAGAACCTAAAGATTAGTGAGGACATTAGAGAACATATAGCTCTGGAACAAAGAGGAGAAATTCAGTACTCAAGCAGACCAGATCTTTTTATCCATTCTCCTGGTAAAAATGTCAGAGGAAAGAGAATTTCTTCTTCTTTTTTTCTTCTTTTCCAAAAGATTAACTGTGTCCTTAATCTGCATTATTGATCAGAAGGGCTATTTCACTGACACAGAAATGTACAGACAGAAAATACTGTGTCTTTGTGAAATCATAAACAGTCTCCACTTCCAAAAATTCCTTAAGAATCCCCTGGAACTGGGAAGAACTTAGGTCTCAAGGTTTATGGTTTTCATGCAGCCTTGGCACTGAAAACCAGCTCAGGTCCTTGGCATGGTTCTGGCTCAACACCACACGTGAAAGGTGTGGAAGAAAAAGCAGAGACTGAGTAACTGTGGTGCTGCTTCTGAGCTTTTCTGGTTCTCAGAGTCCTGAAGCATGGCACAAGGTCACTGCAAGTGCATTTCACTGGGAACCTGGGGATCCTTCATGGGGTGATACCAATCTACTGGAACACAGCAATGCAGAACTCATGGCAAACTGGAGTGTCATCCATCTACCATCCATCCATCCATCCATCCATCCATCCATCCATCCATCCATCCATCCATCCATCATCCATCCGTCCATCATCCATCCATCCATCCGTCCATCCGTCCATCCATCCATCCATCATCCGTCCATCCATCCATCCATCCATCCATCCATCCATCCATCCATCCGTCCATCCATCCATCCATCCGTCCACCCATCATCCATCCATCCATCCGTCCGTCCGTCCATCCATCATCCATCCATCATCCGTCCGTCCATCCGTCCGTCCATCCGTCCATCCATCCATCCATCCATCCATCCATCCATCCATCCGTCCATCCATCCATCCATCCGTCCACCCATCATCCATCCATCCATCCGTCCGTCCGTCCATCCATCATCCATCCATCATCCGTCCGTCCGTCCATCCGTCCATCCATCCATCCATCCATCCATCCATCCATCCATCCATCCATCATCCGTCCGTCCATCCATCCATCCGTCCATCCATCATCCATCCACCCATCCATCCATCCATCATCCATCCATCCATCCATCCATCCATCATCCTTCCATCCATCCGTCCGTCCATCCGTCCGTCCATCCGTCCATCCGTCCATCCATCCATCCGTCCGTCCATCCATCCATCCATCCATCCATCCATCATCCATCCATCCATCCATCCATCCATCCATCCATCCATCCATCCATCCATCATCCATCCATCCATCATCCATCCATCCATCCATCCATCATCCATCCATCCATCCATCCATCCATCCATCCATCCACCCATCCATCCATCCATCCACCCATCCCTAAGCCAAAGAAACTCTCCCCTGTGTCTGGGCACATGAGGCTCTGCTTTGCCTGAAGTGTTCTCCCCATCCCGGTGCTATGAGCCTCCTGGAGCACGTTTGATGCCCATTGAACACTGACCAGGGAGCAACAAGATCATCAATGATCTGGCTCAGAAACATTTGATCTAATTAACAGAAAAAATAAATTAGCTCTAGAGCAAACTCCATTATAATGCTGGACATTTTTTCCCTCTCAAAACTGGTATATTTGCCAAGTAAAAATTTTCAGCAAATGTTTTTTATGTGGTGGGTAGAATTTTAAAAATATTACAAAATGAAAATGCTTTTTCAGAGTTATGACAGCTGCATGTGAAGTAAGCTCTCAGTATTATAAAGTGATCACAAAATTTTCTGTTCTGGATATAAAAAACCACCTACCAATCTTTGCTACAACATGCAGATATTTTTACTCAAAGTTATTTTCCACAGAAAAACTGTTAAGTTGGCAGATTGACTGCTAAAGCAAATCATTTCCATTCCAATCAAGTTACACAGGACTTGAGAAAAGGACTTGTGTGAACTCAATATGAGCCATTTTATGCAACATCTTTGTTTGAACTGGGTCCCAAATAAGCAAGATAACCTTTACTTGCTTGTTACTAAGAGATAAAGGCATGTAAGTGTCTTTCAAGAAAATGAGAACAAAAACCTCAGATTCCCAAGAACTTCATAATATTGAAGAAGATGGAGTTTTCCTTTATTTATTTATAAGAGAATATATGGGAATATGGATATGCCAGTACTCCATCTTTACCTCTGACATCACTCCTATAAATTGTGAGCTGCAAATTTGGCATGTGACCTTTCGCTAAACCCACAGGAGAATTCTCCATCCCTGAGAAGTTAAAAAAAAAACCAACCTGGAAGCTAAAAGCAGAAAAAAGTGAATTCTACAATAAATGCAGCAAGAAACTAAAACCATTATTGTCTGCAGACATAATTAACATGAGATACATTTCAACAGCAGCTGTCAAGCTCAAGTTGACAGCAGATTTAGTCAATCTGGTTACGTATGATTTCTTGATTGTGGCTGTAACTGAGGTTCCTGTGCACCTGTCAATAGTTACAAAGTTTTTATGCCAGAACTTACAGCAAGTGGAGCTCTGACAACTTTGGGTACCCCTCTAATTTAGCATTCTGGTGTTAACCAGGTATTTGAGTTTCACTAAAGATGTTCCCCTGTTCTTGTACAGTCACAACTCTCACTTGCATGACAAACCTTTCTAGAAGTGAGTGGGTATATGTATAACATCTTGGGTGTGATATTCTGCAAAGTAAGAGATAAGTGATGCATTTTGACTTTTTACATAAACTATTAATAAATGCAAGGAGGAAAACACTTTACTGCATTATATATGTCCCCCAGGCTGCTGTAACTGGGCATTTCTAGAGTTTGATACCCTATAGCAAGCACTGTAACCACTGTTTTATTTGCTTATTGAAGGAAGGAGTCTTAAATCTGAAGCTTCTCTTAATAAAGCCTGATTTGGGAAAAGAGGCCTGAAACAGCCTGATAATAAACTTATTTAGTCTGACTTGAAGAATTCTATGGAAATCAACATCTGACCTCTACAGTTTCTAAAAATAGTAATCTTTTTTCAACTGAGGAAGCTTCCTCCATTTAAAATCTTGCTTACCTGATGGAAACCACTCTTTAATATTTCATATCTTTGCTGCACATAGCCAAGGAGTGGATAAAGAGTGGAAAGTCAATCCTGTGCTTTCAGCCTTGGAGAGCTGCAGCATTTTTTATTCATCAATTCAATTGCTTGACTTGATGTTCAAAGAACTTTTTCCCAGCTGCCACACTAAGTAGCCAGTGGGCAAACACTGAAAGGTCAACAGTTGCTTCTCTAATTCCATGCTATGAACACTTCCCAAGGGGAGTTGGGTGTGTTTGCAAAACTGACCTTCAGCCAGCACGGCTTCCAGAGGCGCAGGAGGAATGTGACCAAAGTGGGTGAGCTGTCATTTATTTTGTCTGTCTGTGGCACGACACATTTCAGTGGCTGCCTGCCCCTCTATCAGAGTGCTAAATTTTGTTTAGGGGAGACAAAATATCATTGAAATGAAAAAGTGCTATCATATATTTTTACTGAAGGCCAAAAAATATTGTGGATTTGATTTTTGGCAAGATCTCTAATTTGTTTTCAAAAGAAATTCTGATCATCATCCAAAACTAAGACAGATCCTAGCTATCAGTTTCCAAGATTTATTGCTTTCTTCATGTAATTGCTAGAAAATGATTAGCAAGATACACATGGCAATACAAACAACACAGTCTGTATTTGCTTCATTCTGATTGGCACCACAACCAGTATCAAACATCCAGGTCCTGCAAATACTGAATTTGAGAACTGAGCTGAGCTGCCTTTAGTGCAATAGTTCAGATTTGGCAAACATAAGATGTTTCTAGAATGCTGTAATTACACCTGTAGAGAAACACAAAAGCAGCAGCATGCTACTACTGAAAACCACTAAAATAAAAAAGGCAAATATTACTGAAGTGGAAAGGGCACAGCAGTAAAAAGTTAAATGCCTGATAATAATTTATAAAACTTGACAATAACAGTGCAGCTAAAAAAATTACGACCTTTGTTCTCCCACAACCCCTTTTTCCAAAGAGTCAAAATAAAAAATTGCTTTTGAAAAACTGAGAAACTGAAACCACGAGACTATTTATTATAACAAAGACACGATACTGCACTTACCCACTGGACTGGTACCAGCTCCATTTGGCACTGAGAGATCAGTTGTCCCCAGCATTCCACCTAATCAAAATAAGCCAGAGCATTAAACTGACTTGCCCCATGACAGTACTGTGGAATTCTGTACATCAAAACTTGAGCTGTGCAAAGGCACTGGCAGCACTGAGAGCCTGTTAGTCAGGAGGGCTCCTGTGGGCTCTGGCAGGGGATGGCCAGGTGTGGAAGGAGGGGCAGCAGCAGCAGCAGCAGCGGCCTCACCTGCGTTGCCGGCGCTGGGCGGTCTCTGCGGCGCCCCGGGGGACACGTTGCGGTGCAGGGTGCTCTGGGGTGGGGACAGCATGGTGGTGTCCGTCAGAGAGGAGCTGGCAGCCAGGGATGGGGACACCAGGGAGCTCCCGGGGTTGCTGTAGGTTAAAGTGTTGGGATTGGACACCGGAACCGTCACCGACATGGAGAAGTTCTGGGCGGGCAAGCCGGGCTGCGGGAGAGAAGACGAGGAACAAGGAGACAGCGCCGTTAGCATTAACTGTGTTTGCAGAAACAGCACATCAGAAAAATTCTGTCACGGCAGTTTGTTGGTTTTTATTAAAGTTAATTCTGTTAGTTTTTAAACTCTATTAAGCTTACAGTTTTAAAACATCCATTTGTTGTAAAGTATGGTGTTAAATTCTTACACATCACATAATTTACAGTGCCAAAGAATTACTCAAAACTTCTCAAATATGTAAAGTTCAAACAGAGAAAACTAAAAGTATTCACATGAATTCACAAGCTTATAAATACAATAAATCTAACAGTTAATTTGGATTATTACAAAGCAATGACAAGCTAAACATGTCTACAAATCAATGAACTGTTGAACCTTCAAAATTTAAGCATAAACATGCACATTACAAACAATTATCACACAAAAAAGAACAAGTTAGTAATAACATTTTCTAGTAATAACTTTGCCAATATATTACTATTAATCTCTAACACTTTGTTTTTCAACAGTTTAAAAAAATAAACAGATCTTTAGAAAATCACAAAGTTCAATAACTTGAATTGAAACATTTCAGGCTGCCCAAACCCCTGCTTTAATAACCATTCCATCTTTTTTGCAAATCTGATTTTTTAAATTCTAGGTTTTACAGGATTATTTAAAAGGCAACTGTTTTTCTGCAGTATATATGTTTGTTATTCAACAGCTATTGAATCAAAAGCTGAGCTGCCTGCCCATCTATGGTACTCATTTGGTCATGACTAACTTCTTTGGCCTTTGTCTCATTCCTATCCTTTGACAGTGATGGGTTTCTGAAACAAAAGGGACTATTTTTTTTCACAACTCTCATAATTACTGGAAACAAAACCATGACAGGTACAATTTAAGGACAAAAACCCAGTAGTATTTATTGACAGAATAGAGAGAGGTGATAGCTGTGATTGAGGGGTCAAAGGCAAATGACCAACACACATGACCTATCAAGAACACTTTAAAAAAATGCAATTTCATCATGTGTAGCTTAAAAATCACTTAAAATGATACTTCTGCATGAAAAGTTAGATAATACAAGAAATATAACAACAACTATACTAATTCAGAGAGCAGAATATATTCTCTACAAGAAACAAAACCTCTTACTAGTGAGAGCCAACAACAATGTCCCTACTGAAGCATTCTAAGAATAATCATCAATTTTTGGCACAGATGGAAGGAAAAATTAATGAAGCAGAACAACACAAAGCTAGCAAATCATTCACAGTATCTAACCAATGACAAGCCCTGCTGGTGCTTGTTTTCAGGGGAAACTACTGGAAACTACTCAGTATCTACCAAACCCAGGGTGTTTTTACACAGCACACTGTCAAGCAGCTCAGACTAAACTGGAAATACCTGAAGTATGCTGAACACACTGCTAGGAGGGAACAGCTGGAACATTTTTTCTGTAGGTTTCTCAATACAGAACCAATAAGTGACAGCCTCCCCCCACACCTTACAATGAAGGCTGTCTGCCCATCTATGGTGTTCATTTGGTTACGACCGAATTCTTCATGCTTTGCCTCATTCCTATCCTTTGACAGCAATGAGTGCTCGAGAACAAGAGAAACTGTGTTCTTATACAGCCCCAGAAGTACTGGAAACAGAAACATAATTGGTCAAATTTGAGTTACAAACACAGAGCTGTAGAGCTAAAAAATAACGTTGCCCTTTTTATTTACACTAATGGCCACACAGACATTTGGGCTGTTCCCCAAAAACCCATTGAGCTGTAACATACTGAGAGATGGGGCCCGAAGATGTCTCAACACGGAAATGTTGGATATCAAAATCTTCAAAACAAAGAAAACCCAAAATATATTGGCTTTATTCAAGCATAAGAGAAGTGATGCTGGGTGTCATGACTGTCAGTTTGCTGTTCAGTCCCCAGAGATCTCCTAGGCTCTGAACGATGAAATGATTTCCAATATCAGCAGTCATTTGGAGACACTACTCAAGTGCCCCAGGGTCTGTGCAGATTAACCCACCCAGTTCATCTCCTTTAACTGCTACATGATTTGCATTCTTAAAATATTCAAAGGCTGTGCCAGAGCCCTGTATTATTTTTCTTAGAAAATACTTAGTAATACTCAACACTAACTGAGTTTTGTAGGTGGAAATTAAATGTCACCGTGAACACCTCCACAAAAAACATGCAACATTTCCACTCCTTTTATCCCCAAACTGAAGTTCTGGAGCCAAGTGACTTATGGCTGCACACTGGGTTGCCACTTGGGAGAAAATTTTTAAATATCCTTCAGTGTTCAAGGAAGTATCCGTTGGAATTTCAGAGGAGCAATCTTTTGAGGCTCTCATTCTGCAGCAGCCTTGGTTTTAAATATCTAAATAACTTTCTATGTCCAGACTTGAGCAAAATAAATTCTACTAGTTAGATGACAAAATTCTATTTGCCTGCTTGTCACATACTGTAAAATCTTGATCTCCAGACAGATGAAGACCTACAAGATGTAAATAAATGATCCTACACCCCACAACAAAAACCTATCTTGGTAAATATATTTTAGGTAGGATTAGGTAATGCAGTATGCTCGTGAAATTTTGAAATGTTGTCTTGTGTTCCAAAGGTATGAAAAACTGGGAGTGCAAAACCCAAGCTAGAGATGATTCTTCTTATTCTTTACAATAAAATGCATTTTAACAAGACCAGGTATCACAACCTCATTTTTCCTCAGAAGTCCTTTTCCCTTCTCAAGCCATTACATCCTCTTGTTTTTGAAGTTGTTTTCAGTGGTAAGCAAACACCATGAAAATTCTCATGCATGTAAGAGAAGCACAAACCATACTTTAGTACTCACTGCGATTTTATGATTCCGCATCATATTATCAAACTCTTCATTAATTTTTTTATATTTTTCTTCTGTATGTGGCGTGAGCACATATGAAGTGTCAGGGTCCGGGCTGTCGCACCCTCTGTGTTCCTTCTTGTTCAGAGCCTAAATAATGAAGTTAATAAAAAGGATCAACAAATAAAAAGTAGAGATAAAATAAAAGTACTTACAGGGCCTCGCTTGAAAATAAAATCACTATCTTCATTTAGTTTGCTGAATCTGTCCTCCGATAGTGGACTGTGCTCAAAGTAATCGTCAGCATCAGGGCTCTCACAACCATTAAGGCCTTTCTTTCTTAAGGTCTGAAATACAATTGGAAAATTCACATACAAATCATACTAACTTGCCAAGAAGTTTTGTACACTACTGAATCATTCAGAGCCCCTGAAACTACATTAAACTTTCACAGACAAAACTCACTGTGCAACAGACAGAATCAGTCTTTCAAGGTAGTGGCAAAGTACACAAAGAGAAAAGGTTCACCCAGGTTCCATCTCACAGGTAACTTCCCCCTACAACCACTTCATCTCCCAGCACTGCATGCAAAATCATTTTTAGATACTGGCTGATGGAGAGAAGTTGCCTGACAAGGAACATTCAAGCTTGTGGCAAAGGAGTTAATGTATTCACTGGTAATTAAAAGCCAGTTTACTGGATCTTTAATGAATTGATTTTAGCTCCCAATTTTAATATTCACATTTTAAAGAGCATACAGTTATATTGTGAGACAAACACAGTGGCTAAAATTCTGATCCAGTTAACTAACTGCAGGACATTAATATCTGTAACATTCGATCTCGAAACTTGACAAAGACAGGATCTTCCTGTCATCCTGCACGATAACAAGAACCGCAAAAAAGAAATTACATAATGCCTCTCTAAAATGACTTAGTTTGCTAAATATAAGCTTTTTCAGAGTCCTTCAGACTAACTTTATGGAGCTACTTCCTGTTTTCTGATGGAGAACTCACATCAACATCCCCTGGAAAAAAAAAAAAGGCAAGCTTGTCTACAGTCCAGCCATTAAAGAAAGGATGTGAAACTACAGGTCTCGTGACCAAATTACATGATATATTTGTATTTCTTGTTTTTCTTTTTTACCCTGTTACACAATCAGAAATTTTTCTCTGCAAGCTCTAATTTATAACAAAACAGTATTTAAAGCACTACCTGTAGAAAAAAAATCTTTTTTTTTTTTTAAAGTTTCAAAAGGAAAGCAATAAAAATTTTAAACAGATATATGTTATTCGTACATAAAGCAGCAGTGGGACCATACAGGGACGAGGGAGTTGCATACTTTCTTTCTGTCAGAAATTATCTATATTCCATGAATTTTACATTAAAACCCCTGAAGATCAGAAATCTGCAAGCTGCCGTTTCCAGTGCCATAAAAACCCCCCGTGTTTTCCTATAGAAGCAATTTCCATTACGCACTGAAATTCTGATTTACAAAACATTTTAGCTCATAGTATTCACCAGCATTTTTTTACTGTCAACTGATTTTTAGTACAATAAAAAATACATACTACTTCCTCACTATTCATATATATGCAAAATCCTGCCTATTTCTACCGCAGTTTGAAAGCAGGAATTGAAAATCCAATTCGCTGCCTGAAATTCTTTAATATCACAGTTCACCATAAGCTGCCATTCCTTCTCAAGTTTCCTGGCTTGCTCCACGTATCCCACACAGTATCTGGAACTCCCACAAAAATGTAATCACTAAATCAGCATATGGGGAAAACAGGTGTAGGCTCCTCCAGCACCTGTCACAGCTCTGATGCCGCTCCTCCGACCAATAGCCGGACACGTAAATGGACTTGGCCATACAAGGGCTGGCTGCTCGGCCTCTCAAGGTCGGAGCCTGTTATCCCTCTCGCAGCCCTTCCTAACAAGTCAGCCTGCCAGTCTGCTACACTTTGATATCAGCAGGGAAAATGTTAACGCTGGGTAATCTGGATTACACTTAACCCCTGCAGCCCACGGCGCTCTGGAAATAGAAGCCAAATGTCTTTAGGCGCGTTGGGCGTCAGCGCGCGGTGCCCGGCACACGATGACAGAGCTGCACGGAGGCTCTGCAAAGAAAGGGCTGCAAGACATGCACAGAGTGCAGCTCCTGCGACAAACACGCTGAGGCAACTGAAGTCTTGCAGCAAGGAGCTTCAGCAGAGCTCCTTTCGATAGTCTAAAGCAATCCAGTGAAAGCTTTTAAATGTAATGCTGCCAACTCATCCCCCCACAACGGTAAATTATCCTCCTGCGATTTAAACAAAAAGGAAGAGATTTAAATGTAAAAATGCCTCCTTCCTCTCGGTGACTGTGTGTCATTTTTGCTAACAATGGGGTTAACTCTGCTTTGACTCCTGAGGAAGGAAAATGCCTCAGTATCTCCTGTTTCAGGCTCTGGAAACCGTCACTCCAGATGGGGTTCCTGTCATTGTGGAGGGATTTAAGCCACAGTTCCCTGTCACAGATAATAAGGCTGGGTCCAACAGCCAGAGCTCTGCCTCCTTATCACCAAAACACCAAGTGCCACTTTGAGGACCTGACCATAAAAAGCCTGCGAACTTTTATCAGTGCCCAGTAACACAATAGTAAAACATTCCTGCTCGGTGGCCAGGGCTGCGCACGGAATGCCGCGAGCTGTTGGCACGGGCAGGCGCGGCCGAGGGGAGCCAGCTCCGCCACAGAGCCCGGCACGGGCCCCGCCACAGAGCCCGGCGCGGCCCCGCCACAGAGCCCGGCACGGGCTCCGCCACAGAGCCCGGCACGGCCCCGCCACGGCCCCGCCACAGAGCCCGGCACGGCCCCGCCACTGAGCCCCCGCCACAGAGCCCGGCAGGGCCCCGCCACAGAGCCCGGCACGGCCCCGCCACAGAGCCCGGCACAGAGCCCGGCACGGGCCCCGCCACAGAGCCCGGCACGGGCCCCGCCACAGAGCCCGGCACGGCCCCGGCACGGTCCCACAGAGCCCGGCACGGCCCCGGCACGGTCCCACAGAGCCCGGCAGGGCCCCGCCACAGAGCCCGGCACAGAGCCCGGCACAGAGCCCGGCACGGGCCCCGCCACAGAGCCCGGCAGGGCCCCGCCACAGAGCCCGGCAGGGCCCCGCCACAGAGCCCGGCACGGCCCCGCTGCGGGGAACGGCGGGGACCGGCCCCGGCCTCTGGGAACCGCTCCGCGGGGACCCGGCAAAGCCAAATCCACAAACAAGGGCTGACTCCGCCCTCGAGATTCTCCAGGGCTAAAATTTGTTGTTTCTCCAAATAATGTAAATAACTCGGCTCTCTGAGCAATTTCCAAGATGTTAACACAGAGATCAAAATGTTATTAACTTTGAGGCTGTTCAGAGGAAAAATTTGGTGAGACCAAATAATTTGTGTAACATGAAGAGAGTTTTATTTCTCTGCTCTGATACACAAGCTTGTTTAGAACAAAATCATAGTATTTGCAGTAGAGACTAATAGATATAAGGCATAATTTTTTATTACCACAGGAAGAGGGGAAAAGAACATTAAATTTCAGGTTTTGTTATTGGATGCTCACTGCAATTACCTTCTGGTGTGAAGTCTTGTTTTCCAGATCATGTAAGGGAATGTGTAGCCCTTTCAGTAAATCTGTGTTACTTTCCACTTCCTCTAAGACTTAGCCAAAATTACTGGAAATTGTTCCAACATGTTTGCCAACACACTGTATTGTGCCCCAGTAACTAAGATTGTGCAGCTTTGATGTCAGGCTGCACTAACTGATGAGAGAAAAATACTGGTTTCACTCAGAAAATAATGCTAAGTATTTACAATGATCCAATGCAGGTGTGAAAGCTCTTTTTTAAAAGAATGAAGGAAACACAAAAATACATTTTTATGACACACAAAGTCACTACACAAGTGTTCCAGACAGCTTTGGTCATCTTGATATTGCAGAATGACCAGGAGCTGTAAACTGCTTCTATTCCACTCTTAGTCTAGTATTGATTTATTTTGATTCGAATGGCAGAGCTTAGAAAACATTGTATGAGAATGGCTGGACCAGCTATGACGGGTTTAAATATTGCAGTCAAGCACATGGTACATGAGCCCCAATATTTTCCTGAACTTCCCCACACATATGCAAAGTAGTTTTTAATTGCACTTTGCAATTAAAATTAGCATTTTGCTAATTTAAGAAAAGAACCATGCCTTGGCAAGAAGCATCTAAGGAACAGAAGAAGGGCTTCTTGCAAAACAACAACAGAAAGGAATAACTGGCTTCTCTCTACGATTCAATATAATTTTTACTGAAACTGATAATACAAATAGCAAAGAGTATAAAAGCAAAATAAAGTCATTTATTATTCGATCCTTGAGGAAGCAGAGCTGATATTCAACCATATCATCTTCCAAAAAATCCAACAGAGACACATGGAAGGCAGGAGCCTGAAGGTGTCCGAGCCCCCAGAGCAGGAGATAAAGGCACCACCTTCTCCAGGCTTGTTCCAGCCCAGCTCCCAGGGGCTCCAGACACTGCTCAGGGGCAGCTCTGGGGACCAGGAACTCTGAACCCATAAGCATGGATGGGTCCTTGCTTCCAGAGAGCCCCCAGCTGGCCCCTCCCATCCAGACCCAGGCTTTCCATCCCACTCCAAAAGGAAACGTTGCTGATGATTAAAGAGCACAATCAGTGGGTCTTGTGCTCCCATCAGTGAGTTTGGTTAAAAAGCCAAGACTTCTGATATTGTGATCTGGGCTCCTTACCAGCCCTGGCAGAACTGTAAAGAACTTGATTATGTTCATTGTCACGTCAGGAAATGATATTTTTCTGCCTTAAAGCAAGAATTTAGGATGACCTCATGTGTAAAAAGTGTTATGAAGTGTAAAAAAGTGTCAGGTCATTCAAAACACTCAGTGTTTGGTTTCTTGTAATATTACACAAAAAGGAAATGGTGCTGCTGTCAAAGCTACCATGTATCATGTTAACAGCTCTATTTTTGCACTTACTATTGGAGCTGGCCAGAGAGGATTTTTGTTGGTATTTCATCCCAAATCACTGGGAAAACCATGTCCAAAATTTGACTAAGACTGAAATGAAAAGTGATTTCCCTTGGAAAAGGCAAACCCTTTCACTTAAATCCTATGGCTAGTTCTCCTTCTGCTCTTGCAATCAGAGCATGGAAAAGCTGCAAAGCAGCACAAATTTGGAGTAAATAGGTTTTAAATATCATAACTTTTTAAAGTGTAAATATTCCTAAGGCCTGAAGTAATGGAAAAGCCCTACGAGTACTGCTAAGTATTAATGCTGCTCTGGTAGGCACCTCCACCATGGATATCAAAAGGATAAATGATGAAAGCTCCCTGATGCTCTGGAGATGCCATGCAATAGTGGAGCGTATTTTTGCCTCACTAAAACGAAAAAAAAAAAAAAATTCTCCTCGTCCATTCCTTATTTAACTTGTTTTTGCTGGTTTACACTCATCTGCAGCAGGAATAGGTGGGTGGCCAACGCGTGGGCAGAGGAGGCAGCAGGACCGGCCCAGCCCCGCTGGCAGCAGCAAACCTCAGCCACACCACCACTGACAGTCACATCCTACATGAAGAGCCACACCTTTTTTTTCTGTGATAGTCACAGAAAGAAGGACAAATAAAGCAGTCACAGCACCAGATTCCCACCCAGTTTTCTTTCTTAATACATGAAAGATCAGTGAGACAAAGCAGGGCATATTCTTTTACTGCAGCTCAGCTCCCTTCCCACAGCAGGCAAGGACCACTTGTATCACTACAGGCTTTGCATGCAGAGAAACATCCTGCTGAAAGCAGGACAATTGTTTTATTATTTGCTTCCTGATACATATTATTGCCAAGAAGCTGAGCCTAAAATCTGGCTGTTTTTCTCTTCTTTTATAACACAAAATATTCCACTTTCATCAGCCTGAACAATGGTAAGGTGTCTCATCCTTTAGATATCATTATGTCTCCCCTATTATGTATAAAACATATTCAAGTACCCGAGGACTATTCTTAGTCACCAAAAGCTATTTTTAGTTTTTAAACTTCCTGCGGGTCAGTTTGGCTACAGAAGCATCATCATTGCCGTTTCTTTTCTCTAAATTAACAACACAGCTCTGCAGAGTCAGACCTTGACCCTACAGTGGCCTGTACACAAATTTACCACAGTCAAAAATCCAAACAGGAGTGAATCCCCACAAACATCAAACGAGAACAGCCAGAGAAAAACCAAATAATTCAACTCAGTAATGGTGTTTTGTCTATTTAAACTCATCAACATTATTTCTGTAGGCTGAAATTCTTTTTCCACAGATAGATGTAGTGTATTGTTTTATGTGATGTTTACAAACTCAGTATATTTTCCTCAGGCTGTATTAATATTCTCAACTTCAACCACTGAAGCATCTGCAAATTTCCTTATGGAGCTGTTTTCCTGTCCTTTGAGTTGGGAGGCTCCTTACATTTAGCCCTAATACTGCTCCTTTCAGTATCCCTGACACATTTTCAATTACATTTTGCCACGCTATCAGTTCAAATTTCACATTCTAATTATAGCCACAAACACATCCATCCCAAACCAGCTCAGGGAAGGAGTGGTGCCCAGCTTTCAAAACTTCCCTGAAACGCACAGGAGGCCAAATTAGATTATGACAGACATTTCCATGAGCTAAGCAACTTGGAGAGCTTAACTTCTTAAAGAACAAGACCTTCCCAATCTTTCTGGCAGGCTCCCCAACCATAATACTGCATGCTAAAGAAAATCTGAACTATTGACATACTCTCCTTTCAGCTTACTTAAATAATAGTTTCCATACTTGTGCTCAATTAGTAGTGATATTTAAAAAGCAAATAATTGACATTATGCAAAAATACATGGACACGAAAAATTCTGAGTGCAGTACCCAAAGTTTGCTACAGATACTGTATTTCTTGGCCAAATATTATAGCTTGCTATGGAGAAAAAAAAGGAGGTTTAGGATTAATTACTTATTCCAGGGTTTTACAAATAAAAAACTTCTAAGCCTGCCTAGGATTATCCATACAAATACAAAGAAAAAGAAGAGCCCTTTTAGCCACGCTCTATGTTCAATTTCAGGCAAAGGTATTCAGCATTTACAAATGAAAAATGTTCATGATTTGAAATTTTATCAGTGTCCCTGCTATAAACCACTCTAAGAAAAGACACTGTCTTGTTTCAAATGTTGGACCACTTCCAGTATCTGGCAAATTTTAACATGTATCCCTGGCTTGCCAAACATGAAAGCTAGCTGTCAAATTCCTCCCAGATATGATAAAGATGGCACTCAGGATTCAAACTCTCATTTATATAAAATAACACATACAAAAGGTTTTTAGACTTGATATGGCATGAAGTTTAAATTCTAGCCTGAAGCATCTTTGCTGTGAAACATTATTTTAAGTAGATAACCACAAGCAATTACTAAAGAATTAGAACTTTCTGGGCTATAAAATCCACTCTTCACCCCCAGAATATTACCCAGCTCTGGACTAGAAGCTATGGGAAAGGCAGCTTCATGCTTGTATTTGTGATTTTAGAGAAACGCTATCTGTGAACTGTGGACTTTTTAAAGCAGTTGCTGACCTACAAACAAGCTGGATTGCTTGGTCCTAAATGAACTCCTTGAGACTTAAAATGATTAGTAATCCATTAGCACTGATAATGCTGCTTCCACAGTGACAGCTTAGTCAAGCTCTCAAAGTCCAATTTTTTGATGCATTTGTCTTTGTTTCACTTTCTATCCAACTCAGTAGATCATTAAATTTTATATCACTGAGCAGATTTGCATTTTACCTGTTTTACAGACAGAACCATCAACTAGATTTTCCCATTAAAGAGTACTAAGTGCCAGTTTAACTCGATCTTTTTAATAAAAAAAAAAGACAAAATAGACTGATAGTCATCTTCAAGAAGCACAAATTACTCCTTAGCATATAAATTAAATACATTTTATAGTCCTTCCAGGGACTAAAAATTTGCCAACAAACAAAACTAATGGTAAAATGGAGCAAAACAAAGCTCTATGTTAGAACATTCAAAGAGGTATTTCATGGTACATAAATGCTTTACTTCAGTCCTCACCCAAATAACAACACACAGAGCTACAAACTCAGCCTCCCAAGTGCAGATCTTCACATACTTGCAATGGTTAAATTATAAATCAGCAGCAGCAGTAGCTGACTGAAGGCCTCCTTTCAGCAACAGTGCACTGCAGATAAGCCATATGGAACATGAAAAGTTTCCAAGTGCAGCAATCCATCTGCATAATATCCCTCATAATCTTTTAGAAGTTCTTTAGGAAAAATATTATCTCCTACTCAGAGTTTGCCAAGAAAAAAAATGGCTTAACTCTGATTAGAATTCATTTAATAAAAAGAATGGGGTTCTTTAGGTCTACCTGCCCATGTAGTATTGCAATTACAAATACTTTTTGTCCTGAATAGTTCTTTACAGTTTTAAAATTGGAAAGGATAACAGAACTGTTTCAGAGTCTTGGTACTCAAGATAATTTAGTGCTATCAAAACAGTAATTACAACACGAATGGCAACCATTCCCAAAGAAAATGTTTAGCAGATTCCAAGGATTTATGCTATTGTTAAAACAGTGTTCACATCTAAGATTATGGGCACTGGCTACATCTCCCAGAACAAGCTCTAACACCTTTAATATTTGTATGGAACAACCACCTTGTTTCACCATAAAACACCTCAAAAATAATCCAGCTGAATAAGACAACTGAAAACACGTATTTGAAAGTACCAGCTGAGATCAGTGTGTACAACAAGAACCAGAGAGCCTCCCCAAAAATAAGGAAATAGGGTACAAGCAATTACATCTCTGCTTTTACTGAACTCAAATAATGAGAGTGTGGGACTTCCAGATACAGCTCTAATAATGTCCCACTTCATGTATCAAATACAGAACTTCTCAGTTGTGTGTCAACACAATACATTTTACATGTTTTTTCCTGCGTAGCCTCCATTTAGTGCAAATTACTCAAAAGCCAGAGCACCACTTTGAAGACTGTCCTGACTTAAATGTGAAAAGGGGTGGGAAATCAAAGGTGGGACCTTAAGAGGTAAAAAGAAAAGGCTGTACAGGAATCAGGGACAGAGAAATATGAGTAAGCTTTATCATGTAATTCATGTCAACATTAGATAAAACTGGCTCTGGAATGCTTGATTTTTTTTCTTTTCAAAAACTCATTGTAATCAGCAAGTACTGAATTTTAATTTATTTGCAGGAAAGAGCAGGGCTTTAAATGGTACCCATTTGTTACAGTTATAGAAGAGTTTACAGTGGGACAATGTGTAACAGCTTTGATCTAAAAAATCTTCACAACATTCCCAAAATATTTGGGAGTTTTTAATAAAAAAATGTATTATTCACTTCCTGTTGAAATTACCTAGTATTTCCAGTAAAACATAAAATTTATATTAAAATTCACCCTACTGCCAATTTAACTAACCTGCCTAGCAGTGCATAGTCTACACTATGACTTACAGGGCTCCCATATGAAATATCAGATCACTGATATGACATAAAAAAACCTGGGCAAGTCACTAAATGAACTGGATGTGTACTCGCCCACAAGTATTGCAAAGAAAGGCGTGTCACATGTTGTGTGTCACATGTCATATCTGACAGGCTGGCAGGGTACTTAGAGGTCTGTACCACAGGAACTGCCACCACCAATATTTTCTACCTTCAGGTGCAGCTGGTCCCCAAACCACTCCAGGAGCAATCACAAGGGAAGTGTTTTGTCCAGGTGAGTGCTGAGCGTTACAGCCCCCATGGGCCACAGCACCTGCAGTAAAAGCCTGGCAGGGAACAAGGCACAGACTCCCTGAGCCTTCTGCTGCACAAGCACCATCAGCTCGCGGCCCAAACACTAAGATTATTGAAAAGCAGCATTTTAAAAACTGCAGACATGGTGAGGTCCAAAAGGCAGGGAGTAGTGAAGCACTGGAGATGACCCTCCCCTCCTTTGGGCAGCTCATGCTCAAACATGGACGTGAGGAACAGAGACGATCAGGAAGCTGCAGTGCTGCTGTCCCTCCTGCAGGGTGGATAATCCCTGCCACAAGACACAACCAAACCCACGAGCCTGAAGTCAAAAGATGGGATTACATTAAGTCTCCACTGAAATCAAGCCTACCACATAAAGAACAGTCCTTCATCTTGCTGTAGTTGCAGGAGATGCTTTGTTCTGGGTCTATTCTTTCCACGCACAGCTTGTGTAAAGTCACTCTCTCTTGATCAACAGATGCCATGGTCCTCACTTTGAAATTGCAAAGTAAAAATACACTTTTCTGTCACTACAGAATTTCAAAAGCACCAAATTCTGCAGCAACACAAGGGCTGCAGAATACACGAGACCAGCACAGCTTGAAGAACTTGTTCATACAATAATTATGTCTTTGTGTGACTGCCTGCATGAACTCCAGCACTAACAAGCAATGAGCTGTTGCGGATTTTCTTGGAGTCAATTTTCAATCCTACTTGACACAATGTCTCCAGAACAGCTAAACCCAGAACTCAATCTCTGACAAGCGTTTCCCGAGCAGTGGGTGTGAGAACTTGGACCTTGTGTGTCTGCCCTATAAATTTCAAAAATAAAAATATTCTCCTAACACTGAGCAGAAACAGTTGGAAAAACACTGCTTGTGCAGCTGGGAAATAAAACCAGTTTTCAGACAGAGGAGAATCCAATCCCTGCCCTTTGCAGGGCTGATTCTGCAGAGATTTTTGGTAGAGCACACAAAAGCTCTGTACCAGTATTTGACACGGATTTAGGAACCTGGCCCTCCCCAGCAGCACAGCCTCCAGAGAAGCATCCGATCCAATCTGAGATTGTAATGATGCACAGCCAAGTCAGCTGCCACTCATCACTCAGTGATCAGCTTTTTCTGGTAGTTTATTAAAAAATGAGAACATCACAGCGAATTTCAGTTCACAGCTTTAAAGTCATGTCACTGGTGTAACTGTGACAGGGCTGGCGTAGGACAGAGAGCACCCTGAACTGCAGCTACATAAAATCACTGCTGGCAATACAGCAGCCAAGTACAGTCATTATTAGCAAGACTTTAGAAATTTCTATAAAAAGATGCATTATAGACAAACTTCAGATATCTATATGCTTTAAGTAGTGACTAAATGTGGAATTCATCAAAATTCAGAATACCAGCAGAGCATGGTAAATTTAAAGCACCGGCAGTGTTTTAAAGAGGTAGAAGAAATAATGTATTCTTAACCCTAAAACACTAAATTTATTCACTGCTTTAGATACAAGGGAAGTACAGCTTTAAATTATTTGCAGGCAAACCAAAGCTGCTTCAAAAAAAAAAAATCTAAGTCTATCCTACTTCTGAAAATTCTTTATATATCAGCAATGAAGGAATGCAAAACAACATTAACTCAGAACAAAAACTTTTTGCCAGTACTGTCAGCTTGCCCAAAGTGACCAATAATCTGATATTTTGAAATAAATAAATAAAGAGGTACGTTAATCATGTGTATGTCCAAAGCAATTTCAGCACAGCCAAAGAATTAAACTAACATTGTTGAGTAAAACAGTATTACCAAATGCAAGATATGGAAAAATCAATAACAGTAAACAGCTCAAAAAAATACTGTGGGAATTAAGAGTTGAATTTAATCTCCCAAACTAAAAAGAAAGAGGAGGGGAAAGAAATGAGAGACAAAAACACCATCAGGAGGGGCAGTTGTTCTGTTCAGCACAAAATGCACAGTTGTCTTCTGTCACAATACTGAAGATAAATATGTGCTACCTTGACTACATTTTACATTTTTCAAGGTAGTTATTTTTTCCTAAACCATGAGTGGGAACTAAAATCCCTAGGTAGAACCTGTTTATAAGTCAGGTTTATAGCAAACACTTCTACTAGAAAAAAAGATAAGATTCAAACCACTCTACACAGACACATAAAAATTTACATGTGTGTGTATATATATATGTATGTATACACACATACATACATATAAAAGCTTTTGATGACTCATTCCAGACCACTTCAGTTTTCAAGCACTTTCCCTCTTTTTAAAGTAAGCTAGAAGGAAATTTTAGTCCTTAACCATACATAAATCCTCCTCAACCACCTCCTTAAAATGTCTCAAAGGTATTTGTGTGCCATCTCAAATTATTTGAAATGTTATATGCAGTATAATTACATTTACATAATCATTTAGCAAATCAAGCCCAATAATGCCTACATTTTCTCAGCATCATGGGCAGATTACCAAGTCTTTTCCTTCCTTCACTGAAATAATTTTTAAGCTTCTTCCTTCTTTTAAATGTGCACCACTTATTCCCACAGTGTTTGGAGACCAAATCAAATGGTTTGAACTACAAAAATACATAATACTACATGAATACATGTTCTTTTATCAGCCCAAAGCTTTTTTCTTTCTTTATTCCCCCCAGGTTTTGCTCACTTCTGGCAGTTCTCCATCTATCAAATAGGCAAGAATGCAAAACAATGTTAACACATCACAGTGCCAGCCTCCCTCCACTCTCCAGTGTGTGTTTAACCATCAGCATTCCTGGTGCCACCTCACAATTCTGTAAAGCTGTGCTCACATTTCACAGAGATTTGGAGATTTTAGTCACATACATTCAGCATCAGTTTTCATTTTCTTGGTTGCGGGGCACTTTCTTTTTAAAAATAAATTTTAAAACTTACAGTGTAGCTTGTGTTATAAAACATTTCAAAGAAATAATTATTTTTTAAGAATTTGGCCCAGTTTCCACCATCTTACTTTTTAGCTTTGAATAGCAAAATATGGAAGCCCAAATTGCTTTGCAAATCCTTATCTAGATCGGATACACCAGGTATCCACCAAGGAAGGAAACAAGATCAATTAACTGAAGGTCATTCTCATCTAATTTTGTATGTGTGCATCCAAGTATATATTTAGATACAATTCCCAGATCTTCATTTTCACATGAAGTCAACCCAAATTTAAAAAAAAGGAAGCAATGAACCAATTCAAGTGCTACCAAAACAAACTACTACGCACCAACAACAGTTCAAAATACACATTGGTTATTCCCAGCCTGGAAAAGAAGCAATGCTGGGAGGTGGAGAAAGCTGGATGAAAAACAAAACCAGAGAGCTTTTGGTTTATAAACACAGTGTTTCAACACCAACTTTTCTGTTTATGCTCCCCACACTGTTACACTTGTCTCTTGGCATATGCTCCATCTGGCTGGGGAGATGCATCTGCTTCTTCCTGCTGCAGGCTCTCCACGTGCAGCTGAGCTCTCCGTGCTCACTCGGAGCCAGGAGCCAACAATCCCATCTCTGATCCCAGAGATGTTCCTGACTGCACAACGTGCACTGCTCCTCTAACAGCTCCATTAACATTTGGTGAAAAGGCAGAGATGAAATGTATTTTAATGCAAGAAAACAGCTGATTACAGCAGCAGATGAAACTGGCTTGGTGACCCTGCTGAAAGCAGCAGCAGGGTCATTTGCCTGCTTTGGCTGAACTATGACAAAACCACTCTCACACCAAACCATCACAAATGTTACTCCCCATTACAGTCACCTATTCCCACAGTAAGGTATTTAATACAAACATCCAAATCATTTGCTGGAATTTACACCAGAGCAGTCCTTCCACAAGAATGAGTATGATTGCAATAATTACGTGCCATAGTTTAAGAGAGATTTTTTTGTACTTTCTAGTTATAGTTTTTATTACAGATCATTACCTATTTCAAGGACAGCTGTCAATATCTGGGGTATAACCTAAGCCTTATTCAGCACATTACTCTACACTGCAAACAGCACTAAGCTACAGAGCACAGGAGAGGCTCATTAACTGACACCCACCCGGAATTCTCCTGGGCACAGATGCCAACTGGGAAAGTAGGTCACATTTTACACAGGCTCCTAAAAATCAAATCACCTCAGTCTGATGAGGTGAGATGAGGAACAAGCAAAACTCACCATGGCCAAGTGTAGGTGAAATAAACCCTGGTTTACTGTATCAGTCAAGGAAAATGAAAACATGGAAAAAAGATAAAAAGCTGAGCTAAACAGGCAGGAAGAGCCATCTTCAGCCCTTGACTCCCAGAAGTGAGGCTGGGAGAGAGGGAACAATTGTGCAACTGCTGCTTTCTGAAGCCTTATTGAGGGGCAGGAGGACCCAAAATGGAAGTGATATCTTATTGTAAATAACCTGCAATAATCTTAACATCCTGCCCTAAAGAAAATATACAGTGCCTGTTCATCTCCCTCTTTTCCTTTGGATTTAAAAACAATGAATGCTCAAGGTCTCAAATTGTCTTTTATACACGAAAACATTTTGTTGACCATATGGATACAGAATCCTGATAAAACCTGAAATTCTTCCCATTTTACTTTGCAGAAATACTTCTTTCTTCAGGAAAAATAATTACTTGTCAAGAATAATCTGTTACAGAAAAAAAGTCCGTGAACATTAAAGCATCAAATGCTTTAACACCTACAGCAAGTCCTTCAAATCACAGACAGCACTTCAGTGTAACAATCTGCAACTGTGCCATTATGGGTTTGTAAAACCAAATACATGATCCCAGTATTTCAAGAATTCAAAGCACATACTGAATAAAAATTTCACTCTTTTCAATACCTCTATATGGTACATCTATGCTGTGCAAGAGTACTACCTTACACTCCAGTAACCTCATGAAAGAACAGGTCATTCCCATCTACAATAACATGTTCAGCAAAAGACATAACTGCATGCATCAAAAAAAATTTCTAATATTCATTTAAGATGCCAGTGCTCTCCCTCCCACTATGTTTTCACAAACATTCCAGCAGCAACAGAAGACACCAAGCTCTGGGCATATGAAAGCAATTCCTATGCCAAAACTGAGCAGGAGACAACTACAAGGGGAAGATGTCTCATCGATTTCACTTAATCATTTACAGCATTGATATCTACCCAGTACTGGAAATGAGTAGCAGCAGATTTGTTTCCTCCCTTATCCAGCTTCTGAGCTGTGTGGAATTACCTTCCTTCCAGCCCAGGAAAACTCACCTGCCTGTCATGCGCATCAGGACCACAGTGACTCCAGAATAGTTCCACGGTGAGCCAATGCCCCAATAAATGCCATTTGTCACATTCAGGGAGGTAAGTTAATTACTAAACATCTATACATTAGCTGCAACTCCATACAATGGAATTACTTTTTATAATTCCGTTTAGTATGAATTTGACAGATTTTAGGTGCTTTGCTGCAGTAATTTTCATTTGTTAAAACAGAATTTCAATGTCGTTACAAAAAAAGAGAAGCCATTTTACATTGTTCTTTCAGCATGTTTCCAAAATGCTGCTGATGTCACTAAACATCTATCACACTCCAAGCACCCATCAATCCAGAAAGAAAAAACCCCAAAATATTTCACAACCAGGCTAAAGAGCACACAGGGCTTATCTGAAGAGATAGGAGGCTGCATTCCTAAATTACACTGTATTTGAAAAATGGGAATAAAGTCCTGAATTCCACACTATCATGAAACATTAAATCCAGAGAGGAAAATTAGAAACAATCTGCAGATGAGTCCTTGCATGTTCCCCCGGAGCACATCTGCCCTGGGGTGCTAAGTGCACTTTTAATGTACTGCTCAGGGGTCAAACACTTGACCCTGGTAAAAAACCCACCAACAAGAGGAACCCAAAAATGCAGCCTTGCACAGAATTACTCTGGAAGAGGTCCTCAGTCCTCGTGATGTGAAGAAGCACCATTACCATGAGTCACAACACAGAGGCCCTGCATGCAGAACAAAACCCAGCTGAACTTGCATCCCTGGCTCCAACTCATGTCTGTCACATCCAAAGCTCATTCTGCAGGAATTAGGTTTTCCCTTCCTCTCCAGTGGCTATCCCTTATTTATGCTAATCCAGGGACTAAGCCTTCAGCTCTTCATGGCTTGTATTATCCCTCTCTTGAGAACTCAGTGCTGAAGACAGAAGTTGGGGAGGGTTTTTTTCTGATCATAAAAGACAGTTGACAAATTAGCAGAGAATCTTCTCAGAAAGAAATATAAAGCATTTGTCTGTAACTCAGTTTTGTCAATCTGATTTTTTGCTTGCACACTCATGTACAAGATCAGCTAGTACCATCCCTGTACTCTGATCCCCCTGGCAATAGACTCTTCAGCTATTCAAGGCTAATCATTATTCTGAAATCATTCCTAAAAAGCAAGGCATTTGTTCAGAAGACAACTTTAGAATTTAAATTAAACCCTTAAGTCAGCCACCTGTTTTGGTCTATTTACAGGACTACTGGAGACATGCTCTGAAATGCAGTTACAGTACATCAAGGCTCCAATTGCCAAGAAAATCCTTGAATTCTACTGCACCTAATTTAGAAATTATGTACTGAAAAGAGTTTCTATTTAAAGCTCAAGCATTATAAAAGTAGATGAAACCAATACCTTGGAGTAAATATATTCATGTTATTCTATTACTGCAGAAACTGCAGTCGTTCTGCTGCTATTTTAATTGACAGTCACTGGACAACAAATTTAATTAAGTTCGTTTATTCCACAGATTGGCTTTTTTTTGGTTTTTTTTTTTTTTTTGGCTGAACAAGGGGCAGCAGAGGTGGTGGCTGATTTGATCCAAGTTCAAGATATGACTGGTAAGGTGGCTACTACCTCAGAGGAGAATAAGGGCCAACTATAATTGTCTGTTAGGCTGAGGGCACTCTTCTGACCTTTCTCTCCCACTCAGTTGATTTTTTCTCCCCATTAAAACCTTGAACATTTCTCCCCCTCCTTCCCCAGAAAAACAACCATTTTTCACACCTCTATTTCCATTGCCAAATGTGATTGAAATCAAACATGTTTCCCAGAAACTGGCAGGGGGTGGAGGGCAGATGGGAAAACAACATGGCTGTAAAGACAAGTTATTGCCTTAGAGAAACCAGACTAAAAGCAGTAGTTTACATTTTATAACATGGTATTAAATAACTTTAAAGCATTTGATTAAAATATCTTAAAATGCTCTATGTTGCTCTATGTTTTAATTATTAAGGAGATAAGAAGACTGATGTGTCTTCTCAAATTGTTACCTCAACAATATCTGAGTTGGTTCTGCTTTCATGGGGCTCGTTGTATTCTGTGTATTTTAGTAGAACTTTGTCCATGTCAGTGCTGGCATACTGAAAGAGTTTGTTAGAGCTGTTAAAAATGATGAGTGCTATTTCACAGTCACAGAGCACACTCAACTCATAGGCCTTCTTCATTAATCCAAACTTCCTCTTTGTAAAGGTGACCTAGAGAAGAAAGAATAATGATTGATTTATTTTTTTAAAACACATGACAAGGGTTTGAAAGAAAATAATAAAGGTATACACTGACTGAGCCTACACCATTTACTCCTCCTGTAATATGCAGCTTAACACAAGAACTGCCAACATCTGGTGCCAATTTTAGGGCCCAATGTTCTCTATTAGACTAAGTTAAACAATTACAAAACACCCCAGCTCTTCCACTGGTACATAACTACCAAGAAGAGTTAAATTTTAGTTAGAGTTTCAGTTAGAATACGATAATTTAGCTTTACTTCCTCTGTTCAATAGACTGACTTTCCAGGTATCACAATACTTTCTTCTGTGGTACTCAACCTTAATTGTAACAAAATCAAAGAAAACAGAACACTCAATGGAAGTAACACTTACTATGCACTATGATTTCTAATTATGTAAAGCTAAGAAATATTGCTATTTTGTTGCTATTAAGTAATTTATAATTTGACTTGTTTTCTGCCACTTGGAAACATCAGGAAACAATTGTTCTGTCCAGTTAGAACTGCTGTGGGGAAACAAACCCATTACAGACCATCACACAGGAGCATCTGCCCATCAGGGAAAGAGGAAACAGTTATGGAACTTATCATCAGTTATGATAAAAAAAAAAGTCTAAAAAATCATTCCTCCTCATAAGACAGCAGCTAAGGATATAAAAGTGTCAATGCATTTGACACCTCCCCATTGCAATTGCAAGCACGAGTCTCTGTCACAGGTGAGCCATCCACACGCCCCATGTCCCACACACAACAGCCAGGGAGATTTTGCAAGAGAGGAATGAAGTAAGAACAAGAAACAATCAAACCTGTTTTCTGGGTGTCTGTAGTTTAATTACCAAGCTGTACAGCGAGTTTTTGGGAAAATGGATGGGAAACTTCTTCTGTATATAGACACCTGAAGGCTTTTCTCTCCTCATTATCTCACACATATTACTTTTTTAATACCATTAATAATACAAAGTATATTCTATTCTTCCCACCATGTTAACAGACTCAGAGGATACACAGCTGTTGCTCTTCTGACACCTAGAAGGTTATTACCTGAGTATGGGCAGGTATAGAGAGGTATTACTGCTTAGAGTTTGTCAGGAAAAAGGCATTATAAACAAAATGTGTTTGTGCTGTGTCACCTGGAGAAGTCCTCAGGGAAAGAATAAAGGTTTACTGCCACTGAGGACCAGTAGGATCCTGGACAAGAGCTCTCCATTTCTTTACTGGAATTTTATCTTTCTCACCTCCTGTAAAGCTGCTTCACTTGTGAGATTCTCAGCTGGCATCAACTTCTCTCGGTGCTTGGACAGTGCTTAGCACAAAGCCCACGACCACAGCACCCTGAGCCTTACTTCAACACACACAGATTATTTTAAACTCAGTTTCCATTTCAGAACCCAAAGGCAGTCTTAGTTTTCTAAATTTCTCTTTTTTTCCTGTTCCATTTAGGACCACATCAAACTCAAAAAATATGTCTCGTTATTGCAGGTAAATCATTTCCCCAGCACTATTTTAATATTGCTTAGCAAAAAAATGGGTGAGGAGGAGACAGCAAAGGCAGCAAGATTGAGCTCCTTTGATATCTAATTTACTGTGCTGGATTCTCTTCAGCTTAATGAAGATAAATGTCCTACAGCTCATTCAAGAAGATAAAGCTGCTTAATTAATAATACAATGACAGTCTCATGACAATCATAATCCCCCTGAGGAATGGTCTATATATTCTGTTTTGAGCTCACATACAATCCCATCAGAAATAAGATGCTTCTGACAAAACAGTAGTTTTTCCTCCCACACAAGTTATATGAACTTGCTTTGCAGGCAGAGCTCTGTCCCATTCTACTTATATTTGCAAACAAAGAAAATCTAAACCTCAAACTAAACACCCAACCAGGGCATCATAGGCATGTCCCTGAGTGATCCACTCACCAGCTCTACATGCCATAGAAAATCTGACAGGACACAACTGAACTACACTGTCAGATCAGAACAAACCCTGAATGCCCTCCCTATCTGGATCAATGAAAAAAAATCTCCAAGTAAATACCTTATAAATGCCCAGTGCATCAGGGCATTCTAATATGTTGAAATTCCATATCCTGGCTACCAAAACCACAGGACACCGGTGGGGATGAAGGCCATCGATACCTCCACATATTTTAAGAAGTAAGTTTCCACTAACAAAAACTACTTCATCTGTCTAAAACCTTTTAAAAACAAGATGCAGTGTGTTTTCATCTGAGTTCCCAGAGAAAAAGGATAAGGCAAGCCTAACTCTACTTTCAAGTTAGAGCTTAAATCCTCTTCCTTATCACTAAGTAGCCCAAAAAGTTGCTAGCCAAAAACCTGCCAGAAACAAAACTAGAATTTAATCTCCCTATTTTGCTTCAGTCACAGCAATGGTGTAAGTGGTCTAAATTTTCATACAAATGCACTGATTCTCTTCCTCTCCATTGTTTCAATCTGAACAATGGGATGGGGATTCAAAAGAAAAAAAACAATTTCTCCTGGAAAAAAACCAAAAACCCCTCACCAAAGTCAGGGTAGAAATGTAACACTGTTTGTTCCTCAAGCAGAACAAAACCAAGGCTGCCCAACTTAATCCAGATTCATGTAAAAAAAGGAATAAGCAGGATCAATTCCCATCTCTTCCATGTGCTTTAAGTTGTAGAGCAAGATCTGAAAAGAACTGAAGTCATTAATTCATCTACTTTTACTACGTGTACTTAAGACATTTATCTACATCAAACATAAAGTCACTGGGTGATTAAAGCTGTTCAAACACAATACTTGGCTTTCTCCCAAACTCCAATAATACTTTTCTTGCTATATATAGACTTCTCAGAGTTTACATTGCTTTAAAGTGATACAGGGAGAAAAACAATCTTGATCTCACCAACAAAACAATGGGCTCTGAGCTGATGTGTCAGCAGCAAGAGAGTCCTGTGGAATTCTGACAGTACCCCAACGTCAAACTGCTGCTCAGAAGTTAAAAAAGGAAATCAAACAGCAGGAAGGGAACAGAACAAAACAGCTGCACAACACTACACTAGTCCATATTTTGCCTGCACCTTGAATTCTGGGTCCCTTGGCCATCAAAGTAATGGAGTAATACTCCAGAAGGTTTCAGGTAAAAGGAGCAAGAGGTGTGAAACAAATTCTGTATCAAAACAACTAAGCAGCTATAGCCTGAAAAAACTTACTTTAAGAGAAAATAAGCAAGTGTGGACAGACTCTAGATAGGGAGTCACTGTTGGCTCTTCCATACAAGAGCTAAATAATTGGCAGAACCATGACAAAGGGCAAATAAAACAGTGTTTCTTGAAACAACGGGCAATAGGCCTGGGGATTCTAGACAAAAGATGTTGTAAATGCTGCAACATTGTAAGGGCTCAAAGGATAACTGAACAACTTCCCTGGTGGGGGGCGGGGAAAACAAACAAAAAAACCCATTAATGGTTACTAAATATACGGAAACCACATCCAGCTCAGGAAATCCCTGAGCTAAGAATAGTTAAAAGCTGGAAGAGGATTACAGGGTCGGGTGCATGTGCATCTCCAGCCCACACGTATTTGCTCATGGCCATCGCTGGACAAAAGACGTGGCCCAGCGGCACCTCTGGCCTCAGCCACCAGCACTGCTCTTAAAGACTTTAAGTCATTCCTGTAATAGTTTGCCTTAAAAACTACAGCTTCCAGTTATCCCACTATATTTTTCAGTATCCAATTAAAATTTTATTTTGCATCCCATGCAGCAATTCAGAAATTAAGAGGAAACATTACAGCAAGAGTCATCAACTTTTGGTGCTTTTCAAGTTCACAGGGCACCAGCAGCCAAGCGAGTAGCTTTCCCTGAAACATTCATTTGGAGCCCTCTTCCCTTCTGACTGACAGTTTTTAAAGACTTTTGTAACAAACGGCTCTTAGAAGAAATACAAATCGATGCTTTTAAATAGAATGTTAACAGAATTTGTTACTGTATCCAAAGGGCTGAGGATACTGCCCACAGCTACCTCAAACTCCTCTGTCTACAGAAAAGTGCTACAGAAAATACCTTTACTAGATCCTTCCTGAATTTCTCATCCTTTCTCTGCCTCCAGTACTAAGTGTTCCTAGTAGTTATCAGATCAAGCCATGTGTCTTTAAAAACACCCCTCCACTCTAGTGCTAGCACAGCAGGATATCATTTAAATAGGAACAGCAATTTTAAATTTTAAGTAGTAAGAGTTATTACTTATAAATAAAATTTTTTCCTCAAACAGTCATAAAATCATTGAGGTTTCTTATTCATATTCTGGCAAGGGTATCTGTGAATACATGAAGACAAAGCTCAGCTTTAGAACAATGAATTAGGATGAATGTATTCAAACTTTCCATTAATTTTTAAGATTACTGATGGACCTGTTCATGCAGACTTGGTTCTCACCTGCCTATTCCGTTCATCCATTATTCTCGTGATCTGTATTTTCTTTCTCCCCATTTTCGCCTCTTCTTTCTTTTGTTTAGCAATCCAGAAATAAACTAATCCAAGAAATGTCCCTCTTCAGTGTTCTAACACATGATACAGTTTTCTTTTACTTTGTCTTCAGCTTGAGAAACGGTTCCTACTTCTTCTTATAAGCACCTAAAAAAAAGTGAAAATATTAATAGACAAATTACTAAAAAGGAAGTATCATTAAAAACCCATAGAGCCAAAAACATGTGCATCATGAAATTTCAGTGAGAAATCAAGTGTTTTCATTAGTAAAGCATTATACTACACACTGTCTTCTAATTAAACTCCCACTGGTTTGCTGCATTCTACGTACAAACTACAGACTTAAAATGACCAATAATTTCACACACTTCCAACTGAATGCCTCAAAAATACAATTATCAAAGGGGTGGTGCTCATCACTCTAAGATTTAGGCCTTTAGTTATCTGAGGTTTCACACATTTACAAGTTTTGGTAAACTCCATTCAATATTTTAGAGAACCTTACAAAGAAATATTTTGTGTTGCTTGTTTTCTCTTATGAAATTATCACAAAAATAACAAAACAAAGCCATGAGAATATCAAGTTTCTGTTCCTAAGCCAAATTACATCTCCTTTTGTGAGCCACTTCTTGGGGTTCCATTGGGAAACAAAAAGGAGAAGGAAAGAGGGGAATCTCTCTAATTAAGAGACCAGAGAAAAGAGTTTTGCAAGAAAAGTATTTAATGGTTACCATGACACCAAGGAAGACCTGAGACCTGACACAGGTCCAGTTCCTCTCTCCAATAACCTCTAAGTGCCACATCTGCCAATACCCATTTGCAGCCCAGCACCTGTTTCATTGTTCTATTGTTCACCAAGAGAAATGTGCAGGAAACTTGAAAAGCCAGTGTGCCACCACATGTAAATCTGCACTGAACAAACTTCAAATGTATTTTCAGTAAAAAAATTGCTAAGCCATAATCCAGACATACTGCTTAAATTGTAGGACAAACTTAGTTGAAGGAAACTGCAGAAAAATTTAAATCAAATGGCTTCTAGAACATGAAGGATCTACTAGAATGTATAGACATGAAATAGGTACAACTTATTTATCTTATTGTCACCTCATACTCATTCAAAGGGGTAAAACCAGCCCAAATATTAGCTGATAGCCTCTCTAACTTCCCAACCCAAAACATCTTCTGGACTAAAGCCTTGCATATTTTAATCTGGGTGTCACCAAGCCATCTCCTTGAGGCCATGTGTAGAGAGTGGTGCAACCACATCACCATCAGGCAGTTAATGAGCAGAGACAGCAAGAGGCGATTAGTCACAGGCTACACTTCACAATACATTCAATTTACACCGAGGAAACAGACATTATGTTCTTGGGAGGAAAAAACAGAGGTGGAGGAACATGACAAAATGAAGGGATGTCATTTTCTATTTACCTGACAGCAACAAAGGACTGCTTTAGAAAACAACACAAAACGCCCAAGAGTATTTAGAAATACTATTTAATGAAATTTAAATAAAAATAACACACAGTATGATGGCCACTGGTCTACAGGATATGCACTAAACACTGTCTATAAAGCAAAGCATTTGAAACATCCATCAACCCTGCACTGCTTTTGTTTTCTTCATGAAAAAGGATTTCTTCCAAGGTGCAGCTAAGAAGGTAATTAATAGACAGTGGAGACCAGATGAAGCAGCCTCTATACAACCAACAGCACCCAGGGAATATCTTCCAGGGAAACAACAGTTGGCATATCGATTTATCCCACTTTTGTTTAAAAAAAATTTCTCAGCTCATGCTATGATCACACATTAAATTTAGTTCTGGAAAAATCTGGTTGCATCCCTTGAACATACCTAATCAAAGGATCTCTAACTAGCTCCTAAAATTTGTTTTCTCCTATATGTATGGCTTCAGTTTTTAAACATCCCATGTATTATTGAAACAGTTCTCTGAATACAGAATTACCAGGGTCCTTCCTCTGCTTTTAAAAGCACCCCATCGCCACCAGTACACAGAAATGGCCACCACACGAGGCCAAAGATCCACCTGGTGCAGCATTTTATCTGTGGCTGCTGGCAGATATCACTGGGATGGCCAAGGAAGAACACAGGAATAGAGTAATAAAAACATAAACCACATATTAGGTGGTTTTTGAATGAGGAACTTCTGGAGTCTTTCTGCCTCCTGCAACACATACTCAAAAGCAAGTCTATACAGTGAATAAAATAAGGAACTCTGGGGAAAAGGGAGAGAGGAAGATAAATATGATGTGAGATTATGCAATCTATATACTAAAGAACACAAAATAAGAGATGCACAAATGGTTTGTATGAGCTTAATGGAAGGCACAGTAGCAGGGAAACACTGTTATCTGTTCTGTGCACTGCCACACAAAGGGAAATGGCAAACAGTAATTTTCACCAACACCCTGTTACAGCTTTGGGGTGTCAGTTCAGGTCTTTTACAATGCTTATGCTCTATAAGGCATAAAAACCTCAAGCTATTCCCCATTTATGAGAGTTCACTGTTCCCTCTCATCTCAGGTCTGACTTTCTTTAACCTTCAACACTTGTATCACTCACTCAGAAATTCCCCATTCCTATGTGCCCAGCCCAGTCCAGGCTCTCCTCCCTCTCCCACAGGTTGCTATGGACACCAGAACCTGCCTTGGAACTGCATTTTCCAAAGGCAGCCCAGCTCTGGGATGCAGCATCCCTGTCATTCTGAGGCCCCACTCAAGGTGATTTGCACAGCTCAGAACTGAAACAGAAGTTTGGCTTGAGCTCAGGGCAGAAAGGACCTTGGCACAGCAGCAAAATCAGAGAAACCTGTGCAGTAAAAAGGCACTTTCCATGCAAGCTCAGAACATCCCAACGGGAAGCTACTGCCAGGGACAAAGGCACCTTACATTTCTAATGAGAAGAATGACTTTTCCTTTTACTCATCCTTGATCATGTCACAGTTGTGGTTTCATTTTCCATCCTGACTAGCAACAAAACTATGTACAATAAGATATAAAACTGGGTCCAACATCAGGTTCCATCAGAAATGTAACTAGCAAAGCTTTCATTTTGCTACATCATAGTTACATTACAAACACACATTAAGTGAAGCTCTTAATTCACAAAGCCATTTCATGTGGATTATAACACACTTTTGCCCAAATAAAGGAAAATCTGCTGATATACATATGAAGATCAACCCACATTTACATCTGAGACTAAATCTGAAACTAACACAAAGTAACCTTGATGAAGGTAAAGTTCTACTTCCTTAAGTGGCACAATCCAATCACAGCCACCAAAGCTGCTTCACATTACTTGCATGGGCACACAGAAGCAAAAATAAGTTTGTCTTCAAGAAGAACTTCAGGTATATATTAAACAAAATAATTAGAGTAAGAAGAGAAAAAGAAGGAAAAACCCCACATGCTTCATTACGAACTTCAAATAGAAAATAATGTCAGCTTGCAATAAAGGCAAGAAAAATTCTATTTGTCTTGTCCAAATAACAGCCTATTTGTTTCAAAGTAAACGATTCCAAATTTTCTGGATTTTTTCCCTTCCCCAAAACCCGTGAAAACAGCACACTAATTACTGACAGACAACAGAACCACATGCAGAAACATACCCTCACAACTGCACATCTTCAGGAGCTCATCTGAATTTGTTGTCAAGATTGCTTTCAGTTTCACAGATTGTTGAGAGAGATGTAACTTTAAAGCAAGGAAACTGTATTTGACCTATTTAAAAAGATTCTTTCAAGGGTTCAGTGGAAACACATTATATCTGTACAAAACTGCACAAGGTCTGGAAGCCTCCTGGCAGAACAGGTTAGGAAAAACTGTGTCAGAATCATACTCCTTCCATTTAATTTCCTTTTATTTCCCTCTGACTCTGTTTTCTTGAAACTTCCATTTCACCACCATGGTTACAGGTTACATCTGACAGTCCCCGTCTCCTCACGGCTCATTTACTGCAATGCACACAAAGGAATGAGTGTCCTGACGTCAGATCATTTGCATGAAAACACAGATCTGCAGAGATGCATCTTACACAAGCCTTGGCTATGCCTTCCTAAATTGCAGAGAGTCATTTTTACTGAACCAAGATTAATAGGTCTTTTTCTAGTCTTAAAGGAGCCTGTGCAGATATTTTTGTAGATATGGCTCCCCAGCATGAACTGGTGAGCACAGACTGATCACAGCTGAACTGCACACTTGCTGGTTATTCTATTCTGACATTTTGCACACTCACATCAGCAGAATATAAAAATTCCCATTCACAGCAGCACAGAGATGAGCCCCACCACGTGTTGGCTGTTGCACACCAACAAGGCAGATAACACAGAGTATCTCATTTTTCCACAGTATAATAATGGACAAATGTCAGTGTCCTCTCTCCCTGCCCCACAGTGCTGAGTAGAAGTAGCAAGGAAAAAAAAAAGAGTCAAAGAATGTCTTCACCAAAGTAATTTATCTAAAGGTTAAAGGGCTGTGTGGAACACAGCCAAACATGATCCTCAGACTCCATTTCACTGTCCAGAAGTGAGAAAAAAGAACATTTTCTTCTTCAGAACTTCACAGAGATGCAAACCATATAAAGTAAGTACACAACTCCAAACACTTTTTTTTTCTACATCCCATACTAATTACACAAGATATGTTCACTCAGATATGACTGCACTGACACACGTTGAGGTCCATGGGATGTCATCTCTGTGCTCTAGACATTCCACCAGCCCTGCTCCAAAACCCACTGCTACCACCTGGAAGCTAAATTTGAAAATTAAAATTCCCAGCAAAGGGGTTTTTACATACCTTTATGTCTGCAGTTAACAGAGAGCACACTCAGATCCTTGCTGGGGTTTTGCAGAGGTGTGCAAAACCAGTACCAAAGCAGTTTCCTCCAATCACATTTCTATAGCCCTGTCACCATATATTGCTGCAAGTAATGTCAGATGTAATTGTTGAACAAGCACACAGCTCCCCTTCCAAAACAAGGGTACATGCTGTCATTTATCTCTCCCTGCTTGCTGCATCACAATCTTAGGAAATAAATCTTTTTTCCATCCTGAGTTTAGAAGCCATTCTTCTCCCTCCAAGCAGAGCCTCTCAGTAAATGAGAGTGGCCTCACAGCTTCAAGGTCCTCTGCCACCAAGTGATACACAAGCATTGTTATAAAACAATAATATAACTCTTAGCCAAAATTACTGTTTTTTTTAAAGTGGGACAATGTAAAAAACAGGAAGCCATAAACAATTCTTTATTGATATTCTGGTTTTATGCATCATAAAATCCTTGTTTCTTTCAGCTGGGTACAAGACAATTTAAATAAATTGTACTTTTAAGATTTGTGGAGTTTTGCAACCGAACATGGTCCTCAGCTTCCACAGTAAAATCAAATCTATTTTTGAGCTCCTAGTTTGTAAGTAACAGAGCTTTTCAAATTATGTTTTGAAGGCATTAGAATAGATCATGGAATATTTTCAAAAAATATCCTTGCTGAAGAACTGCACCTTCCAAGTGCTCCTTAAATCGACTGTTGCTGGAAAAGGCCCTTTCTGCCATTTCCTCCACTGCCTAAGATGAAGTGGAAGAACTCCATTTTCCTGCACACAGAACTACAGAAATCTGAACTGTATCAAAAATGAACTAAGATTCAAATGTCTGTTTTAAAACAAGTTTTATTACTCCTAGAATGCACTTTCAGGTTGGATTTTCCTGACCTGACGGACCAGTTTTCCAGAACTATCAGCACCACCTATGACAGCACATGCACTCCTAGACAATGTGGCCAGGACCAGGGACACCCAGGAATTCTGCTCTGGTTAGTTACTTTCAATTAAATGGGTTAAGATTTAATAATACTCAATACTCTGACTATACACTTTTTCTTGGCCTACTCTTCAGTTCAAAAAATCTCTGTCTTCCTATTCTGAGTATTTATAATTTATACTCAATGGAACCAAAGCAGCCATTATCAAGCTATGTACATATTTACTACATCTTTTCAAGTAACACTAAATTCTATTTTATTATTCCCATCCATAACTTTGGTATTTTCTAAACTAATTTATCATTGTATTCTCAAAAATACATTAGAACATAGTTAGAAAATAAGATCTGGAAACTGCTGAGCCAACAGTGGAGAGAGACCACAGAAAGAGAACTAAACTTTCAATACTGGATTAAAATCCAATTTTAGATACAAGTAGAATATAAAATATTAAGTAATCACAAGAATTCTGCTGCCAGACTTCTACAAACAGATTAAGAAAATAACTGCATGACTGAATAGCTGTCTGGAAAACATGCTCCAGAGAGTTTCTCAAGAAACTTGCTCCTAATTTATCATGTAATTTGTTGAAAGAAGTGCCTTTTCCACGGTATACAAAAATAGCCACAAACAAAGATGATTCGGGACACTGTTAACAAAACAAACCCCAGCATGTAAAAGCTGAGGCCAAAAGGACTGATTTCCTAGTGAATGAACCACAGCTTTTACAACAACTATGTCAGTTTGATCACAATTTTAGAACTTTTGATCAGATAAATTCTCCCCTTTTCTTCCATTTACAGCTGTTGGAAATTTAATGAACTAGATGCAGAAATCTAAACTTAAGTTTGGATACGGTTGCTCCATAACAGAAGAGCATTTGCAGGTATTTAATTAGTGCAAAACTGATGTTTGACAGCTTTCACAATGACAAGCTCAAAGTGCAACTCAAAGCATTTAAACCCAGCTTTTAACCCCATAGACATCTGTACATTATAAGCCACAGAAGGAAGGTTTCTTTCCTGAAGCAAAATATACATATAAAACACATTAAATGTTTTTCAAGATCAAAAGCATTTGCCTCATTCTTATCAGGAATTTGTAATGGCTGTGGAACTTAACTACCATGTGGCCAAAAAATGGCACCGAGCCACGTTCGTGTTATTACAGCTCCTCTTGGGCTCAAACGAAGGCAGCCACCAGAGGAACCTTCCAAAATGCTGATAAGGACAGGAGATGGCTTTAAATCATACACCACTGCAGCCACAACAAAAAGCTGCCACAAAGCAGCACTCCTTTGTACAGGAGACAAAACCCTGTGAAATGTACTTTTCCTATTCGTCTTGGGATGGGGATCACCAAACCCTTGCTGCTGTTCTCAGCAGGAAAAATAAATTTCATGGTTTAAAAGCAGCCTAATAATGACTGGGTTAGAGTCAGGTGAACAAGACACCTTCACATAGCACTGGTCATTAACTAAACAACAACTAATAGTGTGATCAATTAAAAGATTAATTCTCATTTTTTCCTTCATCTTACAGTAAGAGAGACTAAAATACATACACAGTACTGTTCAGTTTCTTATTAATATATTTACCAACCAGAATGGAACTTTCTGGTTTTGCAACATCTTTATACTTCATTAATCTTCTTCAGGCTCACTGATGCATCTTTAGATAACACTTAACATGCCGTTAAGTCATGGCTTTAAGAAAAAATATTATCATTGTAAAATCTCTTTCCAGAAGTCTTCATGTTTCATCAGTTACAGCAGTGACACTCAAGTTTTAATTACTGCTACCTTGGCTCATTACTTCTCCCATCTCAATTTAACTTTATCAATAGATCAGAGAATACAGATAATCTTATTTTGCATAGCAACATGCATTTGGCAAAGGTGTAGCTCATTATCTCCGAGTTCTCACCATGGCTCTGCCCCACTTGTCACATCTCTGTTTATCTCTACGGCAATCAGCAGAGCACAGAGCATTGCCATCGCCAGAGCTGCTCACTGTACACAGACAGGAGATGTTTCACAGTTCCTGGAACAGAATTCAGCTGCAGAGTCCTGAATTCACCTGGTCACATTTCTGTGAAATTCTAGATAAGCTGTATGCTTTTTTTTTTTTTTTGCCTATGTGGGCACTAATCGTTTTCCTCCCTTTGTAGATAATTAATTTAAAGGTTTGCTCTGTTCCTTTTTTTAACATGGTCATGCCAGGCTGAATTCAGTGGGTGGAGCATTTTAAACATAAGCAACAATATGTCCAACTAAACTTAAATTCAGGTTCCTGGCATTTCTATCCAGAAATCCTTACCCACACAGAGCACTGTTCTTCCTTTTGTCTCTGAGAACATGATTTAAGTAGATCATCCTTTCTGAGGAGTACTGAAGCTTTTTGTGTGCATGTTTTGGAGGGGGAACACTATTTTACAACCATTTAGAATCTCAACCAATAATGTACATGTAAAGAACTGAACATTCATAAACCAAAGCTAGACAAAAATATCCATCTATACAAGTTCTGACTTATCATAACCACATCTCACACTAGATTATTTTGCAGAAAAAATAAACACACAAAAGCAACACCCAAAAAGCACAAATACAGTGCACTATTTTACACACAGTTCAAAATTAAACAAGGTGTCAACTGAGCTAAATCAAGCAGCACCCTGACATAAGACTTGAAATGTATAGAAATTAAGACAGGCAGGAAAAAACACTCAGAACACAGCCCATACTGTATGGCAATGTTATGAGATCTATTACTCTTTTCCTTCAAATATTCTCTTTAAAATTGCATTCAAATTCTGCAGGCTGCACTTCATTTTCCTTGTAGCAAATGCCAAAGCAGCAATTCTGCAGTCAGGTAAAGCAGTGTCTGTGCTCAGTATATTCAAACTGACTGGTGCATAACTGGTACAGTTTTCCCAAGGAAAGAGCAGAAAGCACAGCAGATTTCTCCCTAGGAAAGGTGTAAATAAAAGGCATTTCTGTCTGTCTTTTACTTTCTTCTACTGGAAAAAAAAAAAAAAAAAACAGAACATAAATTAAGAGGTAATCTTATTTAACACATCGCTTCCCTACAGCAGAAAACTGTACAAATTTGGTACTACAGTAAACTGATTTTTTGGATTTGCAGCAAGAGTTCTAGAACTCCATGACGTGTGAACACTAACTAGTGGGTAAACTTCTAGTAATTCTTTGCTACCTTTTACAAAGAGGGAAACTGTCTCCTGTGCCTGTGAAGTACAAACTGTTGAGGTAATACAACAAACAGCCGCAGGACAGCAACTTCAACACATGTTCCTGAACAAACATTACAGCAATCAAAAATATTTACAGCTGACTCCAGGAATGTAATGGGATCCAAAGGCAGCCACAGCATTCTGTGGCTTTGCTTATACCTTATATCCTACAGAGAGTTTCCTCAAGTCAGCCTTCAAACCTAACAATGCCAGATCTTACTGAAGTTCTCAGCAAGGGACAAATGTGAGTAGATGAGAGAATGGAAAAGAAAAGGATTATAAACAAGATTCCTCCTTGCACACTGTGCCCTTGCAAGATGGGTTCTGGCTTCCAAGTTGGCTTCAGTCAACAGTGGCTTCGTGACGCAGAGCGCTGTACGCTCCTGTTCTGTACTTGGGAAACATCTTCCCAAGGTTTGGCTCACCCTCAGTTATCTGCCTCTTCCTGATGTTATAGATCAGCTTCTCCTCATGCTCTGCACAAGCCACAGGCTCCAAGCTTCTTGCACAACTCCCATCTGTGTTGGTTTTTTGCTAGGGTTTTTTTTACCTGCTGTGACAGGCAGTCTCCAGACCATTTCTCTTTCTTACCAACAACGTGTTTCCAGTCTTCCCAAGGATCCCATGTGACAGGCAACCCCCCCTTTAAAGGAAATAGGACAGGAAACCCAAGAAGAAATACAAGAGAGAACACACATCAATGATCTATAAGAAGCTTTAAATCACTGAACAATTATCCAGAAAGCTTTCTTGATAATTTATTCGATGTCTGATTAAATGACAGCATGCAGTCATATTGTTGAAGTGCAACAATTATAAACCAGACAGACACGACAACATAATGCTTCAAGCAGCCTGCATGCCTCAGAAAGACACTCAGCAAACCATAAAGACGCCTACGTGTTTCTAACAAAGATTAGTGGCAAGTTTCTTACTCTGTGGCTGCCACAGCCTTTGTTCAAAAATCAATCTCTGCTTTTAAAATTCAGATACACCACCAGTTCAAACTTCTAAATAAAAATTATAAAAAGCTCTACTAAGTATATACTATATATACTTAATATTTCTAAGATATTAAAACCACATTTCAAAGGATGATTCCCGTCTCTGCACTCTTTTAAGCAAATAGTCCCATCATATTTAAATAAAATAAACCACACTTGTTGTTGGTGGGGGAGCTACAGCAGATCACAGAGCAGGTCCTCTCCAGACATGCATGGAGACAGTTTCCTTGTAATCTAAACATTTCAGAATCCAAGGCAGACAGGTAGCAAATAATGAAACAACATACAAGTGAGATGAATCCACTCAGCTACACCTCAGCCATGATAATCTGCAAAAGGATTCCATACAGGCAGAACTCAGGCAGCATCAAGGAACTGAGGAAAATGCTGCTGGGCACCACAGGCAAGAAACTGCCTGACTCCCATGACCTCTCCAATGTCAGCAGCCACTTTTAAAAGCAGCCTAGAATGAAATTCCTTACAGCCCCAAACATTTTATCGATCCAAGTACAAGTACTCCATCCTAACAGAGTTCTGCCCTCCATTTGGATGCCCATATTCTCAAAATCAATCACGAGCTAAAACTGTCCTAGTCAAGTATGGGGCAAGCCATTAAAACCAGAAGTTTCCTACATTAGGATCCAAACACCTAAACTTACTGTGGTAAACTCCACTTTTACCAAGAATATTATTCAAAATATATTCTGCTTCTAAACATTTTCCTTTTTTGGCAGGTGATGTCTGTAGTCTGGGCACTCTTATGCCATTAAGATTAACCCAGCCACTTGGATTCTCTTGCAAAAATGTCAGTTTAGCTACACTGATAATAGAACATTGACTCTTCAGATACTTCAAAACTATTGTGTCCTTAGCAAGGAACTAGCACAGACAGTTAGTTAATATGGTTTAGTTGAGAAATTGAAATTCAGGCTGCTACAGTAACTCTGTTACTTGTTATTACCTGCAAGACAGGTGAAATAATTAGATTTTACCATTTGCTCTTTCTTGCCAATTGCTGCAAATGGAAAAATTAAGTTGTTTGACCCTAAGTAACATTACTGGTTCACAGCAAAGCTATGTGATTCAAGTGTTAGATAGCAACATGCATTCAAATATCTGATTCAACAGCTTCTGGAGTGAAATATTCCATGACTATAAAAAGAAGTGAGAACTCTCATCCATTTATTCCCATTATTGTATTAAAAACAGAAATCCTCAAAACTTCAAAAATAGCTCAATTTCTTTTCCAGTCAACAAACCCTAAAAAACATCTTACATGCAGAGGTCCACTAAAAAGGTGAATTAGAAGATTCAGCTGACAGAAGTTTAAGTGAAGGGCCAGAAAAACTTTAATCAAGGTCTCAACAAGAACCAGTTAAGTGATTTACACAAACATATAAAGTCTTTCTGATAAACTACTACATGAGTAATGTATTACATCACTGAGGAGCCCAACAAGAGCAAGGAATATTGAGGAAAGAAAGCCACAGAAGTTGGCTCTCAATGTATTTGAAAGGCAGCTGGGCTGTTTGCACAACTGCATTAAGTAGCCAGGAATCTGAACAGAAGCTCAGATAGTTTCAGATTATTGCAGACTTCCCTTACTGAAAACCTCTTGGTTTAAACAAGTATATTCATTTACCTTTGACATGAAACATCAGATGCAAATGTGAGCTGTTTGAAACTGGAAGAGAAACATTTTCATCTTCACCACTTCCTTGGCCAAGCAGAGTCTGATGCAAGGACTGCCTAGACCTGACAATAACCAGGCTCCATCAGGAGTCAGACTGTAGCTATAGCTGGCCACCCAGACCCCCAGTTATACATGAAAAATGAAAAACCAGAAACTGCCAGAAACATCAACCAGAAACCATGTCAGAAGAGAAGACTGCATGATCTCTTGCACTATGAGACAGAGTGGAGGTCTCAGCATTTCATTATGGAATCACTGATTTAAAGCTGCTTGGAGCATACACAAACAGTGCAGTATTTCCACACACTGCTGAGTCCCCTCCATCCATGCTGCCTTCTTCATCCCTGACAGAACCCCAGCTAAGAGCCCTTAGGAACCTTATTTGAATTGCAAAGCAAATACAAAGCAGTTAGTTGTGAATGACTTCTTGAAGGTGTATTGTGGTTAAGAGCAGTTGCATTTCACCATAAAACCTGGATGCTGCCTGTAGCCCTGGTAGCCCAAAGTGTGCAATGTGTAAGTTCACACACCTCAGCCAACCCATGAGCTGGGACAAGTGAGATCAAGCTGGCGTTGAACTCCTCATGTGAAGTGACAAACTGTAGACACAGAAATTATTTTCATTTATCTACCAGTATTATCAGAGCACACATGAAAGCATCTGCAATCTTTTCTGTTCCTTTCTCATAAGATAAGGAATTTTGTCTTTCTGAAAAACCCTATGTACTTCTTTATCTGGGGAAAAAAAAACCACTCAGATATTAGATATTAAATACATTTATTAAAGTGGATTCTGTACACTAGAATCAGATGCTAATTTAATTATTTTACATTATCTCATTTTACTTATTCCAGGTAACTAACCTGTGAACATGATTGTATGGAGTTATATGAACAAAAAGTAAACCACAGCAAATTGACACCGTTTATACACAGCTCTCAAGAACCTGCTGAGAAGCATTCCTGCACCTGCAAGAAACCCTAACTCCTCTTAAAAAAACTTCATTGTTGAGTACTCCGGGCCTTCAGGACATTAAAGCATTTCTCCCTCACATGCTGACTGGAAGCCTTGCAGCAGCTGAAGCAATAAATATTGACAGCAAGCTGGCAAACAGCAGATAGCAGTGCTCTGCTCTCCAATTTCACCTGCCTCAGCAAAGACCCAGCCTGCAAGGGACAGCACACCCAGGGCCTCTTCAGCTCCATTATTGCTGCTCTGGCCTGTACTGAAAATGTGTTTTCCCCTCCAATGCTGGTGTAGCTTTGAACACATCTGCTTTTCTATACCATCCTGAGACTCTGAATCTCCTCACTGCCACACAGATACACAGCAACAAAGTTTTCACTGGCCACAAACCATACTGCAAGAAACTTCCAGCATCCAGTTCCATCCTGTCCTGCTCTTTGCTGATGCTTTGCAAGTCTTGCACATGAGGCCACACATTGCTTAATAAAAACTGAACAGCCAACTCAGAGCAAACACTGGAACAACCATATGCCAAAATACAAGCTACTCCTGACAGCTCATGGGAATTGGAATTAGTGAAGTGGATTTTAATTAGGAAACTGTATTGATGACTGAGTTCTACTTTTCCCTCAATTCTCACCTCATATCCTCTACTTTGAGGCAGGATTATAGACGCTGCAAGGAAATGCATTCAGACTTGCTTAAAGAAAATTGAAAACAAAACACTGTGACTACAAAATTCTGTCTTCCCACTGGGAGAAAGGGACCTTTCCAGCAATTCACTCCCTGCATTCAGACAAATTACAGATCGCTAGTTGGTTTTTTAGCAGACTCCATCCTGCTGCCAAGTTAACAGATTTTTAAACTGAGATTTGAAACAAAGACTTCTAAGTATAACCCAGAAGGGTGAGCACTGAGTTGGACCTAATTCTCAAAACCTGATCTAATGATTTCATCTGGAGCTCATACACTTGTATCCCTGCACAGACACACCTATGATTATGGGCTATGTTTAGATTTGTAAGAATTCACCAACATCCAGTGTCATCATTTTCTCCAGCACACAGCTCCACGGAGGGAGGGGTGGAGACATTCTCCACACTATAAACATTTGCCTACTTTCAAAGGAAGATAGGAATCAAAACAAGCTTACCCTGTACTTCTAGCAGACACCACTCTTAACATGTTACATCAACCAACACTTCTGGAGATTCTTCCTTCTAGCTTCTGGTAGGTTTCCTTCCTCTTTGTCTACCACTGAATGTACTTCATTTTGATGGTAATATCTGATTAACAACCTCAGCAAGCCTTTAGAGGTGGCAGGCACTCTCCTTTGTAAGCTTCACTTACCCAAAATAACACAAACCCTTTAGTATTCCACAACAGAAACAGCACCACATAAAATCTTAAGGCCACCATCACTGCCCAGTTCAGGAAGAGATCTGCATGTATGAACCAGATCCATCCACAGGAATAACAGCATTTAAAGCAGCACTGAGCTTTGGTTTAAACAGAGTAAACCAAGAGTTCTGCTCTCACACCCTACTGCTGCCAAATCGTTCCATCTGCATTAGCTGCAAGATGTCAGCTTGGGCATGGAAAGGAAGAATTATTTAGTGCATTTAGTGAATCCTCTGATTCAAAAATCTCCTTTCAGTCAAACAGGTGCCCCTGCCTAGGTAGAACAGAAGCCACAATATTCCTGAAGAGGATGGTAGTATCCCCTTAAAATTCCCATACAGAGGAGTGATGCTCTTAGGTCTCAGTGCTTTGTTCTTTTTTCAATTAGTCCAGTTCCTTCAGGGAAAATGCTCACCATGCACAGCTGGAAGAAAGGCAGTAAAGGGAAGAGCAGGCTCTCAAAAGCAGAAGTGTGACAGAGGACAGCAGCAGAAAGAGTTAACAATAAGTTTGTGACATTTTATCTAATTTGATGCCACATAGCACAGAACAAAGACACAGACCTGGCGTTTTCAATTTAGTAGATTCAAACAGGCATTAAGAAGAAACTGATTTTCATTCACTTTCGAGGATTTCACCTTAAGGGAAGGTCTTTCAAGGATGCACATGGTATTCGTTGGCCTTCTGAAAATTAAATCAATTAAGCACAAGACTCAGTTCTTGTAAAAAAATTATTTAGAACATCCATGAGGAAAGGAAAAGAATATAATGAAACCAAAGAAATATTTGTCAATAACACTGACTAACCCACTAGAAAGATGCTGCAGCTTTTGCTAGAGGTCTGAGTTTGCACTGATGGCTCTGCAGTGTCTCAGATCCAGGTTGCTATGGAAAAAAAAAAGGGAACTCTAAAGGGACCTTGTTGTTTTCATATGGCATCAATTTGGGAGCACCAACCATAGCTTCCAACACAACTACACCCTCCAGGGCTAGAAACAGGCGTTTGCTAAGGTACATAATGGATGCTTTATGGAATAAATTTTAATTCTCTACCATGCTTAAAACATTTTAATGCTACTTTATTATGTGCATCCTTAAAGCACACAAAATCTACTGTGCTGCCTTGCAATTCTTCTGCAAATGCAGTATCTACCAAAACTACAGAAATCCATAGAAAGTATCTTCAATCTTTGAAGGAGTTCACTGATCCATAATGACAGTGCATCTAGAATACAATAAAAACCCAAAACCCAACAACCAATTATTCAGAAGAAAGTGCCTACACAGACTTCTCAACAGGAAGAGATGGAAAAAGCTGATAGCTGGAAGAGGCATGTTAAAATCCCAGCTGGGGAAGGTGGAACCCTTCACCCCTCACTTTCAGACAAGCCTCACTGGCAGCACGTGGGGCCACCTGGCCTGGGAAGGGAAGGAGCTCCCAAAGCATTCAGAACCCACCTGAATCTTCCAGCTAAGGAACACGATCGTGCAAGGCCGAGACTGAGGAAATCCTTGAGCAATGTGTTGTGTACATGGAGTATTAAAGCTCCACTCTGCTGCTTGGATCCAGCCCAGGACATTTCTACTCACCTGGGCCCACAGCTGCTGTGCAAGAACCACAGGGAAAATGGGATTGTGCAACACAACACGGGATGATGAGCAAATCACCTCACTCTCTGCTCAGCACCAGACATCAAAAACCCCTAAACTGTAAACCAACATCAACATCACGCTTTCTGCAATAAATCAGCAGGGAAAATACTAAATTTTATTAGGATTTTGCATAAGCAAGATTATATTCCATTAAAGAGATTATCCACTTTTTAATGTTGTCTTGATAGAGGACTTATGTGTGCCACTCTTCCCTGCTTATCATCTCCCAAATGGTGTCCTGGTAAATCTGCAGAAGGCACGTAAGTGACACTTCAGCTTTTAAGCACAGATGATACCAAGACAGTCTGACAATATCACAGCACTGCCAAAATTTACAGTTGTGGGTTTTCTTAAAGATTAAGTACCTGAGGATCAGATTGCTATTTTCAGATTTCATTTAAAATTTAATCTTTGGTCATCATGGCAGCAGAAAACTGAACTGTAACAGCCAAAAAACCCAAATAAAACATATGGTGGATTAAAAAAAATCTAATTATTTTGGAATTCTATCTCTCTCACACTGATATGCAGAGACGTTGCTGCAGCATTCCAAATTCTGAGTTGGTTACATCCCAGTAATAAACTGAGTCTCTTTAAATAGTTTGATAACATTTTATTTAATGAACAGAACTCTGAAAACATTCAGAGAAATGTTAACTTTTGAGAGCTTCTCTGTTTTATTCACTTGTATAAGATCACATGGTTACTAGACACATGCATGCTAAATATATTACATGCTACCATGGCAGCAGGTCAGTTCTGCACAAGCTGCTTGTATTAAATTTCTCCTGTAAGTGACATTAGACTTTAGCTCTGCTCCAGCACATATAGGAAGAGGCTTCACATTCCAAACTACCATCTGAAGGGGAAAACTATGCCAACACAGTACAAAGTATGCCTGTGCTACTTTAACCCATTTACTATTTTAACACACACACGCAAGCCTTGCATTTATGTTATCTATATTATGAATTTTTCAGATTCAAGACTCCAAAGCTAATGGCTTTGTCATAGTCTTTTGCTATGAAAATTTAAGGCAAAGGTCACACAATTATAGTCTATAATATGTGACATGTTCAGATTGATGAAACTCCAAACACTAAGTATCATTAACTGGGTAGGCGACTCAACTACATTTGAAATCTTTTACTGCTTTATTAAACTGCCTGGATACACAGTAACTACTAGAACACATTTTAAATAAGCATCATTGCATATTGTTGTACCAATTTCAGAGCAGATGTTCTCCATAAAAGACAGTGATATATTAAAAAATCCCACATATTGGCCGTACATATATATTGACATGTCTAGAAATACACACACTGGCGTAAAAAAAGCACAAACAAATCTGAGTTGTCAAAATTAATGGAGCACACCCTAAAAATATTTCATCATCCTCTGTTACAATGCTTTAATATGTCATACTACAAAGGGACACCACTGCAGAGAATGCCAGCATAATGGGGTAAGGAAGGCAAACTCTTCTAAAAGCAGCCTCTAGATCAACACAGGATCAGGTATTCCATGGCTTCCGATTGGTGCCTTGGAGAATGCAAAGATAAAAGGGGAACAGGCTTGATCACCAGGGTCAAGGGAGGTTATCTGTATTCTGCTGGAGGAATATGCATTAATCCTCTTCTTTTCCTAAGCACAGAGGAAAGCCTAACTCCAACACTTATCAGTAAGGGTGTAATCACAACAAGCTTCAGCTGACGTTGGAGGCAGAGGGAATCACACAGACCTTTGGTAAATATTTAGGCAGCTAGCCCACAGAAAAATCCTGGACTGTTGCTTCTCTAGTGCAACCATATCCACAGGGGGTAGGTGAAAGTTCTCACAGACCTACTTTAGCTGCAATTGCATGTTCGCTGCAACCTCGAAGCACATCCTGACACTGCTCCTCTTAAACAGAAATTTCATGAGATGGTTCATACTTCATCTTCCCCTTCCATTGGTGGGGACAGCTGGAAACCAGACAGAACTACCAGGCACCAGCAGGCACCAGCTTACCCCCAATAGAGATCTGCTATGGGCATACCAAGAGAACAGGGAGAGGCAAAGGTAGAGGTACGCCTGGATTTTGAGCAGATGATACTTTAAACTAGCTCATTATTCAGAGTCCTCCCTTAATTACTCTGCAGAGCACACCAGCATTTATCAAATAATACACTGTCACAAAGATACAGAATACCACATTTTTACAGGAGGAAATTATTATAACACTTTTAATTTTAGTCACCCAAAGGTTAAGCACCAAACTGTAAAATGTCTGCAGCATGGTCCTGATACGTTGACCGGGTTTCGTTTTGACATGAGAATTTCTGCTCGAAGGGACCATGTTGGAGGCACAAAATCATTTCTAATATAGCAGGCACTTATTTTTTAGCAGGAGAAACACTTCTATCAGGTACACAGAGAAAATGTATTCATGTAGTGTCACACATCAGCACATGATTGAGAGCCTTTATCCGGTCAAACAGCGTCACATGGACCAAGTGCTAACACACAGCCCAACTCTGCCTGAAGCTCCAGCATCGAATCTGGGCCATCCCTGCACTTCCAGGTTTCTGTGCAGCTGCTGGGAAGAGCTCCCCGCCCCCCGACCCAGGGGAGCACAGAAGCTGTCGCTGCGAAGAGCAAAGAAAAAAATCCTCCTCAAGAAGCATCCTTCACCTCTGCAGAGCTGTCACAAACGGGAGCCTGGCTGAATTATCGCATCCCAAACCTGGCATTTGACTTGCTACTGCTCGAATATTTAAGCCATCCCTTTCCTATCTGCATTAGAGCTGAACCCATTTTTTCATTACATCTTATTTGGTATTTTTTCCACATTGATGACTTAAGAGGTGCAAACATTGTGACCTGCTATTAGCAAAGCTCCAGCTCCAGCATTGAAGAACAGCACAACACAAGTCCCAGCACACCAGGAGTATTCAATAACACACACATACACTGGATTCCTTTCACAAAAAGAACACACAGAACTAAAACCAAGAGCTGCACTGATAAAGAAACCCCACAGAAAAGTCATGAAATAAGTGAACCAGTCTGCTGGTTCCATACAAAGACAAAACTAGGAACTGGAATCTACAAATACAACTTGTCTACAGAAAACATATTTTTCATCTTTATAAAGAACATGTTTCTGACTGCACAATTAAAAAGCAACTTCCAAGTTTTATCAATACAGTAAAAACTAAATAAACAGTGTTTCTTCTGTAAGCAAATAATATTAAGGTGCCTTACAATCTTACATATCATATGCAACAAGTTTTGACTAAGAAAAATAAATGCTCAATATTATACAAAGCACAAAAAAATCCCACTGACCTTGGTGAAGGACTTGGAATTAAATTATCTGCAGCTGTGAAGTGCTACAGGTTACTCTTACTTGAGAAGCAAAGAAAAACCATCAACAACAGGCAGAAATCAAAACCTATCCAATATGATTATCAACCAAAGTAGAGTTTGAATAAAGTAAAACTATGCAGATGCTCTGACTTTCAGATCAGATAATAATTGTTTTATTTCTCTAAAAGTATTGGTACCTAATCAGTTTTGGAGCATCTGCTTTTCAAGACCCCAGGTGAAAAGAAGAAATAAAAATCTGTTAATGTAACATACCCAGCTGACAGATGTAGAATTGTATTCATAGAAACACTAAAAGCCATACCAGAAATGGAGGATACTAAGTAAAAGAAGATATACTTGCCAAGAGTAGAACCCACGATATTTGCTTTCTCAGGAGAAAATACACTAGCACTTTAACAGGTAAATGTGCCAGAGAACTTGCCATCTACTCACCAGGAAGTGAAATGAAAGAAAGCTCAAAAAAATAGCACAGAAAACAGAAGGGGGTGTGGTGGAAATACTTCTTGTTTACTTGCAACTATCTAAAAAAAAATATAGAGAATAAACAGCTGAAATCCAACATATTCACTCTTCCAGATCATCACACCAAAAATCACAGGCAACACGGCTTCAGCTGCTCCCAGCCCTTGCTTTTAGCCAAGTCACACATCACCCCACAGCTCCTGTACTCCTGCCCTGTCACACTGACACAGGACAGAGCTCGGCATTGCTCAGCTGCACCCAGGCAGGGAGATGCAGACTGAGGCATCTGCACACAGCCAGCAAGGAATCCACTACTGCAAAGGCAGGCACCAAACTTCAATTTTCTCAACGGCAAAAAAAATACTCATAACAAGGCAAGATCTGCCAATGAAGTAACGTGCTGCTCATCTAATGGATTAGCAGGCAAGTTTCAGGCACTGAGGTCTTCCAGGTCACAATTTGCACTTTTAATTTAACCTACAGGTATCAACTAGAGAACTGAAAACAAATGCAAAAACACAGCACTTGCACCAGAAAATTATTTCTCTTTTTTTGTCTTATATATTTATAAATAGCAAGAGCTGATGGAAGTAGTACTTGGCAGAATACAGCCCTCAGTTAAAGCTCTCAGAGTCAGGCATCCATTTGGTCAGGTCAAATTACAACAGGTAGAAAACTGCCACCATCATCATCCAACCATTGCCACACCCCAAGACCCGTATGCTGCACTTCAGAAGCCTCTGTCACACATAAACACCAAAATTAAATGAAATTATTACATCCCCTGATTTTCCCAATTTGTTAAAGGCCATCTGAGCCAAATCTTTCTTAGAACAGAGACATCAATCTAGACCACAGACAAGTTCTGGAACTGCAAGTTTTATTGAAAGCCACAAGCTTCATTGTAGTTTAATCACCTAAATTAAATACATAAACAAGATTTCAGTTTTTAAAAGGATGACTGACTTAAATTTGCCACATTAATCTACTTTTGAAGGCATTCCATGAAGAAACACTTGCTACACCAAAAAACATTATTATGTTCTCATAACACACAAAAAATGACCAAAGCACATCTAATAAAGAAACAAATGGAAAAAGAGTAAAAGTTGGTGGGTGCTGTCATTTGCTTTACTGGAACACATCAAATAATTTCAGCACTGTTCCGCTCAAGATGTAAAGAAGAGCTGAGACAGGAATTCACAGCTACAAACCACACGAGACCACGTGAGAAAATGCATCCACCTCAAAAAGCAGGTGCACTGCCATGCACATCTTGCTAGTGCATAATCACAACTGAACATATTAACCCAGTTTCCCAAAGCCTTAATGATGACAAATATGACACTGGAAACATGTTCTTCATTAAGAAACAGGTTTGCCCCATTTAGGTGCTACAACTAACGAGCATTTTGTGAAATGATGGATTTTCAAGCAGTAGGGATAATGAACTAAATGCTTTCTGTGTGCTATCCTAACATGCCACTGACTGGCACAGGTACATTAAAGGAGTTTAAAGGTGTCCTGTATACATTTACCCAGCTACATTTATCAAAACAGAGCTTTACTGGTGATCTGAGAGGGGATCAGACAGACTACTTCCCCAAATTTGGACTAATCCAGAAGACAGATCTAATGAGTAATATTTTTCCTATTGTATTCCCCTTCAGTACAGTGCCCTGCCAAGTCTTCCAAAAGAGAGTGTTATTAATATAAATCCAGGAAGGTACTGTACAGGAAAAATAGGCAAGGCCTGTTAATAGGATACACAGACCTCAGATGTGGGTGAAGGATCTTCTAGTTTAGACTTCATACATAAACTGCTTGAGACTAGCAAAAGAGCACTAGAACTCAAACACTTTAACTTTTCTTTAAATGGTATGGATATTATTATTCCTCATTATCCAAATGACTCTGAGCAGCTCCAGATTGAGTCCATCTCCCCACAGGCAGAGTATGAACCCCAGGCAGTAAGAAGGCTGACACCAGAAATTGCAGAACAGAATCTCAACCCACTGGAACCTGAGAGTGGCAATCAAAGTGCAGATCTAAAGCTTCGTTCATTAGATTGAACAGTGAGACTTCAATATTTACTGTAGATCTAAAAGAGAAATGTACAGATTCACAAAGAATGACTGCACACATGCTCTCTAAACAATGCTAATCCAATTAGGTATCAGTCATTTAGACAGATACATTGCTTTAATTATGCTCAAATTGTCTCCTATTGCTAAAATGAAAGTTAAATAATTTAATTTTGTATGTGAATACAGCAGAGGAGAAGGAGACAAAGACTTGGATTCAAAAGTTCGTGTGATTGCCAAAAGGGGAAAAAAGACTGTTCCCTACACACTCAGGAACCATTAAAACCCTTCAGCATTTTTTGCCAAACATGGTTTCACGTACTTTTTTACAGCGCTTCAAAAGGTTTTGCTAAGGCAACTTGTGTATTGACAATAATACAGGCACCACGCTGCATTATAAAGAAGACAATAGCAAGATCTGAGTAATGTGTATTAAAGAAAACACATTCACTACCATGGGAACCCTGTCAGAATTCACCACTACTGCAAGTCATCCACAGGAAGCTTTTCTGTGCTAGACTTCCCCTCCTAAATAACCTCTCTACTAATACCTCTAAGACATAAACATTAACATTATAGCAGGGAACAAGCACACAGGCAATGCCACTGGCCTACAGCATTTTCATCTAAATAGGTCTAACAGACACAAGGAGACAGTAGAAAGAATTCCAGAATAAGATCTCCACCACTTACATCATCAGTACAGCCAAGGATTTCACTGGAACATTGACACTAATTCACTGAAAACTCATTGTAAGCACAGTTAATGAATGTGGGAGAAACCAGGGGAAAAAAGAAAAGGGAAAAAACCCAACTCCATACACATAACACAAAGAACCAAGCGTTACAAGAAATGTCCCAAATCCCACTGGAAGCTGACTTTATCTAAAGTAGTCTAGGAAGTTTCACTGGAATACGTGGACCTTGTAAAGTATTTGTTACTAATTTTTTAATAACAAACTACACCAGACTAAAATCATGCCTAGACCAAGCTTTTGGGATCCACAGCTTAAACAGGAAGAGAAGCAAGTTCCCCCTCCCAGACTCAATTACAGTGCAACTCCACCTGCATGCATAAGGGCACCAGCAATTGCAACAAAATAAAACCAGAGTTAACCATTAAGCTACACAGAGGTCTTGCCTGGCTACAGCCACTTACAGGAAAAGCTCAAGGAACATTGCAGCATATGCAAGATTAATGTATAGTTAAAACTCCTTTTCTCAGTTCCTGCATGGAGGCAGTACATCAAATCCACCTGAAAGCAGAACTCAAATATTACCAGAAGAATTTGTTTTTAACTATGGCTTACAGAGTCCAAATTAGTTTTTCAATGAAGGTCTGCAAACTCAAATGTAACAAAAGCATCTCTTAGTAGATTGTTTTCAGGGTTTGACAGAAGTTTCATCAGACTCCAGAATGAATAGGTATCAAGCCAAAGAGAACAAACCTTCCCTATAAAGCATTTTATATATAAACATTGAAATAACAGAACTAAATTTTCTCCTTGATGTCAAGACTAGCCAGTACTGGAGTGCCCTAGCATGAGCCATTATTTCAATAAATAGTGAGCTGTGAAATGCTGAAATCCATTTTTAATCAACAAAAAAGCAGGTAATGGCACATAAATTTAGGGAATTTATGAATTTCAGATAAAGTGCTCTTCTACTGAAATCCAAAGAAAGGGACAGGTCTCAGAAAACACAGAACAAATCACATCAGAAGCAACATCCTGAATGTACTGTAGATCAAGTTCCTTTCCCTGCATAGTAACAAGAAACAAAAAGTATTCTAATCCCTTGTTCAAGATTGTAGCAACCACAATAGCAACTGCAGCAGCAGCCTTTCCAAGAAAGGCATTTTAAATGTGGAGTTTACCCCTCAGAACTGGTGTACCTACAACAATCTTCATCACACAAGCAATTGTGCTCTTGTCTGAATTTGTATTTGTCTAGAGAGATGGAAATGAAGACAAGACAGTTATAGAAAGTATGAAACCCAGAGATACAGTCTCAAGGAAGTGTAAATGTTAATGGTCGGACACTTCAAACTTTAAAGGTCTCAGACCTGAAACGCTGGTAAGCTTGAACCAAGGCATGTGAGGTAAGATGAGGCTCTGAGGTAAAATGATTCTCTCTGAAGTGTGAGGGCTGATGAACAGAGCCAGACACCAAAGCTACAAATATAACAAAGAACCCAAGAAAAGGAACTGAACTGGAACTTTTTTTTTTTTGTTGTTTCCATTTTATTTTTATGTTGGTTGAAACCAAGGAGAAGCTGCTTTCTAGTTACTTTATCAGGCTGTTGCCAAATTCCTGAAGGAAAACGTGTAAATCCTAGCACAGGTGAGCTGAATCATTCCTGTTCAAGGTCCACTTCTATCTTCTGAAGATTTTCACCTACTCCTCCCTTCCTGCTGAGTGGCCCAAGCACTGACACATCTCTGTGGTTGACAGCGTGTGACTGGGGCTGGGCTGGCTGTCCCGTCATTGTCCCAATACTGCCACCAGATCAGACTATTTTAAGATAAGCTAATTATGCCACTGAAAAATCTTATAAGCCACTAAGACTAAGCAGAGGAGACCACGAAGAATTAAAAGCAGAGAAGCACAGGTTAGACAGAAGCAAGAATTGTGATCTCAGCTCTTGCAGATAAGCCCGGAGGATTCCTTGTCAGATTGCAACTCTGAATTTTAGGTTTACTTTCTCCTGCTTCTACAGTCCTAACAAGCACAAGAGGAACTTCACACAAAAGGCTGCTGCTCCTTACACATTCAGAAAATTAGTCATTCAAGCCTTAGAAAAACAACACACCAAGACCTTTGTGGTTTTCTTGTAGGCATTATCTACATGCATGCAAGACAGCTGCAGAAACCAACTTAGGTGCCTTAAACAGATCTGAACGAAAATCCTCAATCGGGATTTTGCTGCACAGAAAGATTTCAAGAAGTTTATCAGATCTTCTTCTCATTAACATTTCATTCAAGGACTAAATGACTCAAAAGCAGGTAAAAACTTCTTCTGAGACCGACTCAGCCAGTGCCCAGCAATATTGTGATGGGTTTTAATACAGAACAATTCAGCCCTTAAAAAAAGTTGTAAAAAATTTGGATCCAGAAAGTCCTACATAAAGCACAGATATGAGCATCACATGGGGGAGGAGGTGAGGTGGGGGCTTTAGATAAAGTTATTAATATATCTTAAGAAGATAGAAAGATACAAGGAAGAAATTCCAACTATCTTTCCATACACTTACAAGCAGGCCTCGTCAAAATGAAGATATATTTTGCTGAACGCATGAATTCCAGCCTAACATCAAATACTTTAAAACCAAAGCAAATTAAGAAACTGAATGCAGTTTTAAATCACCCTAACTTTAAGTTTTATTTATATAAAATTAAATAAAAACACTTAAAAGAAGAGTTTGCTGATATTAGACTAGAGCATCATCAATGATAGCATTAAAATCCTGAAGACAGAACTATTTCCACAGCTTTAAAACTTACTTTTTTAATAAAATGAGGTTTACTTGACCATAGTCTATTCTCCCTCATTAATGGCTTCTGATTATATTGGTCAGTTTCAGCCAAGTACTATAGCAAATGCATCGATTATTTTTGAGATTTCCCAAAAGTGCTGCAGGATTTTTGACCTGGCATTAGCAGAGAAGCCCTGGGCAGAGCACTGCAGTGACCAGAGGCAGCAGGTCCTGGGGGATGCTTGGGCAGTCAGCAGCCCCTTGTGCTCAGCCTGGCCACAGCTGGCACACATTTAAGATACGTGGAGAAATGAAGAGAAACACACTGAAAAGAGGGGGTACTCTAAAAGATCAACAGAGGAGTTAAAAAATAAGGGAAATGGAAATTCTCCAGGTTTTATTATTTACAAAATCACTTCTTTACTATTACAGTCTGGACTATTTTTAAATTTACTTCCACCATTTCTCCATATTTTAATAATATAAATGAAATGGGCTACAGAATACAAAATAAAAATTTTCATATACACACTGTCTTTGTTCTTCCCTCTTCCCCATACCATGCTTGGCTTGCTCCTCAGCAACCCAGCCATAGATCTGGAATCCTTTTATCTCAGGCAATCACACTGGTTACACTTGCCTAGAGCCAGTGTTAACAGGACAGTCTACAGATCCTTTAATGACTTCCATTTCCCCCGAGACAAAAACTAGATGGTGAAAAGAATAAAACAAAAAGGCAGCAAAACCCAATGGCACCCAAGAGTAAGGCCAGGTTGGCTGCGGCCCCGGCTTGCTCTGAAGCGTTTCCTCGGTGCCGGTGCAGGAGCTGATGATGGCTTCGATCCTCGCGGCTCGGCCGAGCCCCCGGGGCTGCACGGGCACGCCGGGATCACCAGAGGGAGCTGCGGGGGCTCCAACGGGGATCGGGGCTCGGTCACAACCTCCGCCCTCGGGGCAAGTCCTCCCCTCAGCTTGGAAGAAAAAGCAGCTTTTGCTTGAGTCTCTTTGTAGGAACCTTCCGATCCCCTCTCAAGGGAATGACTCTGTCACTTCCTCCTGGAATCTGGTGCAAGTTTTACATAAGCGCCATGTGCTAACACACGACTCGTTGTAAATACGTGTGTGACAATAACGGGGTGCACGGACTAGTTCAGGGCATCCTCAGGAGAGGAGTGTAAAAACAAGGATGTCACCACTCGGCTCAACTCGGCAGGCCAGGAGTCCAACTCCTCGGCAAAAACCCAAGGGGAAAACCACAAAGAGAGGCACAAGGGTCTGCAAAGCGCCGGAGCAGAGCCCCCTCGCAGCGAGGACGGGCCGGGGCATCTGCAGGAACATTCGCTGGAAGCAGCTTGGGGACCACTGCGGATATCGGGTTACATCCATCCCACCGGGAACCCAAACCTCTGGAGGAAAGCCTAGGCAAACATTCAGCCAGGAGTCACCGGGAGCATCAGAATGCCACGACAGGAGCAGCAGCTGAAATCTGCAACTCTCCCATTATCCTGTTCCACCTCCTGAACAAACCATCCGTCTCCTAAGGTACTTTCCTCCTATTTTGCATACGGCACCTAAATGACTCCAATATTGAGGAATATTCCGTTTTAAAATCCAGAATTTCCAATCGTTTCAACACCACATTTCACTAGTTTCTTGAAGAAACTGAGTTAGTAGTGGTAAATAGAAACATTGACCATTAGCTTTTTCCCTTTTGTAGGGAAAAAAATCATTTATCAATTAAGATAATTCTTGTTGTTTCTACCCTCCTCAAATTTCATCTCATATTAAACCCAATACAAAGCCTGGAGAGTCATCTTAGATTTCTCTGTGCTTCACTCAGAACAAGTGCTTTCTACATGATTTTGTAATACAGATTCGATAAAATAGTTTTTAAATTTCAGTTGTTCCAATTGATAATTTTTCCTTTCTTTCTTAAACAGCTATTCAGGTTAGCAGTTTTCCTATTTGTGACAAAGGAAACAACAAGCACCTATTTAAAATTCATTATTATTCTATGACATCCACAGCCATTCCATGTTCCACATGCTCCTCGGGAATTTTCAGGGCATTTTTGTTCATAATTACAACTTCTGCAAATCACCCATATTCCATATCTCCAATATTCAACAAATTCTTGCTTCCATCAACTGACCACATCTCTCTTCAGCCATCCACGATTCTGTCTCCTTCCCCTGAAGGTGGAGTTCTAATTTAGTGCTTCCTAATGGAAACCATTAATACTTTTACTGCTGGCACTTTTTTCATAGCCCAACATCTCTCAAAGCAAAGATCTTCACATACATTTCAATGACAAAAATTTAAGATGCCACCATTTGGAATGCTAGGAACAAAGATAAGGAGGACAACAAGAAGACAAAACATTAAAAACCCCAACACTCAAAAGAAACACAGGAGGATATTAAAGTCTCTTGGAGGAAATCATTCTTCTGCACTCAAAAGCTTCAAATCCCTGAAGCCAACTTTTCAAGTAAATATGTGTATTATTAAACTCAGACTAACAAACATCATTTGACAGCCTACAGGCTCAAAAACTGTAGAAGAAAGTGCTTTTCCTTTTTTGTAGGCATCAAATGAAACAAATTATCTTGTGCTGTACCTCTGACTTCCCCTCTTTTACCCTAAAACCAAGGGGATTCTGAATATAAATTTAAGACACCTGACTTAATTAAAACCTCATACCATTACACAATCATTTCAACAGCTTCAAGGAAAAATAAAGTCTGAAAATTTCAGTTTATTACCCTCAGTGCCTGATAAGATAATAAAAGAACAATGATGATGGAACATCCCCTTTTCTCAAACACTCTCAGAAGACTCGTTGCTTTGAAAGCTCACCCTGGAAGAAGCAACACTTTTAAACTGCTCTATACACCAAATTATTAGCAGTCATTCTTGTCAGCTCACAGCTTTTAAAACAGGATGCATGCACTCATATCAGGAAGAGGCAGTTGCTTGTGAAAGAACGATACCAAAAACAAGATGTCCCTCACGCTGATAACCTCATACAATGTATCTGAGCTATACCATACAAGTTTTCCACATGATGGTCTATTAAATACAATTCAAAACATCTGGAGAAAGATAACCACTTAAAAACAGGCACTTTCTTTGATATCTGAGGGGGGAAAATATTACAACTTTTTTTCTCAGCTCTTGGACTCAATTATTGCAGATTTGGTGTGATACAGGGTGTAAAGTCCCATTATCCTGACACCTTCCAAAAGTTTCTCTAATGGACATTGCCAAGACAAGTCTGTTGTGCCCTTTATGACCCCTCACCTTTAGGACATGTGTGTGTATCTGAGTCCCTGAAGGTTAAGCCTCTTGCTTACTCTCTTCTCTTACAACTGTTTCTAATTCTTCCATATCATAAAGAACACTAAAACAATCTCCTCTGAATTCTGTTTCTCAATTCTGTATGCCACAACCTTCAAGAAAGAAATGTGTAATAGCACAGCTCATTTACAGACATGCTTACACAATTATATAGCTAAAAGTTTAATAATTTAACCCCCTTGACCTTCCAAACACCAGGTGATCACAGAAAACTAAAAGATCAGGTCTGTGTATATTGGTATAAAACCTCAGCTCTGGTCCTGACCACAGCCTGCAAGTGTCACTGCATGTACAGATGGCACATCAGCTTTACATATTCTCACAGGGCTATGGTGAGCCTTCAAACAATAAAAATAACACCAGTCCAGTCCATGAAATCCTAAATTACAGTGTCAGAAGCAATTTGGTTTTCAAATGAAACTGAGTTACACAAACACTCAAAGAGATTTGAAATAAATGGGAAAAAAATCCTTCTTCACCTCTATTATCATCATAAAAGTATCACGAGCACAAACCCATCCATTCTACACACCCACTCCTAGGTGATCTCTGACCATGACACATTTTTCTCTGAGTCAATTTGCTCCTGATTAGAAAAAAAGGAAAAGATGCTTTGTCATCAGTGCCTGGTACACAGACACCTACAGCAAGCACCTTTCCACGACTCTGCTTGGCTGCCAATTCCTAGCACTGACTTTTTACCTTGCTACACTTCAAATAGGCATGCAACAATTCTCAGTAGCTGCTAGTGAAATCACAAAGCAATGCAGAACACATTTTCAAGTTTCCAGGTTGGCCCATAAGGACTTTGCCAGAATTCAAAAGCTCTCAGGGACAGAGGCAAATATAACTGGGAGACCTACCTAATTAAGCATCACTAACATTTTGAATATAAAGTAGTTAATTCCCTGAAAAATAATTCAATTAATCACACTCTTATTAAGAGGGATGTATTTTGATTCTGATCAGAGAGGCTTGTACTGCTACAACACACAGAACAAAAAGCAAAGTGCTCCCATAGAAAAGGTTCTGTATTCCCCTGCACTACAATTTGGAAAAAGACTAGTCACAAAATTTAGCCTGCCTTATTCTAATAAAATTCCTTCCTAATTCTTCACTGTAGACTCACAATAAGAATAAAATGAGAAAAGAAAATATATAGATATTATATATCTATATAAGAAAAAAATACATATATAATATATATACTATATATAATTTAAAATATTCTAACTAGGTGATTATCTTGGACAGGCAGGGGTGAAATCTCAGGAACAGAGGAGTCTTGCATGATATTAATTCCTCTTTAGTGTCAAATGGAAATGAGAGTACACAGTACAGGGGTTTATGTTTCTGAAGAAAGTTATATATTAAATATAAAGAAATCTAGAAACACTGCTGCAGAACAACTAAACAGAAGCCAAAACAATACCGTTGATTAAAAAAAAAATCAATGGCTTAATATGGAGGAAAAAAATTTCTTCTTTTTAAGTCCCTAAGCAGTAACTTGAAAGATCAAGTGTTAAAATAAGAAAGCACCAGATGAGGGGAGTGGTCAGAGGTAGAAATCTAGATCAGATGCTTACTTTCAAATAAAGGAAGCAAAATCTCTTATTGCAGACTAGGAGCTCATTATTTATTAGCTGGTGCTGTACCTCAGAACACATGCAGGGGGGAGGGGAACTGTCATATTACACAGGCTGGGCTGAACTCTCAGTAATACTGTTGTGTTCTGTTACACTGGACACTGCATCAAGGACCTAAAATGTATTTTGATCAGCTGTCCAAAAAAATTCCTCAAGTTCTTTACTGGAAGGTCAACAAAGCTAACTCGGGGGAGAAGTGAAAGAATGTCTTGTGTCATCTCCCAAACCTCCTAAGATACCCAAACCACCTTGCAAACATCCAGGGGAAAACCAGCTACCTTTAGTTATTTCACATCTGAGTGCACCTTAAACCAAGGGGATTCTGAGTATGAATTTAAGACACCTAAATTAAAACCTCATACCATTACACACCTTCAAAGTCTTGATTCACGTCAGTGGCAGGAGCAAGAGTTGAACTCTCCCCTCATCAGGGGCACCTCAGTAACAGTGACAAATCCATTGGGGTGATCACTGCTCACCCTGCAGTGCACAGGACGGCACACAAGGAAAAGGGAATGCTGTGTTTATCTCCCCTGGCTACTTCACCACAGCTGAAGGAATCAAACCTGAACACAAAGCACCAAATTCACCCATATTACCACAGACAGAGACTCTGACTTTTGTTCCATTTGAGCCATTGAAGAACACGTTATTACACATGTGAAATAATGTCTTTCCAACACGATAAATGTGAAAATGTAAAGGGATTTGTGCATTAAGAAGCACATACATTGCCACATGATGTTCCAATTAATTCAAAGGAAGATTCATTGCAATGAGAAGGAAAAGAGATCCCAGTGCTTTGCACACATTACCAGGCTGCTGTCAGGACTGAGGAGGCCTAAAGCCCAAGGTTTACACAGAATATTTAATCCTTTAAAAATAAAAAATTAAGAATTTGGTGAGGCGAGTAAAATGTGCTAATGGTAATTTTTAGAAAACACATACTTTTAAAAATTCAACTAAACCCCACAGACCTCTCTCAAGCTAGGCATAACAAACCACAGTTATAACTAATCCGAGATATTCCTTATTTAGGAAAAAAAGTTGCCAAACTAATACAGATTGGCTCATTACACAGCATTAGACTACACTTCTTTCAGTACTCTGGAGAATTAATCAGCTGTGTTTTGCTAGGAGGGCATGGCTGAGAGCAGGCAAGGTAGCACGGCATTGTTCACAGAGCAGAGTGGTGCCTCCAGGCTCTCTGAAGCAGCACTTGGGCCCAGAATATACAGAATGACATCAACAAGTTATCTGAGAAACGTGGCCAACATTCTAAAATAAACCCATAAAATCTCTGCTGCCCGCATTAACCAGTTTAAGGTGAACCACACACACTTCAGCTCAAAGGTTTCTAAATAAGATGAGTCTTCTGCCATAATGAGCTGTTTTGTTCTCCAGAATTATTTCAAGTTTGAATGCAGCCATGTCCTCCTCATTGTGCTAGTCCAACATGACTCAATTCCTCTAAGTTCATAAAACTCAATGTTCGCTTTCTTCTCCATCTGTGGTTTCACAGAGAAAGAAACTCATATTATAGGGCTCTAAATGCAGGGATCTGCACATATGCACAGCATTCCATGGCACCACTCACTCATAGGTGAGCAGTGACCACATCGGTTTAAACACACACTGAGAAAACAGAGCAGGACAAGCCAACAGCAAAGAAGCTGATGTATTTCCACCAACATCTGCAAATGTCTGCTGACAAATAAACCCCAGAAAGGCTGCAATGTTCACAGTGGCTCAGATCAGCTCCAGGGGCAGAGAGAAGGAGTTCCATGCACCCCAGAGCTGTCCTGAGGTAGAGCCTGTCCCTGACACTGAGGGACTCTTCCCATTTACCGAGGATCCCCCTCTGCCACTACACATGGGCCACACCAAGTGCAGATGGGGGAAAGAATTACGGAGGAGAAAAATAACTGACCAGGGCACTGGGCTATTTTCCTTATGAAATTCCAAACTGAATGTCCTCAGTCAAAAAAGGCTCATCTCCAGCTGCACAGCACCATCATAATCCCTTAATATCTTGACAATTTGTTCCATTCTCTTATTTTTGATTTGCTGGCTTAACAAGTATAGAATTTTAAAATATCATTTAATAATGATACCCTTTAGTGAACAAAAGCACCGACATTATATCCTTTATTATAATTTATTATAATCCTTTTAAATTATGTAATTGAATAACATGTCATTTTGCACATATTCTAACACCTCAGTGGAAAAAAATAGTTTAAATGAGGAACTTCACACTTCTCCCCCAAATGCAAATCACCTGTGAGATATGAGGGAAAAAACCTAAATATTACATTCTCACACGTAAAAGGCATTTTAAATAAATTTAAATACAGACAGAATAGATGACAGGAATGTTGCCCTGACATCTTTTGCACAGGTATTTAAATACCAGATACCAATAAGAAGACACCAGAATTATCTAACAAAATATAGCTGGCTACTTCTTAAAAAAAAAAAAAATTGCATAAGGAACAATTGTAAGGAGACAGTTCACATAATAAAGGTTGAAAGCTCATAGCCCTCTTCATGCTAGATAAAAATTTCCCAGACTGTGAAAACGGTTTAAAATAAATATATTTACATTATCAATTCCATACCAAACCACTTTATTTTCCTTACTACTGTTAACAAATTATTCCTTTTCCTTCCTCCTTTGTACTTCCCAAAACCCCTTTCCCCCACCGCTCATAACAATTTTAGTCGTTGGCTATGGGACACAATGGCTTTACACTAAAGAATTTTTAAAAACCCTCTTCTTAAATGATCTCTTTTTTCCCCTACACAACTCCAATTTTTCAACTCTGAAATTAATCACCTGTCAAACAAGACACAATGGTCAGGTTTTCTGAGCAATTCCACTCTCCTCACCGTTTAGCATCTCAAAAGCAGGTAAAAATTTATTGTAAAAGACAGCTCCATAAACTTAAAAAAATTAGTCTTTCCAGTCAGCAGCGGTCCAGTCCTTTTTCCTCACGACTTCTGCCGCCGAACACAAAATCCTGCTGGCAGCACAACCCCGCTGTACCTTCAGCCTTCTCCCTCTGGACAGAAGAGCCTCCGGTTCACAGCCCAGGAGCGCCTGTCCCCCTGCCATTCCCAGCACACCTTCCTGCGGCGCACACTCAACTCCTGAACCCTTCCCAGCTCCCCCGGCCGACCCCCGGCCGCTCCCGCATTCCACGGACGGGCTCCCGGGGAGCCTTTTCCTGTCGCTTCCCCGCTCGCTGCGATGTCGCCTTCCCCAGCGACACCCAGCACAAAGGGTCCCTTCCCCGCACCCCGGGCGCTCCAGGGCCGCGTACCCCACCCTCCTTGGCTCCCTCCCGCCCGGTCCCCGGGCAGCTCTGCCGGCCTGGCCCATAAATGTCCATCCCCTCCCGCAGGAAGTTCTGGGGAGGCCCCGGGAACTCGCCCACCCCGGGACCCCGCCGGCTCCCCCCGCTCCGCTCCCTCAGAGCGGGATGGGGCCGCCGGGGGGGGGGACCCTCCTTCTTTTCCCCCTTCCCTTCCCGCCGGCCCCTCGGCCGCTGTCCCCGGCCCCGGCCGAGCCTCGGGCTGAGGGAACGCGCCCCGCTGACCGCGCGGAGCCGGGACCCCGGGACCCCTCGCTCACCGCCGCTCCCCGCTCGCTCCGCTCCCGCCGCGGCTCCTCAGGAGACACTGACACCGGCGCACGGATACCGCGCCGCGCTATTTTTGGGAAACAAGGCCCGACCGCGGCCGGAACTACAGCTCGTCACACTCTTCTTCGGTGTCCTTCCGCACGTTTCTCCGCGCAGCTCCGGCAGGGCCAAGGGCGCTCAACGGCGCCGGGCAGGGGCGGAACGGACCGGGGATGGCGGGGAGGAGCGCGGTGCTCCCGCGGCGAGCGGTAGGACGGACACGGCCGCGCTCCGCACTCGAGGCATCGCCGGATTACTTTGTTGGTCCGGGGAGCGGCCGGGCCTACATTCCTGCCCGCCGACCCGCCCCGGAGTGACGGCGTGCACAGCCAATTGCACCGCCCGTGCAGGATAGTCCGCCAATCAGCGCGCAGTTGGTGGGCGGGGCGTAGCGAAACGTGGACGCCTTGAGTGACATGGAAGCGCTCAATCAGAAAGGGAGGGAGGGAAGCGACAACCAATCAGAGCCCAGTGGGGGCAGGGTCGTTGGGAAGGGAACGCCCCTCCTGGCCGAACTCGGCGGGCGAGCATGCGCAGAGCGCGGGGCCGGGTGGGCCGGCGGTGACGCAGCGGGCCCGGCCCGCCCCGCCCCGAGCGGCGCCTGCGCCACCCCGAGGCCTGCGGGGCCGGAGCGCGGCTGTGGGGCGATAACAGCGAGGGTTTGGGGCAATACCAGCAAGGGTTTGGGGCAATAACAGCAGCTCCGGGGAATCGGGCCGGTGACCCCTCCTGAGCCTGCAGCACGGCACTGCCCCTGCGGATAAACAGCTCAGCTGGCCCTGTGTGTCACCCCCTGAAACCACCACCGCCTCCCCAGCACATTCACATATATATATATACAGTGTATGTGTATATATATAAATACACACTCTATACTCTGTAGGCACGTTTTTATATATGGTGTATCTATAAACACACTGTGTCTAGTATATGGAGTATATATACAATATATAAAATATATGTATTATGTATATATACACACTAGGTATATACATATCTAGTAGGTATATAATTGTGAGAAATAGCCACTGGTAAAATTGAACAAGGGCAAGGTTGTAAAAGCAAAACTATTAATACAAAGTCATTACTCAAATAAATATACAAGATTTTATATAGTATATATACTGTACATAATATGCATTATAAATACATCTATGATATACAGTACATATACACTATATTAATTCTACTCTAAATATTAATTATATACAATATATCTAATGGTATGTATAGTGACTACTGTACAGATATAGATTTTGAAATTATTTTTAAATAAAATAAAAATAATAAATTAAAATTAATTTATTAAAATTATTAATTTAAAAACAAACATTTAAATGAATTGAAAATTACCATTAATTTTAAATAAAATATATTTTCTGCCTGTCTTGCTGTGACTCTCCCAGCTCTGAGGACATGAGCTGTTTCTCCACGTTCAGACAAAGGTGACAGTCCACCTCAGTTCCAGCTCCATGCATCCATCCCCACCTCCCATTATCTCTGCCAGAGCTCCCATTAATTCTGCTCTAAGCAGAAGAGACTGCTCGGGAATCCAGAATAAAAGACATCAAATGGGCGTCGTTCTCCTTCACAGAAGGCGGCAGCTGAAGAGCGACCCAAAAATAAAATTTTGATGATAAAATGATACTTGCCAAAAATCATCTGCGCTCTACAGCTCTTCCAGATTTATCCTGTGAGATACCCACAGGCTCAGAGTGGAGCGACAGGAGCCATTTCACAGCTCCAAATCACTGCAAAGGGCACATCTCTAATCAGGACACCAGCACCAAGGGTGCTGTCTCTGAAAAACAGACATCAGAGGGGCTCTTTGTATTTTAGAATGGTGTCATTAGCTGAACACAAAGAGGTAGCTCCACAAAAGGTTGGGGAATAGGATGCCAGGAAAGATGACAGAAACTCCCATCGGGCAGGGTGGTAACCACACCATGGGGTGGGAAAAGGTGGATCCTCCATGATCATTCCCAAAAAGTAAATGTCAGTTTCTGTTGTGTATCTCCAGAAGTTTAGCACAAATGGAAACAGAGTTCTCAGTTCTCAGAAATGCTGGAGTTCAGGGTTTGCAATGTACAGATTAGTTTGGATTTAAAAGTGCAGTGAATAAGTCGAACAGCTTCTGAAACATCCACCTCTTGTTCAAAGCAGAGGTGCAAGAATAGACACTTCTTCTTGTGGATCTAAGAAAAAGATTACAAGAAGTGAGGAAGACATCAAAATATAAATATTTGCCATCTACAATCATATTTCCAAACTGCTTGTTGCTGATCTATAACATCAGGAAGATATTTAAATCCACACAGTTTTGTTTCAATTTCAAGATGAGCAGTCTAAATGTCATTGATTTTCATATGAATAAGATTTATTCTCTCCTTCCTCACTATACCTATCATCCATAATACCTGTAAGGTCTATTACTAGAATCTAATGATTAATACCACAAAATCCTCTCTTGACAGCAATATGCTGAGAAGATGTTAAGATAAAATACTGAATATTTAAGTTATAAAAGTCAGTGGGAATCTGAGTAAGACATTGAAGCAAGGCCTGAGCAAGGACTTCTGGATATACTCATGAATTATTTTCAGTACATATTATTCCAAGCTGGCAAAAAATAGAGCAGGAAGCCAAAGAGATAAATAATTGGTTCTAATCTGTCCTTTTCAGTGGCACCACAAAAATAAGCAGAGCATGTGTTGCTCAAGGGATTTCTCTATGAGCCTTGCAAACAATGCCTCAGGGGCACAGAGCAGCCTCCTTCCCACTGAAATGCTTTCCTGCCCTGCTGGAAACACTGCCCTGTGTAACAATTGAGAAAAGGAAGTGTAGAATTCAGGTTGCAGTTGAAATTCCAGATGTTTTTTCCCATGTGTGATGATGTGCAGCCACATCTGCTCCTGCAGAACCCTCCTGGGACTGGTGGGGGACCAGGATGGGTGGTGGGGAGGGCACAGATGTCCTGATGTGTCACAGTGAGTGACAAATGTCACCCCTCAGGCTGACACAAATAAAGTCACAGAAGAGTTGGTGCATCAAAATCCTGAAATCACTCCCTGACCTGATGGTGCTGCAGTGGGTTTAATTTCCAGGACAACTGCAAAGACCAAATTCTCCTGGATAATACAAAGGGTGCAAAACTGTAGGTAATAAAGAAAAATGTACACTGCAGAGAAAAAATGGCAATCTTTGTAAGACTGGAGAAGCAGCAACATAAGAAAGCCCCAGAGAACATCACACTGGAGTGTCAATATGACAAGGGAAAAATTACCACAAGCATCTGCCAGGATCACTTCTGAGAGAAAAGGGAACAACCACTGACTGCATTTCTGCCCATCTCTTATGTACAACCCAGAGACTGAAAAGAGCCCCCTGAAATCTCTTCCCCTGGCCAAATAGCAGGCACTGCAATTTCCATGATATCCAAAGAGAAATAAACTCAGAGCAATAGCAAATATAAAGAAAGATAAGGAAAAAAGATAGCAGTGTTCTTAATTTTAACTGAATAGCCTCAGAGTTGTATAGAGTCATCATCCAGCAGTTGTTATGGCAATAAAGCTTTCCCTTGCATCTCTATTCCAGTGCAGTTCCACCCACCCATTCAAGGTATTTTGGAGGCACTACCACCAAAATCAGATCTCTACTAACTTTCAACTTACATTTTAGGACCTTCTTACAATCCACTCCACAGATGTACCATGGCTTTTCCTCCTTTCAAATGCTCCTTATATTCCAGAAATCAGCTTTTTAATCTTGTGTCCTGGGAGAAGAGAATCTGATCCCCATGCTTCTAGAGGTGAACCAAACGTTCATAAAACCACGTTCAACGTTACATAAAACCAAAATGCAGGACTTTTAAAATCATAGCTAAGAGGAGTAGGGGATGTTATGTAGGTTTTGCATGTTTGCCAAACAATTAAGTTACCCTTCAAAGGGAAGGGGGGGGTCTAAGAACAAGGTTTTCAGAACAAGGTTCCTACAAATCACAGGCCAGATTAATTCCTAACATTGTTCCACTTACAATGGGGGAAACACTCTGTGAATGAAGATTTTGTAAGGGACTACTGATTGCAACAAAACCGAATTGTACTCACAGCATTTCAGGATGGGAACTCGAAGTAGAAACAAAGGAGAGGGGCAGGGGGGACTCCCACCTAGGGAGCAGGAAATCAGAGAGGAGCAGATAATGGTTCCTGGCCATTAAGGCTTTGGGTAACCCTGTTAACCCCGTGGTCACCTCAGCACAAGCACTGCCTGTCCTCTCGGGGAGCTGGCTGGGAGCAAAGTCCCCTGAGCTCCCTGTCTGTGCTCAGGAGTGCTGCTCTTACTCTCTTTGGCTCTGAGGTTCCACTACACACAGATAAAATCAAGATTTCCTTATTTTACTGAAGTCCAAGTTGCCTGACAATGCATGAATTAAATTCACTCAATCCATCCCATAAACTGCTCTGTATAAACCACTAGTATTTCCACACCATTATATGCTATATTCACTAATCTGATTGCCTTGGGAATATTTGTTTTTCCAAAACTTGTGGCCAAGGTACATAAGATTAGATCAGACACAGCTTGTCTAAGAATGCTGTTATGTGGGCGTACAGTGTATTTGCTAGTTTTGAGTTACAGGTAAAGGTACTCTTTCAAGTTCTTCCAGCCAGGGGTGTGAGCTCAGTTCCCTGAAGTTTTCTGCTGCAGCACTTGGAACTTTACATTTTGCTCTGCTCTTGGTGTTCTGACACTGGAGGATCAACAGGGAAATGCTGGTGTTGCCTCACCGAGGGCACGCCCGGCCCGGACCTCAGCAAAATTGGTGCTATTTTATAGGGCCCACAAGCCTCTCTGGGATTCACGCTCTTCTGCTGGGATTTTCTCACCATTCTGCATGTTAACATGAACCAACAGCTGGGTTTAGGAGATGGGCTATAAATAGCAACATCATGCTGCAAGCAAGCTTCTTGGAAAGTAAAGAAAATACGTTATTTAATGCACTCTGACATTTGCCTTTCCTCCCCTCATTCCTAAGCTGCACTCCTGTAAACACCCCTAATGACAAATGCAAAGAGGTTGACTTGTTCACATGGACATAACAAGTGCTGCCTTGAGCCCAGGAGATGATATCCAGAGCCTCTTACCTCTCCCCTCAGCTGGCAGCCCCTGCACAGCAGGGAAAGGAGGCAGAGCGTGGATGGAAATTCCTGCTTCCAACAGCACTCGAGATTACAACCTTTGGTATTTTATTTTCATGGTTGCTCCATGTTGCTTCAGAAACTTCCTGCTTTTGCCATATCTTTCCATTCATTAAAGTTGCAGCTTGCAATTAAACATTCTGACATAACATAGCTGAGATTTTTTGGCAGCAGCCTTAACCAGAGGTTTTCAGAGTTTCCTGCAGACGGCTTTAAATTTTCATATCCTCATGAACGCTTGCCACCTTCTTTTAATAACTTGAAAAAATAAGCCTCTCTCAGGAACTTCATTGTTGCTGTATTTCCCCAGCACTCGCTTGCTGCTGTTAGCAATGTGTCGTGCACATGTATATTTATAGAGGGAGCAAAGCCTTCATATGCACTCTATAGTTTGACATCTCATAGGGAACACACAGATTGCTTAGCAGACCTAAAGAAAAATAGTTATGTTCAATATTTTCATTATTAAAATGTAATTTTCTCTTCTGACAGCATTGTGTTATTTCACCCCTCAAAAACAATCATATTTACTGCATTATTCAAAACTTACAGGCCCTCATCTGTTAATAATTTTGTAGCTTTGTACATATTATGACTGGTATATATTGCAACACTAAACTATTTGTATTATTTTTATGCAACAAAGTATTTCTTAGGATAAATCTTGACCTTTTTCCAAGGAGCTGGAAATCACTTAAAAGGATTTTAAAGCTATTTGCATTTTTAAGATGTAAAATATATTTTATAATTTGGAGAGCTGTTCAAATACTGCTTGCCATTATCTCCAATATAGATTTGAAATTTATTTTAAAGGGGATCTTTTTAATGTTCAAACTGACCTTAAAGTCTTTTTTCTTCTAACATTACCTGGCAAATAAATTCTTAAAGGGATATTATGAATTTTAGAACTATGCTTTAGTCTGGAAAAATTTCCAAGAGATTAAAGAGAAAATGGCTCCTTTTTTCTGTAAGTTTAATTTCTATATTTGACAGCAGTATGTGTGGTCAGTATCTCATGCTGTTAGGAAACAAAAGGGACAGAAATAGATATAGGAGACCATAATACCTGAAACGTTTTTGAACTACTTTTTTAAAGTAGATTTGAAGCTGATGGGGCCTCTTCAAGTGACAAAAGACTTGTGGAACTCTTAAAAGCCAGATAAGTTTCTCCTGACTTGTGCAGAGCACCCTCAGCTCCCTCTGCAATCAGCTAAAGCTGCTCTTAAAATGCAAATTTAAGTGTTATTTTTTTTCCCTGCATTTTGTCTGCTTCACTTTAAACTCACTGACCAAACTGCAATACAAAAAGGATAAAATACATTTTTTTATCCTGATCTGGTAGCCTTCATATCCAGAGCCCACCGTGGTTCTGCAAGATCTGGTAGAGTATGCAAGGCACAACAAAGAAACTTCTAAAGCAGTTAACTTATGGAATAAAGATTAATTTTTAAACTTGGGCAGTTTACAAGGTATATTTTGGGGATTTATAATGCTGAACAGACTCCTCAGTACAAATATTTCATCGGTGCACATCCCATTGATTTCTTTGGGAGCACATGTAGGACGGTTGGTCTGTATCCCACAGGATAAAGAGCACCCAGCAGCTTCCCTGCTCCTCCTGGCCCTTCCAGGTAGAGGCAAAAACTCGTGGATTCTCTCATGGAGCCTGGAAAAATCAGCTGAAAATGTTAAGTGTTAACGTGGATCAACTGGTGCACGTTTCCCAGCTCTGAATCCCACCAGGCGTTTGTTACGGGGTTTGTGGTTTTCTTGGCTGGGATTTTGGATTATTGCATACTTTCTCAACCCTTTACTAAAAATATGCTCGGTTCTTACCATGAAATGCGGCAGCACATTTGTTGCAATCTCTGAGGATGGTTTCTTATCTGTCAAACAGTTTAGAAGACAAACTGGCACGGAGACAGCTCACCTGTTTTCTGTGGTTTTCTGTGATAAACTGCATCTCAGACCCCATTGTGGCACCGAGGACAAGTGTTCTGAGACAAAGCTCATGTAAACAGGTCACCTCTCCCTAAAATGCCATTTCATTCCCAAGCCAAGCCAGCTGGCTTTGGACAGAAAGTTCTTTTCTCCTTGCGTGGGCAAACTTTATCGCCTTCCCATCCTTTTTCTCTTGCTGTCACATTACTGCAGAGGTGGCGGTGGCTGATAGCAGAGTGAGAAGCAGTGTTCAAAATGTGTCCAAGATAATAATGCCTGGTCCTGCAGCCATGTGTTGAATCCATCCACGTGATCTCACAGAACCTAATCAAATGTCTTCCCTTTCGTTATATGAAAGATGAACTGAGATTGAATTCAAGTTTTTGAGTTAAAAAGAAAAGTAACCCGAAGTTTCAGTATTTGATCCTGCATTTCATTGGTCTCAGTCACAGTTTCAAAGGGTCCAAGCACATACTGTGTTTGGAGCTTTTGAAACTTTAATTTCAATTTAGCAAATCCTGTTGTGTTCCTTGCTGGGAAGAAGCAAATTTCTTCTTAGGAAGTATGACCATCTCCCACAGGGCAGAGTAAGAAACAGAGTGTTATTTGGGAGGAAAGCTGAAAGTTTGGGATTGTGGGGTTTCTCTTTGTTGTCTTGTGGTTGGTTTGTTAAGATGCAAGTCCATCTTTAGATTCCAAAATGAAAGGCCTTCAAACTTCTCCGTAAAACACTGCTCCAGAAAGTCAATGGAAAGTCTCTCAAAGATCTGACCCGCACAACTGCACCATTTGAGCAAATGAGCAAAATACACAAGAAGTACAGTTTAATTGGTGTAAAAGTGGCTTAAATCTGTTTTACTCCACTTAAACCAAGCTGAACCGTTCTAAACTAGACTAAACCCCTCAGTGCCGAGGAAGCCAGGCTCTGGATTGGCCATGCCCGAGCTGCACCTTCCCCCTGGGGAGGAGAGGCTACCTCAGCTCACCCGGCAGGTATGCAGATGGAACAGCTGACACACAGAGGCTCCTTATCCCCGCGCTAATTTGTCCACGTGTCCACAGCCATAGTTACACTTGTTTATAGAACAGCAGTTTAAAAGGACACTTTCAGGGGCTGAATCCATGAATGAGCGATCTCATTCAGGTCCCGACGTGCCTGACAACTCACCGCGCATCAGCTGAGCCTCGCTAATTGACCGTGTGTGTTTGCTCTTAGCCCGTGGCCATCGGCGATGGAAGAAACCCGTTCAGACTTCTCTTTTTCTTGGCCTGAGGTCACGCTGACGCGTGGAGCTCACGTTTGCTGCGGGAATGCTGCGATTGTGGTGTCCTGATGGTGCTGGCAGCCAACACCATCCCCGAGCTCTTGGTCCATATGCGGTAACTGAGAGCGTAAATCAGGTGTGAGCTCAGGGCAGTGCAAGTCAGGCAGGGATGGATTTAAAGCAAATTAAACCAAATCACTCCTAGTCCAGAGTAAGAGTGGGTACCCAGCACTAGCTTAACTAAATTCAATACAGCTGAATCTAATGTATATGGAAAAACTTTCAACCGATCATAAAAAGCCAAAAATCTTGTGTTCCTTGCTTTAGGGCATGTGCATTCACTTCAAACAACAAATACAACTGGACAAATAAAGCAAGTGAGTCAAATTCACAGCTATCCCTGCAGACAACAATCAGAGAGGGACAGAGGGAGCTCAGAAGCAGCAGAACCTTCTCAGGCTCTCCTGGCAGGTTTGTGACACTCGTTTTGGGCTGAAACCTGCTGAAAGTGAGGGGCAATATTCCACATTGTCTCAGAAGTGCGTGCTCTGCCTTTACTTATAACAAGTATGTAACAGCCCTAACACAGCCCTGGTAAAAGTCAACTGTGAACAAACACAAAACAGCTGAGTTTGTTTTCATTCCTTGAGTGTGATGAAAAGTATTAAGGATCAGAAGATGATACAGAGGCTGAAAAGTAAATCTAGGTTTCATACATTTTAATATCCAAAATGTTATTAGTAATTTGATCTAGCAGAAAATTCTCTAATTACTAAAAAGCAAATAAAGCTTCATTTCCTCAAATGGCTTTACTCTTCATCTCTAGAAACTGTTGCTTCCCTAGAAATTAGGGAAATATAGATGGAATTAGTCATATAGGGACAAGTTTTTTAATCCTTTACCAAAGGGAGATGGATTTGAATGAAGGAATGTGGCCCCCTAGTTCCCATTTCCTGGCTGAGTTATCTCTTCTAAGAAATTCTTTCATGGAGAGTGTCCGTGGGAAAGTAGTCTGGATTCTTTGTGTTGTGTGAGATTTTAGAGGACTGTTATGGATCAGCATCCCACCAGGGAGGATACAAGATGCAAATGCACAGAAAAATGAGAGTCTTGCCCCTACAAAATGCTACGTAGTCCTGGCTGTAGGCTGTGCTCCAGATTTATTCCTCTGTGGCTGTTGAGAACCAAGGAGTTGTCCTGCAGCCTGTGGGAAGGAATGCAGCCCTTTCTCATGGTGGTTACTCAGCCCATTCAAGGTAAAAATACATCACCCTGCACACTATGGGACTGTGCTGTCCCTGCCCTTTGCCGGGGAGCCACTTTTGCTCCCTGATTTTTCCCCCTCCATACAGCACTGTGCTCACACTGCACAGTTGCAGCAGACCACACATTTTGAACACAGGAAAAAAATAAGCATATTATTATCAGGATAATTGAGTGTTGGAAAGAAAGTTGCCTCCAGCACTCTGTCCAGATTAAAATCTCAATCAGCACCATTATCTGGGAAGTATCTGCAGTGACACGTGCATGCTCTGCATCTCAGTCAGCAATCTGGCCCAAGCATTTGCAGAAGCTTTAGCAATTTCTTTAATGACCCTTACAAGTCCTCCATCTATTCAAAAGCTGAAATGCCAGTCTATGTAAGACAAAAACTCCTAAAACAGCAGATTGAAGTACTCCATGTAAATTGAGCAATTTCTGTTAACACATGTCGACTAAATCAGAGCTGCCAATCAGCCAAGCTGCTCCTCTGTGACAACAAACATCTGAGGTACTGGAGCTTGAAGTTAATCGAAGTTATTTATTTTATCATGCAGAACTAAGCCATCAGCCATTGCTCTCACAGACATGGTTTTCATCTTCCCCTTTAACCAGGGTACACTTGCTTTCTTCAGAGGAAGATAAATGGTATGTACTTAGCCTCAATTTTAACCTTAAAAATTCAGCTATTAAAAGCTGATGTTTGTTCTGCCTCTAGTACCAAATTATTCAGGCAGGCATAGTTTGGGATCACTGAAAGAAGAAAACCTAAACCACAGCTATTGTCAATTCCAGACCAAGCACTTTTGTTTGTATCAACATGAAGCAACCACGAATGTAAGCACTGTAGCTAATACTGGTTTCCTCTCACCATGTCAGTTATCTGAAAGGTTCCTTCAGAGGATTATTGTTTAAGAACTGGTTCAATGGAAGAGTAAATACCTCCAGCAAGCAAAGCAAAGCCATTTCCACAGCACCATTTCTGTACCCTACCATCAGTTTATTTCTTTTCTTCTGGTGCACAGTGTTGCTTCCCCAACATCAAGAGTGAAATTATCATTGAGTAACATTTCTCTGACTTTGCACAGACTCCACTGACTGTTGATAGTGGTTGCCTCCAAAGGCCCTGGGGATGCATGTTATGCTGCATGCTCTGTGAGGCTCCTCCTGAACAATGCAGAGCTGATCCCTCTCTCCGTGCCAGCTCTCTTGTGAGCCATGCGCTGGGGTAACAGTTCCAACTTCCTTCTGTGTCCTGGAGATTTTGGCTCCAGCCTTGCTTGTTTGCCATGAGAAGGTTCCAAAATAAGAAGCACATTCATTCCTGCTCCCTTCTTTTCACATGGTTACATTTAGCCTTTCTTTTAGTGCTTTCCTCCCATCACAAGGCTGGGAGTAGTCGCTGTCTTACTGCTTATGGAAATCATAATTTATGCACTGTCCCAATGATTTGCTTGTATCTGAGCTGCTCTCAGCCGATCTGACTTTGTAGCCTATAGCTTTAGGTGCATCTGATGATTCCCCTTTTTCCCCTCATTGTTGTGGTTCGTTAGTTTTAGCACTGCTGACACAAACAGTGCATTTCAAAAGGCATCTTTCCTGTGGGCTCTGTTTACTCGTTAATGTGGCTAAGTGTCATCTGAAGTCCTGGGTGACAGCTTGCTTTGCTTTACATTGCAGCGTTCCCATATAAGATTTATTGTGTCTGAAGGAAAACACAGCTACATCTGTAGGAAAGGGAAGAAAGTCATGGGAAAAGGAGAGTTGCTGGAGCTCTGGCTGTGAGGGGGACTGGGGAACTTGACATTTAGGTTCCTGCACAAGATGTAATTTCCAGCTGAACAGCTCAGGCACTTACACAGCTTCACTTTGGCCCCAGCTGTGCACTAAGTGCAGCCGACATCTCTCTTAAGAGCCACTCACAGCAACCTGACTTGATGTGACTGTTTTGTTTTCAGTAAAAGGCAGGAGGAAAGTTGCTTTAGCAATGCAGCTGATAGCCCACATGAACTGGATTGGAGCATTTCGTCCGGGCCACTCAGAAGGGAACCAGAGTCGCTGGGAAAATGGCAGATGAATCTGACAGCTTGCAAATAAAGTTTTCCTGGAAACATTGCACAGTGAGTTGATGGCTGTGTAGCTTCTGGTACTGAATTATTGGTACAATCCCAGTTCTTTCCAACGAATCGCATTTTCCTCACTTCAGGATTAATCAACATGTCATTTAGATGTACTCTCAGACAATAAGCACTATGATATGGATGTCAAACTATTTTAGGTCAGGCAGTTTTCCATTTTTAGCTTATATATTCTGTGCGAGGACTAATGCCTCAGATTCAGAAAAGGCAAATGTCACAAGATCTGAGTAAAATCCTGATTCCATGAGGGATCAGTCAGAGTTGTGCCATTGACCGTGATAGGGCCAGGATTTCACCTGATGGGTCTGTTTTAATTAAAGCTTCTTCCTGCTCAAATTATGGTTCTATCCTCAGTAACTGAGACAGTTACTCAAATTCCTGCTTTTAAAATGCTTCACTGCACCATGACACTGCCTAGCACATAGTTTTTTGCTGTAAAGCCTTAATATCTTTATGTATCATTCTAAGACAACCAAGACTGAATTTTGGGTGTGTACTTGCATATAAAGATCCCTGTTTTCTTGTACACTCTGTGTGTACATATGCACACACACATACCCAAACACACACAGACACAGTTCCTCCTCTATTAACATTGAACAGTAATACATGGTGAAATTTCTCATGCAAAGCAGTCTCCAAAGTTGAGAAAGTAAAAAATTTTAGGAATAGAATAGAAAAAAAAAAATCTGCTAATCCAGCTAGCTAATATATGCATTTAAAATGGAGACAGCCTTTCATCTTAATCCAAATTGGACACATGTAGGTGCCTGTCCACCTTCAGAGCTCAGAATTCACCATGGCCCATCAGGTGTCACATTGTACAAACATTTTCCTGCAGAAACTCACAGAGCCAGTGAGGACAGAATTCAAACCCTCCCTGTCCACAGCGAGTCCCTGCCATCCAAAACAGAGGAGAAACGCTGGGTATGCCTGCGACAGGGAGAGCCAACTGGAGGCCCACAGAATTTGGATGCAGTTCCCAAAGCAGTTTTCCTTGGCCAGGAGGATCTGGCTGGCTCTGAGGCCAACCATGTGGTGCTGCTTTTTGTGCTTGGGGCAGGGTGCACAGGGAGCTGTGTCTGCCTGATCTTCCTGGGCTCAGCTAACCTGCCCCAGCCCCTATGAAAATGGCTTTCTGAATCCTATACAAGTTGTCTAACCTTGTCTCCATGCCTTTCTGCACACAGAGGAAAACTTATTTCACTCATGGTCTGAGCTGGCCAGAGCCCTGAGCTCAAGCTAATATCCTGCCTCTCAGCAGGCCACAGTAATTTGGGCATATAGCACATTGGCTGCAGCTCCATGGCTTCTGGTTCTCTTGGCCAGCAGCCAGAGTAAGCTCGTATCTGCCTGCAAAAGCCCATGTAGACATCACTGCTGAGCCTGGTAGTCAGAAGACCTGTGACAGGAGTGGAAAAATACTGCTCCTGCACAGTAGGAAGCAGGAGTGGAGCTTGTGCTTTACAGTCTCTCAGTGTCTTTTCCAAGTGCTGGGGACCTTCACGTCTGAGCACCGGTTGGTTGCCCAGTCTGACCAGTCAGGCCTAAAACTCAGTGAGTGCTTGCCTTTGCTGAACATGCAAATGCCCACACTGCAGTTCATGAAGTACCTGCCTACTTGAGATTCGATCACTCTCAAAACCCTGACTAATTTCTCCCATTAAGTCTCCTAATCTCCAGGCTATCATTTCTTTTTAAACTGCCCCATTGATTTAGTAGCCTCTTTAAAAGGAGCATTAAAATTATTCCCCCTCTGCAGCACTGCTCTGGTTCATTAATTACTTCACATTACCAACATGAAACTTGTAAAGCAAAAGAAAATTGCAAGTCTGACTTGCAATTGCTCTCCCAGTTTCTGATCCCAGGTCTGGGCACTGGCTGTGCTGGGCAGTTCCAGCCCCTGCCCTCAATGCTGGCAGCACAGACACACTTGGAGCCTTTCACTGCTCCAAAAATCCTGACAGAACCAGAGATTGTGGATCAGGGCTCTCTGCACTTCACTCGTACGAAAGCTGCAACAATCTGAGTGAGAATCAGCTTTTAGGGCCATTTTGGATTCCTCTTACACATTTTCTTTTCTCTTTTTCTCAGAGAAAAAGAAACCACATGGGCCTCTGGTCCCTCTCCTCAGCCCTGCAGAATCACTCTCCTGTGTACAGAACAGGTGAAAATATGTATTTCCTTTTAGAAATCTGCAGATAATACAGACTCAGTGGTGGCTCTCCTCATCTGTCAAACATAATGAGCTGGGCAGGAGATAACAAATACAGAACTGCATCCCCACAGATTGTACCTAACTGGCCACAGGGGAGCAGGGTGACAACTCTCCCAAGTGACATTTCTGCCAGGTGACACCTCTCCCATGTGACATCTCTGCCAGGTGACACCTGTCCCAGCTGGCACACTCCAAGCCTTGCTCCAAGGAGTTTGTGTGCCTCGTTGGGAGCAGCAGTGCTGGCAGCAGCTGAGCCTTGCCCCTGCAGCAGAGAGAACACGAACGGGAACTGCAGCCCCCAGTGCCCAGCCTGGCTGGGGGAGCTGAGCCTCTGTTCCACAGCCAGCCCGTGCCCGGGGAATTCTCCCCTCACCTGCTGCAGGAGCCTCAGCAGCAGCACCAGCTGCAGGCTGTGCCCCAGGGCTCACCCCTGCCTCCCACTTCGGTGCTCCACGGTCTCCAGCTCCCTCCCTTCTACACCTCACTCTCCAGCCCAGGAGCTTGCAGAATAAAGTTGTGCCGACTGACTATTCCTCATCCTTAGCAGAAAGGGAACAGCAGAGCGATCATCTTCCCAGTGAGTCAGTGCTTGCTGGAGGATGCATGACTCACTAGTCCCCACACGGGCTGCCTCCCTCCTCCCCCATCGCTGTGCCTCACCTCCAGCCTCTCCTGTTCCAATCCCACCTTTACAAAAATCATCTTTATTCATTAGTCCTTCCTGCCCTTACCTTCTCTGCTATGAGAAGCCTGGGGGGACAGGGAAAACTTAGCAGTACTCCTTAGAAAAAGGTGCTACTCGTTTTCAGCACCCAGCTCGAGGTCTGCTGGCCCCTCTGGACACCAAACACAGCTGTGCAGCCACAAACCTGGCTGCCAAGGGGCTTTCCAGGGAACCCCAGTAGAAGCAGCAATTCCCTGCTCCAATACATCCTTTTGGGATGCAGGCAAGGTCCCAGTGTTCTTCAGCTTCCCCTCCAGCCTGTTGTTATGATTTCTCAGGGGTATTTCTGTTAAGGACCCGCTCCACTAAGAAATTATGAACCTGGATTAAGGAGAAGCAGTAACTGCTGATTGAACCAAGAGGAGAATCAATGAGCCAGTGTTAGAAATCAAGGAACAGAGTGCTTTTTCCCCATCAGTTCCAGTGCAATGCTGTTCACTTCTTGCTTCCTGACTTTTACAGAGGCCTAGTTATTCTCATCTTATCCCACTGAGCTAATTTTCCTCCCAGAAATAAAGTCCTGGCTGCTCGGGATCACAGGAGGAAGGAGTCAGGATTTTATACCATGGAAAGGACATTGGCTATAATGCAGAAATGGGGATGGGAGAAGCTGCTGACCTTTAAAAAGGGAAGAAAATGGAAGGTTCTCTTACCTTTTGGGACCTGCAGAAAATGAAAGCATGGAACTTCTGCAAATACAAGCTCATGAAGCAGTGCTGGGTACCAGATTTGCAGCACAAACATGCCAAGCATGGACTCCCAACCCAAGCAGGGCTGCAGTAGCAGCAGGAAAATCTTTTGCAGCAAATGTCAGGTACTGCTGGGTGGAGTGGGAAGAGCCTTTACCCCTTTGTGGTGGGGTCCTTAATGGATGTGCTGAGCTGCAAAAAGGTCCAGGGAGAGTTCAAGCTCCTGCTCCTGCCTCCAGGTGTGACTGCCATGCAGACAGTGATGAAGGCGATAATTTGCTCAGCTATGAAGGTGATCTCTCCACAGGGAGGGACTTGCCCTGCCTCAGCCCACGCTGTGTTTTCCTAGGAAAAAAGGCAGCTCAGCATCCTGTACTCTTTGGAACATAATATCTTTAGCTGATAATAATCACACGTTGTCATCATGAAGGGCAAAACTTCATTAGCCAGCCAGGCCTGGTTTCTTTAGAAAATAATCAGAAAACAGCTAAAACCCAAAAGCCCCAGCACATTTGTGTAACTTTACTCTGAGATTTTGTGACAGCCTGAGCTGGATGGCTCAGCCAGTTCCAGCTCCGACCACAACACCCGACAGGGCAGACCCTGCTGGCGGGGGACCCATAAGAGGACAAAAGCCACAAAATCAACTCATCCGACCCCAAAACTGGGCAGTGGTTGCAAAGGGAGGGCATGGGGTGGATAGAGTGATTCAGAGAAAATTCCTCAACTTATTAAAATCGTCCCTGCCCAATGGAAATGCCAAAAGAGTAGCAATTCTGCTTGCTTCTGTCTTGCAGTGAAATCTTTTGCCTGGAGCAGATCGGGATTAGCTCGTTACAGGGCAGCATGTATGACACATCCTGGCCACAGCCTGAGAGAGCAGAGGCTGCTCTCCTCGGGGCAATCCCTGCCTCTCCCTCAATCTCCTACAGCTCCACACACAGGAATGAGGCTCAGTATTAAAAACAGCTCTGTCTCCCCTCCTGCTCTCAAATACAAGCAATTTAAATCAGAAGCCTTTCTTACAGGGAAGAGCAGAAAGCCAGTGTTTTGAAGCCACATTCTTCTCACTTGTTAACATTGAGCCCAGCCTTCTGCTCATAAATAATGCATATAGCTCTTTTTCCTCAATTACGCAGTAGTGTCAGATTCCACACTCTGCCTTCCCAGAGTTACTTTCTGTCTCTTCTGGAGACAGCAAGGCCCACTTGGACGTCTGCAAGAGCCACAGACTCATTAGACCTGACGAGGATCCTTTCCATCCACCAGTAAAAAGATCCACACCACCTTTGTCCCGGAGTTTCGGTAATTATCCCTCGCTGGACTGAAGTGCTGGGGAGAATGTGTTTACAGTAAACAGGTTTTGCCTTCTCCCAGCATTCGTGGTGCAGAGTCTAAGTGCACTCCAGGATGCCAGGGTGAACTGGGCAGGAGGGTCACTGCACAGCTCATGGGCTGGAGTGCAGAAAGAGAAGAGAGGAATTAATGCTCCCGTGGGCCGAGCAGGGAGGCAGAAAAATCATGGGGAATTCAGTTTGTCAGGTGTGTCAAAAATGTGAAAACAAAAGAAAACAACCCCTCTTCTTCTCCTGCCCACCATCTTTTTTGATTAATTTAAACTTGCTGAGATGAGGAGCCAAGATTTCTGCTTTGCTATCAACAGCTTGCTCTCTATAGATACTGACTCATTACTGAGAGGCTGCCTGTCTTTATGCCTTAAACTAGGCAGCCAGAAAATGTTACACTGAAGTATTGCATGTTATAGATTGACAACATTTAAAACCTAGATGGCCAAGCTACTGATATAATTTCCATACTCATTAACCATGACATCTCCAGTTCTCCCCCACAGCATTCTGTCAGATTTAGCCAGACCCAAAACCTGTCTTAGCTGCCAGAAATCATTTCTTTACTCCTCCACGGATTGGCATCGCCTGAATGTGCTCTTCCCCCTCGGAGCAGAAGTTTACAGAAATCCCTTTCCCGTTTCCCAGCTGTGCATCCGGCCTGCCCTGCGCACACACACGCTCTGTGAGCTGTCCGCAGCCGTGCCCTGTCTGGCTGGCGAGCTGCCTGCTCACAAGCTGCTCCAGCACTGCCCTTGAGCACCAGGCAGTGCCGAGCCCCCTCTCAGCAGTTCATGCTCCGTGCGAGCTCTAACGCGATCCTGCTGGATGGCTTCACCCCCACGCTGACATCGACCTCTTGGGGACCCCAGGTTTGCCCATGGCAACGAGCTCCTGAGTATTTGCAGGCTCATTTTTGCCAGGTTGTATTGTCAGAGCCGTCTCACAGACCGGCAGTCTGTCAATAGCAGGGTCGGGCTCACAAATGCTGAGTGACACAGGAGTGCAGAGCGCTCCGAGTTGTTGGTATGAAGGAGTGTTTCACACATGATGTGACACTGGAGAGCAAGCACAGCCACAGGGCCACAAGGTGGGTGCTGGGCTGGGCCAGGAACCCTTATGTGGGCATTCTGAAAGGGAAGAAGTTTAACTGGTGGGCGTTAAAAGGGTGAGAGGCCGCGTTTCCAAATAACTTCTCTTACAAGGAGAGTAACTTTAGCCAGGAACAAATCCTGCCTGTGAGCGGGAAGAGCTTCCCAGGCTGCTGCTGCACACAACCAGGGCAAATGCCAGAGTGTCCGAGGGCAGGTCACCCTCAGTGCTTCACAGCTCAAGTACCATTCGTGTAAAAATTCCATAAAAACTGAGAAAGAAAAGAGAGGAACAAAACCCCCACCAGGCTGGGGCATTCACCTGCACAAGGACACTACTAAACCCCGGCCCTGGCACCACAAAGCATTTGATTAATGCCACCAAATACCACAGCATCGGTGGGGAAAACATGTTCTCACCCACCTTGTATCTGTGGGGAGAACAAATCACGTCAGGCCGGAGCACGGAGCTCCCACGTGGCCGGGTGAGCCCGGAGCGCTGCCTCACAAGGCATGTTCAGCCTGCTCCGGGCACCTCTCACGTACCGCTGATAACTGCTGGCTGTCCCTGCCGGCTCATCCCAGGTCAAATTACTCGTGCCAGTGTCAATGTGCTCTGCTCATGGCCAGCAGGAAGCAGGGGAAAAGATGCTTTGCTCTACATTCTAAAGCTGGAAGAATGAAAATACATGTTCAGCTGAAAAATCTTGCTTAAAATATGGAACTGGTCCAAATGCTTCAGATTGGAGTAGCTCAGAGGAACAAAGAGAAGCCTTTCCAAGAGACTGGGAACCCAGTCAGGAACAATGGGGCTCAGATTTAAAACACAACCCAGAACTGAGTTCTTGCAGTTCCTGGAAAATATGAGTGCTGGACTGATGCATTTTTTCATTCATTATTATTATCTCCCATAGACATTCATCCTGATCTTAACATCTTTATTGTCCACATAGAGCAAGTTTCCTCTCAAATAGAAATGAATGTTCCAGTAAATTTCCTTAGACAAAAACCATAGAAATTAAACAAAAAAAAAAACACCCCTTTATAACTTTTTTAAAAACCATACACTTCATGTTGTGATTCAAAGTGCTCTTTGTTTCAGTAAGTATAAATACTGAATTTTACAAAGAAAAAAAAGCAAAAGTGAGAGGAACAAAACCCTTGTGTCATACACGGGTTAGGTAACAATTGCAGTGTTAGTTCCAGACTGATTATGCCAAGAGGCAAATACTAGGTAAAGTCAGGGTTGTTATTTTGCCTCAAGGACAACAGATCTTTGTCCTGAACCCTGCAGTCAATACCTATAAATATTCTGAGCGTTGTCATAAAATTTTGAAAAACCTCTCTCAGGGACACAAATATAAGACCTTCTGCTTTAGAATTACAGCAGAGTTCAGTTAGAAGCTACAATTCACTCCTTAGAAGTGTAAGAATCATTTTGCATGCAATTCAGCTGATGTAAAAGATCTTTTTGCCTGCATCAGTCTTAAATCCTTTTAGCTGAACTCATTAGCAGTGGGGACAGGGAGCACTGGTGTTATCTTAAAGCCCTCTGCCAGGGAAGTTAGACCTTCTCTCAGAGAGGGAGCAATGGCCACAGAGGTGTCAGGGCAAGGGCTCTGGACACCTCAGAGCCCTCCCTGCCTCAGCTTCAAAGGAGCCTCAATAAATCAGCCCTCCTGCAAAAATGCCGTGTGACCTCTGGCGAGAGAAGCAGTACAAAGCCACACGAACATTTCCTTTTATTATCGGTAAATACTCTTGAATTGGTTGGAATTGTTCCTGCCACTGATATCGCTGATCTCTGAAGAGATAAACACCAGCTGATTGATGACTTGTCTGCAAGATCTATTTCAACCACCCCCAGGCAGGATATTTTCCATGCGGGTAATAATAAATCTTACTATTGAATGTCATCAAATGAAAGAAAATTACTGTAAAAATAGGCACAGTTATGTATTTCTTATTATATAATATTAAGGAAGATTTTTCAAAGATTTGAGGAGTTTTCATTTACATGCCTGATTTTTTGGAATGTACTCCTTTTGCCTACATTTAATATATATATTTTAAAGCCTTGTACAGTCAGCCAATGTAAAGAGACTCTCTCCTCAAAATAGCCTGTTGTGTAGTCAGGTCTGGAAGGTGAGATTCTCATCATGGCTGAGACTGAATAAGAACAATGATGTCCTTTCTCAACAGATGCCAGGGCTGCCTTTTCCTAGCACATTTTATGTGGTATTTTCAGGTATCACTCGCACTATTTTGTTCATTTTATTTGCAAAGGAAGCAAATGGCATCCTTTCTGTCAGTTAATAAAAAAGGTTTGAGGGGAGAACTGTCACTCAATCTTATTGCTCCAAATTCTTTTCTAAAAATGATTGTAGAGTTCCAGCGAAAAGTTCTCTCTTCATTATGAGGGCAGCAATGAAAATGCTCCTGCCCCATTATTTGTGCCAAGAAATAAAGATCCAAGCAACTTTCTAGGACCTGTTAGACATAATAAAGTCAATGCTTTGTACCAGGTGGCTGTGCTGCAGAGGAAGGAAAATGTGCAAATCCAAACCTCACATTCAAAATGTAAGCATAAGAAAAAGGGCTGTGAAAACAAGATTAAGGTGATCTACTTACCAAATGTTGCATTCTACCATCATATTATCTGCACAGTATCAAAAAAACCCTCCTTTGACCCCAAAGGCAATAATCCAGACAGAGAAAATGAGGAGATATGGGAAAGGGACTGGAGACAATAATTCATCTGAGGCAACATTTTCCTGCTCTCTCTGTCCTCAGTCTATGGAGGGAAAATTTGGGCTGCAGAGCCTGGGGAGACAAGTGACAGTGAAAAAAGCAACCTGAGGGAGAAGCAACAGCTTGGTAGATTTGTCCTATGTGATCTCTCCTCTGTGCAAAATCCACTGCTCCATTCTGGGAGCAATTTGTGCAGAGCAAAGATGGTGAGGAGGAAAAGAGAAGGAGAATTAAGAGAGATGAGAGAGCTGTGCAGCTTAAAGGGAATGGATCAGCTCCTTAGGGATCAGAGAAGCTGTTGGCCAGCAGGATAAGTGGATGGTTCTGTAAAGACTGGGGAAAGCCAGGCAGGAGTTCAAAGGCAGTGGAAGGAGAGTCTGGTACTGCCAAAATCCACCACAACATGGATCTCATGAATGGAACAGCAACACATTGCACAGTCATTAATCTGGGAGTGTGGAGCCCAATTAATGAAACCAGAGAGCCTTGGAAGGGTGGTCAGAAACATCCTGGTCTAGATATTCCTGTTCTGGACAATAAAAGCTATGGAAAACCTCGGACCTGCCCAATTAAGAACCAAAGCCTACCCTGGCTCTGAGTGTCCAGGCAAACCTGGCAGCATTTGTCCTTCATCAGCCGTGACTAAAGCAAGCTGTGAGGTGATCTCTGCTTGGAGCTCAGGGCTGGGAGACAGAGGCACTCCTCAGGAGCCTTCAGCACGAGATCTATAAAAAGGAAGGAAGTAAAAGACTTTGGTTTATTAGTTTGTTACTCTCCAATCCCAACCATTACAGGACAGGCACTATGTTTATGATGGATTCATTTAGAGAACATTTTCTCCCTGGTCACATAACTGTGCTTCAGACTGAAGCCAAAGCTGTATGGGGAGGGGGGATAAAAGCTGCAGACATTTTTCAGGATCATATACAACCCAGTACTTCAAAAGTGCACACAAGGAGATGAGCCAGCAATGAGAAGCTGGCTTGACCTGTAGGAAACTACGTCCAATTTTTCATTGTACCACAAAGTTCTCCTGCAGCTGTGACACGCCCCCCATTGCATGGTAGAACTGTGAGAAGAGGACAGGAAATTCATAAAGATTCACACAATCTGCCATTTACTCTTCCAACAAGCAGTTTCTGTGTTCTTGGAATGGTTTATTTTAAACTCAGCCTGAATAAAATTATTCCCTGACCATCCCTGAGCAGCTCTCCAGCATCTCTGACAAACACCAGGTTTCCAGGTACCACTGTTGCCATTTCACCTGCAGTTCATAGCACATCGACCTCATCTCTAAAACACATGTACAGTCAAACTCACTGTGCCCACAGGGACCAATTTATTTTTCCATCACCTGTAGCTCCCTTCAGTTTCTGCAGGAAGTAGCTGGCAGCCTCTAACAAGGAGTGTTATGAATAGCGTGGTAACGCCTTTCTTCATCCCTGTTAAATTTCTCATTTCATCTTGTGAAGTCAAATCCTGGTTTCTGCAAAGTCCCTAAAACAACCTACATTGATTATAATTGGCTCTGCAGTTGGACTGCATGTACTTTATCTCCAATTTTGCAGATTCATTGCCTACTACTGCTGTCTCCCTACATTTAGATAGTTATCCTACTGCCCTAGAGGTTGTTCTGGCAACTGGAGGTTGTGACAGTCCTGACACAATACATGGGAGAAGTTCTTTCAGTAGAAAAGTTACTTTTCAGTCCTGTCTGACCAGGAATTCTGGCTTTTGCTTTGTCCCTCTATATGTATCACCCCCTCTCCCCCATTAGGAGCTGAGGACTCAGTCAACTGCCAAACTGCATGGAAAAATCCTGGTGCACAGAAGAGGATCCAGTACCTCTGAGTGGTTTGTGATTTGCATTCTTTGTTACAGAAAGCCAGTGAAACCAAGCCAAAATATCAACTTATTACTTCAGTCAGACTACTTCCATACAATTTGAAAGCACAATAATTCTGAATCCATGTTCGAATCCTTATGTTGCTGATGCATAAGGAATAATACAACAGGATAGAATCCAAAGACAAATGAAGCTTCACATCAACAGGCAAAGCTACTTCCACAAAGATGGATCAACTCATGGCTGCCAAGGATTTCAGCATTCAGGCACCTTTGTGAACCTTATGGTAAATTTGATCTGTTTCCTCCAAGGAAAATCAAAGCCAAGCAAGCTTCACTGGCATGAACACTTCTCACGTTTCTGCTGCTTCTGTTTGTAATGACCAATGTCCACAGCTGACTGGGCTCAGGACAGATGCTGCTGCCCAGCCCTGCACCCTTGGCACTGTCCTGTCCATGAGCAGCTGGGATCACTTCACAGATGGAACAATCCCATTGTGGACCAGGACGCTGCTCACACGTTGCTTCACCGTGCTCTGCTGAAACCCCAACTCTCCAGAGTTCCACGGGTTCGTTCCCGTGTATTTTATCCTCTCTGTCACAATTGTATCACAACAGTGCTTCGCACAGGTCTCCTGCCGCTAATGCATCCCCTCCCGGGGTTATCTAAGTGCTCCTGGTACAGCCCCTCTGATAAGCTGCACATCCAGCGCTATCAGCAGCGCGTTATGAAAGGAATGTCGCGGCAAAGCGCTGCCGAGTCACAAGACAAAACCCACCCCGGTGTTTACAGCAGGGTAGGAAATACCACATTAAAATAAAAGCATGACAAGGGAAGAGCACACGTTGGGGTGGAAAGAAATCCAAGCCATCCCTAAGCTCCTGGTTCCTTTGTCATCGAGTTAGTGCATTACAGAGACGATTTGTTTGGAGTGAAAGGCTTTTTGTGAAGCTTTATCTTGGCCTCTAGCAGACAGAACTGACAACCCTGAAGTGGCAAAAACCACTTGCGAAGTGCCACATTCAGCGAACAAAGGAACCCAACACCATGCATGGAACAGCAAACTATCAGCTCCCAGGGGGAAGTGTCATTTTCACATCCAGTTTGCTACACCAGAGTGGGAGAGAAGCTCCAACTGTTTTGAATTCATGTGTCAAGTCAATCACAGGAACAGATAATATTGGAGTTATATAAAATTTCGGAAGGAACCCCCACCCACCACCTGTAACACTCACTCGCCACTGTCAGAACAGTTCTGTAACTGAAGACAGCACCAAAGAGAAGTTGTCCTTACGGCTTTCTGCACAGCAGATGATGGGATCATTACAATTTATTCTGCATATGAACTGAGAAAGAGAATAAGTGTTTATTTTTATTCCCACCAGAACAGTATCTGAAAGTTTCCACTGGACTCTGACTATAAAGTGCTACTTACTTGATTTTAGTTTAAAAGAGGAGGGAAGGAAGGAGGGAAGGAGGGAAGGAGGGAAGGAGGGAAGGAAGGAAGGAAGGAAGGAAGGAAGGAAGGAAGGAAGGAAGGAAGGAAGGAAGGAAGGAAGGAAGGAAGGAAGGAAGGAAGGAAGGAAGGAAGGAAGGAAGGAAGGAAGGAAGGAAGGAAGGAAGGAAGGAAGGAAGGAAGGAAGGAAGGAAGGAAGGAAGGAAGGAAGGAAGGAAGGAAGGAAGGAAGGAAGGAAGGAAGGAAGGAAGGAAGGAAGGAAGGAAGGAAGGAAGGAAGGAAGGAAGGAAGGAAGGAAGGAAGGAAGGAAGGAAGGAAGGAAGGAAGGAAGGAAGGAAGGAAGGAAGGAAGGAAGGAAGGAAGGAAGGAAGGAAGGAAGGAAGTTCAGAGGAGAGTGGCCTCAGGACCTCCACAGCAGAGCTGGGGATGGTCTCAGACATTCTGCTGGGCACTGCAATGCCATGAGCTAATTCCTGCCCCCAACTAATCCAGCCAAACTGCATTAACAAGAGCTTGGACATGCACTGAGGAGCTGAGCCTCTCCAACTTCTCTCCCACAGAGGATTAGGAGCTTGCATAGGGTAATTTCTGAGCCCAGGCAGAAGAGCTTTGTGTGAATAGTATCTAAAAGCCTTCTTGATGCCATGTGCACAATCTCAGGCTCCCTGATGCTGCAAGTCTCACCCCTCGACCTTCCTTAGAGCCCTCCCCCCCTCCTTTGTGCACACTCAGAGCTGAACCCATGAACTCGAGTTTTACCCTCTGCTGTGTGACAGGACACCAAGGAGGGATCACACCTGCCCTGATTTCCCCATCCACCATTTCCCAAATTAAAGCTACACCAGCCCTGTCCTCTTTCACGAGCACCGAGTGAGAGCAAAGGGAGAAAACCACAAGGGGAACAGATGCTGCAGTTTGAAGAACAAGAGAGAGAGAGAAAAAGATACCACTGCTCTCTGAAAGCATCCAGAAATGTTCCTATTCAATTCATTCAGGCCTACACAAGATCAGGGAGAGCACAGGACTACTGTGAGGAAAATCTAGGTCACATATGATCACAGCAGCACAGCTGCCACCATCTCAATGGCCATGTGAAGTGAGTGAGGACTGCAGCAAGGACCTCTGCTGAAGAGGGTTTTTTTTTTTTTTCAGTCCTATTTTACAATTTCCCCTCATTAAGGTGTATTTTCCGGCAGGGCTGTGAGTACATTGGGTCTTCAATTGGGGTGAAGGATTTAGCTATAAATCCCAAAAATGATTCAGTCAGTGGAATTTCTGTAGGATCATTTAAATAGTTTATAGGCTGCCAGGCAGGATTTTAACCTTCTAACAGTGACAGGAACAGTGTTACTTTCCTGTTCTTTTGAATGCCAACACATTTCTTAGTTTTCTTTGTTTCATATCTGTTGTGGATACACATTGCTCCCATTTTCATTAAGGAAACAGGAATCTTATGCTCTTTTAATACACCTGTGAAAACTTCTTGAAATCCTCTCATTCAGTGCTCTCTTTTTGTTAAATACACAGGTCAAACCCTGTGGTCCCTTCTCCCCCTTCAAACAGAAAAGTTAAAATAAATGCATGCACACAGACAAAAAAAAAAAAAAAAAAAAAAAAAAAAAAAAAAAAAAAAAAAAAAGGAACTAGGACAGCACAGCCCCAAACCATTATCTTTTTTCTTTATAGTTAAACAGACCCTCCAGCACCTTCTCCTCTCCCCTTTTCTACACCTGAATAAAGCCAGGCAGGATCTAAAGCCCAAATACTGAACACTCCTGCAATTCAGGAGATTAGAGGGAAAGGACAAATGTTCCTGGGTGCCATGAAGCTAAGCCAAGCATCTTGGAGCAGCATTCATTAAGGAGCTGTGCCAAAAGTCCTGGCGCAGGCAGCTGGAGCAGGAGCAGCTGCGGAGCAGAGGAAATGCTGCACGGCACAAGGCAGGAAAATAATGCACACAGGGAGCCTTTGGTGGAAGTGAGGATGTTGCAGATACAGCATTAATATGGATTTGTTCCCCAAAACAAGCAGCCCAGACAGCAGAGCAACAGGAAGTCAAATCACCTAAGTGCAAAGGGACTGACTCACACCTATTGTGAGACCTGGCCATTTGTCTCCCAAGGTTTTCCTAGCCCGGTGATGCTGCAGCCTTTTCCAAGCCCTGGGACCAGCCCAACTGCTTCCAGCCTCAGGGAAAAGCAGTGACACTCAGGGCTTAGGGCAAGGACTCCTGTGAATCATGGCTGCTAATTATGTAACTCAGTATGTGTGGAAAAGACAGATATTTTAATGCATAGCAGTGCAAGAGCAAAGGCTCATCTCGGTATCTTAGGTAATATGTCCTTTACCAGGGACTAGAAGTAATACCTCTGCTATAATACTAAAAAAATCTGACATGAAATCAATCCTGGCTGGAGATCCTGGGTGGTAGCTGACCCTGGCAGCACAGCCCTTCTGCCCTGGGTCAGTCTCTCCCTGTGCATGTTCAGGGGGGATTCCAGTGGTTCTTCAGATCCATTGGCCTCCCTGAGCTTTGGGGGAGCTGGATGAAACCTTAACCTGTTCCTGGCTGCCAGGCTCAGGTTGTGCAGGTAGCTGAGGAGCCCATGTTAGCTGGTTTGAATTCAGAATTCTAATCAGATGAACCAAGTAACTTTCAATCAAATTAGGAGAACAGTAGGGTTTGTTCTTAATCCACAACCATTTAATCTTCCGACTCATTAGTTGTGCACAGGCTCGATGAATATGTATATCTGGAAGGAAAAAAAATGTCTTTGACCTTGATGGGAATGATAACACACATCTCAAGTAGGTGTGAGCTCTCCTTCCATCACACTCACTTTATTATGTAGATTCAACAATTCCTATTGCTCTGAATCAGGGTACTGAGAGTTATAGGCAATCCCACAGCCAATTAGGGTTCTGATGAACCTGGAATGATTAGCACAGTATTTACAGCCAAGCTGCCTCCTACCAATTTGCATGCAAATAAAAATATATCTGTTTTAACAGGCCGTTCTAGGCAATATAACCAGGCTCCAACAACTGGGGTGAGGAAGAGAGGAAGTACATTCAAAGACAAAAGCTTCAGAGCAGGATTTGGTTTAAGAGCTTGAATATACTGTTTCAATACATCAGTGTCATTCATGCGGTCTCTAATGAAAAACTATTCATACAATTTATTTTTTTAAAGAATTTAAATCCACATACAAAAATACTTAGCCACACTATTTCTAGAATGAAGATCTCAGCTATCAGGAACATTTCCTCAGTTTAAGAAATTATTCTATACTGCTAAGAAAAATAAACTCATGGGCAAGTTCTCTGAGTTTCATCTGATTTCCTGGCTTATACTTTATTTCTCCTTTAACTGAAATTAATGGGGGAGCTTCCTTTGACTGCAACAGAAGTAGGATTGTAAAACCCTGTCTTCTTTAGGTCTGTTTTCCTCCTCTTGCATTCCATTACAAAAGCTCCCAAAACTGACCTTGACTCTTGTCCACACTTGCTGCAATGAGAGTGGCAGAACTTGTACTGAAGTCAGTGGGAATTAGGCACAAGTCCCCAATGCATTTTGGGCACTACACCTGGAAAATATTTCAATATGAAACATTTGTGAAGCACAGACACTGGCTTGGGCTAAAGACGGCCCTAGGGATCAGGGCTAGGAAAAAATCTGACCCAAGTATCTAAGTAGGACTCTTGTGTAGCTCTTGCTGGAAGTCTCGCTCTGGGAGCTGTATCAAAGCTGGGGAGGGATCCAAGAAAAGTCATCTCCTGTTCCCTTTCTTGTTTGGGTTTTCATCTTAGAGAAGACCAAGCTGTCCCATCAGAGCAGTCCAGAGGCAGGAAATGGAACAAACTAAAGAATCCAGCAAGGGAAGGGGCCCTAAACCCCAGTCAGACATGAAAGAACCAAAGCAGGACCACGGCAGGAGACTGCAACCTCCCTTTGCCTGTAACAGCTGTAAGGACGAGAAGCAAAATGTGGATCTCTGCTGTGTGAATACCCCAGGCAAAATCCTCCTAAAACAGGGAGTGCAAGGCAAAGAAGCCACTGCAGACTGACTGGCAGAGTTACACAAAGGGCTATATTTACTTTTGTGTTCTTCTCCAGTTCAGCCTCTCTGTTTCTATCTGTTTGCTGCCTCCATTGTTGTTTATTTTAAAAGCCCCCAGGGACCAGAAATTCCACATTTCTGACGGAGCCCCTGCAGAAGTAACTTCTTCCCTCAGCAACAAAGCAAACGCCAGCTGAGAAGGGGCTCCCGCCGCAGAGGCAGCGCTGCCCTTAAGTGAACCAACATCTACACGTGCAAAGCCTTCCCTCCAAGTGGGGAAGACCTTTTAACTTGACTCTGCCCATATCAAGGGGATTAAGGGTACCATTTAACTCAGCCCAGCTTCTCAGCTAACAGTATCCTTGCACGCACCTCCACGGCTCTTTGGCAGCTCAGTGCAAGTTCACTTGAGCCAGCTCTTAAGGCTTTTATCTTTAAAGCCAATGTAGATAAAAAGTTCAGGAGGCCACCGAGATGCAACCTAAAGCTGTCCCTCTAAAGTGGCAGGCTCCAGATGAGCAAGGGAGCAGCAATAGCCGGGGCCTCGGTGCCTTCACCCAGGGATCCCAGCCAGAGCTGGCCCTGCCACGTCCGCGGCAGGATTTGCCTGCCCAGCAGCATCCCAAAACCCCAGCTTCTGAGGAGAATCTGCTCACAAACATCATCTGTTTCCAAAGGATGGCTTGTGCTGGGGTGAAATGAAACAAGTCCAGTTGTTGCGTTTCTTTTTCCCTGTGGAGCAGGTTAAGGCCAAAGAAATTTAACCGCTACTCAGCTGTTTTCTGCTGACATCGCTTGCATTCCTCCCTCTTCTCAAATAACATTTGGAACTCCCTGCCAGATAGTGCAACTTGATATATGCCCTGATGATAGAGGGTGGAGGGGAGGAAAGTACATTGGCTAATATTTTTCCATTACAAATCTAAACGACCCAATCTACAGTTTAATCTGCAATAAAAACAGCAATTTCTGAAAGCTGGGTCACTGACTTGAGGCCAACACTCGTACCTGAAACCTTTATCCGCAGATCACTTTTAAGAGGCTGTGATAAAATTACTATCAGTGCTATTTCCAAACTTTTGAGGGCACCCAATGGATTCTGAGCCCCAGACTCCTGGATCTGGAGACAAGATGTGACTCTGCTCGGAGCGTTCAGCTGGCAGCGGTCACGGTGCCAACAGCCTCACTCAACCTCGATGAGATTTTTCCTTCCCAGGTACCTCAGAGATCCTTCAGTATTGAAAAGGATGGTTTGCCTTTCATGAACTCAAGTCCTGGTGGCTGCCACCAACGGAGGAAAAAGCCGGCATTTACCACACAAGGGTTTTCCTATACTAATGGCAGGAAATACCACAAATACCAGGATGAAATAAAAATCCACAGCCCCTCCAAATGCCACATGAATTAGCAAGGTAAGGGCTTAGAATTTCTGGTATTTAGATGTCAATGCTCCTCTATGTGTTTGGAAATTTGGGGGTTTATTACTGCCTTTTATCCACAAATATAAATTTGGCTATTTTTGCCTCCTGATCACAACAGCAGTGCTCTCAGTACTAATATATTTCAAAAATACGCAATGGGAATGATATGTCAGGAAAAGAAGAAAACAGTTTTGGCTGTGCCTCTGCTCTGCAAGAGGGGAAAGACAAAGTCCTTTCCTTTCTGTGAGGACTGAGCTATGCTGGGATATTTGGTCCATTTACTTTACCAACTCCCTGAGCTTCTCTCCCAGGGCTGGGAGAGCAAAAATATGAGAAATTTTACTCCAACGTCAGCTGGCCTGAGCACAAGGAGGACAGAACCCTCAGAGGGAAGGCAGCTCCCCAGGGGCTCACAACTAAGAAGTATTTCAGCTGTGAAAGCTTTGCTCTCCCCGTCACCACAGCCATGGCTACTGGACGTGCAGCTGGAGCTCAGCCCCTGTGAGCTGCACAGACAGGGATGGACAGACAGCCCCGTACATTCCTCACGTGCCAGGATTAGTGGCCATTTGTCTGGCTGTACGTATGTCCTAGAGATGGAGTCTGAACCCTGGTGCAGGCACCAAAAGCATAAATGTCCTCAGGCTAAACAAAACCCTTAGACCACAGCAAGGCTCCACTTTTTCTATGACTTCAACATTTATCACCTAATCTAAATGATACCACCACCAATCTGATTTATTCTGTGATCACCTCTCACTTGGTCCAGGGGCCAAATACCACTGGAGCGTGACAGAATGTGCCAGCAATGAGTCCTGGGTCCACCCTGTCCCCTTACAGTCCCCTGAGGGCCCCTGCTCACTCTGCCAGAGCCTGCTGGCCTAACCTGATACAGACATTGCTTCATTCCAAGCAGTCACTAAAACATCTCTTTGTAAGGGATTTCCAAAGTACATTTATCACGAGGTGTTCTCCAGTCCTTCACCCCTATGGGGACATTCTTGGAACAGCCAAAATTCAGTTCTCCCTACGCCTCAGAGTCAGGAGGCAAGTTAGTTGGCTTGGAGCTTGTATGAATAAATCAGCTTTTAGAGGGGATGAAAGAAAAACGTGACAGAATTTGGTCCTTCTCATTCAAAAGACCTTATCTAGCAGCAGAGGGAGCGAGGAGGGCAGATTCACCTTCAACACGATAATCTCCTGCTAGCTCTCCTTACAGCATTCCCAGCTCCTGCCCTTCACTGGATGCTGAGCACGAATGTAGGAATGAATCACTGCTGATCTTGGCAAAATACCAGTCTCCCTCCCTTTGCTCCAGCTTGGAATAATCCCAATTTTCCAAATGGCTTCAGTGAATCCAGGATTTAAGTTCAGCTATTAAAAAGTAGCGGGAACCCATAAATCACAGGCTTTATATCAGCGAGCTCTTTGATGCATTTAAAACAATTACTGGGGAATATATGATCTTCCTAAAAATAACTATTTATGTGAACACCAAGAGAGAAGCTACTGTCAAAACAGAATACATGGACAATCCCATCTCCACCCTCAATCCCCAAGGCAGGCATGAAGACTCTCTTCACTCTATTTTGCTGCTCACAGCTGTATTAGAATTGATAATATGTCGAAATGACACACACTTATGATGATGTTAGAGCAGCATAAAAATTATGCAGTAAATTAATGTATGCAGCAGATTAATGTATGCAGTAAATTAATGTATGCCTGCTTTCAAGGCGAAGAGGGTGGAGATCACCAGTCCATAGGAAGTCATTTTTTTCCCCCATCATATTGCTCACAAAATGGCTTGTAATTACAGACTTTCACACACCAGGCTTGTATCAATGGTGACATTTCATCCCTGCCATGGATATGGCCACAGGAGTGCTGGATCAGGCAGAAAGAGCTAATCTAGAAACAGCTCAAAGAAGAAAGCAGATTTATTCATTCTGCAGTCCACACCTTGCCAGAAATTTTTACCAGCAGAAATTTTCCAGCCTGCAACCCACAATATTGCTCTGCCATATGCAGTTTTCAGCTTCTGCTGCTGTTGTTTTCAGGCTCCCAGTAGTGCTACTGGTCTGTCACCAGAGCGTGACAGGGTCTGTGTAGCACACGGATGTGGTTCCCACAGCAGCAGAAATGGAGTTGCCATCTCTGCTGCACATGTGGTGACAAAATATGACTTGTATTAATTAGGTTTTGGAGCAGAGAAAGAACAGGCTTTTATCACAGCTGCCCCACTGAAGAGGTTAGAGCACACCTACCACCTGACCCCAGTCAGGACAGGGCAGGAAACCACACGCCAGAAGTACATCAGCTCCAGGTCACAGGAAGCACCTGTGGCACCAGATGCTGCTCCTGAATATCTGCAGTGGTAACAGGAACACAGAACCTCTGCTCTCACCAGCTTCTTTGCAATGAGACAGGGCCAACACACAACTTCCACCACTGAGGTGTCCCCTGTCATTAAACCCACCCAACCTGCACCTTGGTTCTGAAGCCCACCCCATTGCTGGTGGTGGTGTGTGGTGCCACAGAGCTGCTCTTGGTGACCCTACAGAGCAAATCCATGCTCTCCTGTTGATCCTACAGGTTGCAAATCCATGCTGAAAGAAAAGCCTTGCCTCATCGATGCTGGGACCACAGAGACACTCTGCAAGGAAGGCTTTTCCCACAATGGTTACAGCCGGCACGGACAGGAAGAGGGAGCTCTTCCACTGTCCCCTGCAGAAACCCAAACACAAGGACATTCCTGAGTTTTGTCCTCTCCTTCCCAATCTTTTGTCTTCACTCTTACAGCTCCAGATCTCTTAATCTTCTTTTGCTGCTACTTCCAGCACCCCTTCCCCAAGAAAGGGCACATTGCTGCCCAGCTGGCAGTGCTGGAATCCAGCAATTTGCACTTGTGAGCCTCCCTGATGCACCTTCCCAAGGCTTGCTCTGTGGTCCTGCTGACTTGAGGCTACCAGCGAAAAGAGCTCAGAAATAACCTGGTGGGGGGCATCCAGCTCCAATTGAACACAAAGCTGGGAGTAGGATTTACTGCACAGAGCACTGAAAATCCTTGGGTTTGGCTTCCTCATGCATCAAACTCTTGACTCTCTGCTCTGTGTGCACGAGATGAACGTTATTGGTACAACCCACTTAGGAAACCTCTGAAAAAGATTCAGCCACTGCAGCATGATGAGGGAAGATGTCTTGATTTAAGAACACAGACATTACTAGAAAGGGAGAAAAAAAATAAAAGGGTCCCTTACTGTTCTGACATATCAAAAGGAGACTAATGAACCACCAGTTCATAGAACGACCCTGCTCTTCATTTCAGAGCCAGGCTGGCCTTTTGTGTTAAGGACACTGAATAACAAGAGCAAGAACAAACAGAAAGAACCCTTTCCCCCTGCCCAAAGTAAATCCTGAAATGAAATAATTTAAAAACTACACCCTTCTGCCCTACTTTAAGGTCCACATAAGAACAGATGAAAAGTTTTGCTCCATTGGCAAAACTGAATCAAGGCTTTTGATCCTCAAAGATCTCTTAATCGCTTTGCACATCGGTTCTTTTCATTATTTCAAACATACTTGAAGACAGACACTTTCCTCTCTCCCTTTTTTTCCTCTTTTTTTTTCTTTTTTTTAAAGACTTCTCTGTGTTTGGGCCATTTCCCAGCCAACTCTGTCAGGATGGCAGACAGCTGTTTGTTCTTTACTCACTGTGAGTTTCAACATATACACACGTTGATCTGCATTAGCAAAGTCCAAAAAAGCAGAATCCTTGCCACCAAAAAGTGTTCTAGCTCACAACATCCACCTCTTCGCCCTTCTGGTGCTTAAGAAAAGTTCCAAGGAAGATTATATGCTTCTGGTTAAAAAAAGAAAGTAGTTGTTGGTGGGATGATTGCTGGGTTTTTTAAAGCTCTACTCAGAATTGGAGTCTCCATCGCATCAAACTGAACTTAAATCAAGGTTTCTCAACAATTTCATGTCTTTGCAATTCCAGGAAGTCAAATCCAGTCAAATCACCAATTCTTAAAAAAACAGGGATAGAATTTACATTAACTCTGGTATCTTAACATCCCTGGGAGGTAAATCCAGATAACTGAGCAGAGTTTTCCAACAAATAAATACACATACAGCGTCCTTTCGTTTTTTAATAAACTCTTTATCCTAGTCTTGGGTTTTCTGCCCAGATGAATGAGCAGAGACATTTCCTAAAGCAAAGACCATTCCTGCTTGTGCAAGACTTTGCAACGAGCAGGCTCCCAAAAATTTGACAACAAATAATGGACAGGAGAGATGGGAGGTGGAGTGAGAGTTGGCCAGCTCACGAGCCATCAAGGAGGATGGATAACATCAAAAACAAACTCCACCTGGAAAGCTGCATGTAGGCAGCAGAGCAGAGCAAGTTTAATGTGTTCAGAGCCTGAGGCATTGTTTAGCAAGTGGGTGGATGCTTTTTGAGCCAACTTCATCTACCCAAATGGTGTCAGAGCCATTGTAAACTGCCTTGTTAAATTATGGTCACAAAGCAATCCAGAACTGAGGAGGGCCGGCAACAAAAGGCTGCACAACACAAAACAGGCACATGCTACAGGAGGCAGGTAATGGCAGCACCTGCTCTGCAGGAAACCTTCCTCACCCTGCAGGCAACACAAGCAGCCTGAGCCCCCCCAGGGCTTGGGATGACACTGTCTCCATCTGATCTGGGCTACCTCAGCCACACTCCTCCAGTTTCCTTGTCACTAACAAGAGGAAAGAGTCTTTCTGTTGGGTGTCAAAAGATCTGACTTGGACTTCTGCATGCAGCTGTCAAACAGAGCAGCCTCCCCCAGCCTCCTCTGCCTTAACTCCTCTCTTTTTTCTTGCATTTGTCCCCTAAAGGCAGGGGAAGTCTGTAAATAAATACAGTACCTCGCCCCTCTGTACTGATAGCTGAGCTTTCAGATTCAGCCACAGTAAAGCAACATTTAGACCCTGCTCATTTATTCCACTGCACCAGATGAGTCAGATGAAACACAGCTGAGACCACAGCAGCCATCACTGCCCCACAAACCAGTTCCCTGGCCTCGAAGAGAGATGCAAACCCCAGATCCCTGCCTGACAAGTGTCCTGCTGCAGCCCTGGGGGTGTCTGCAGGCCGAGAGCCGTGCCCAGCTCCAGCCCACGCAGACCTCACAGGCTCTGGACACGTCCGCACGGCCAGAGGACAATGCAGCCCCAGGGAGATGAGCTTTCTCCTCATCAATTTTTAGGAGCAAACCACTGCCCAACATAACAAGCATGTTTTCCAGTGTTCACCAGAGCACAAAGCCTGACAAGAGAGGACTAAAAGGAAACCAGGGATTCCAGCCACCTCCTGACCAGTTTTCCATAATGGGAATGCCAGACAGGGGTTGGCAGCTGGTGTCTGGCAAGAGAGAGCTGCTCCTTAGGGCCTCCCTGAAGACATGGCTCCCTCACCTTCAGAGCCATGGGGGTTCTCACTGTGAGTGCCTGACATTTTGCAACACCTTCTGCACCTCAGTCCCACATCTGTCACAAGCCACAGCCAAATTCTGCACTTTGCATGGATTTCTAAATATTGTACCTACAGTGTCATGCTGCTGGCATGGTAATTTTCAGTTCTACCCTTTCCAGTGCATGTTGTAACATTAAACTTTATTTTACTTGGCAGTCAGAGCTCACTTTTGAAGCAGCTGTGAGCAAAAGACCCCTCAAGTGATGCAAATAAACATAGTTTTATTTTTAATTTGTAAATTAAAACAAACAACTTGTGTTCCAGGCAGTGCAGTCCACATCTACGTCCATAAAACCCCACACAGAACAAAGGAGACCTTCTGGCCTCTCCAATGCTCTGTGAAGTGTCTGGTTTTACCCTTAATATTGCACATTGATAAGGACAGAAAACTTCTGATGCATCTCTGAGTCCTTTTTGCATAACCCCCTGAAATCTGAGGCTTGCTGTTCAGACTACAGTTTCCACTGAAATAAAAGTCCAACTGGGCAGGAGAGAAGAATTAAACCTAGAGCACTCTGTAGGTTTAACCTACAGAGAACTGAGACTGTGGAGTAGATCTGACTAGATTTTGTCCATGGTCTTATTCCTCGTGTTTGCAAAGACCACATTTGGGAACTAACTCCCAGCAGCAGAGCAATCTGGTGTTTCCCCAGGAACAGCAGGTCTGAATGCCCAGTAAATTTTTATCCTCATTGCTGATGGTAGTGGTTTTATTCCTGACAAACTGAAACCACTGAAGCCCAGCACTAAAATGCAAGTTGGTCATAGCTCACCCAGCCTGGCTCCCTGGAAACACAGGAGTGCCAGAGGGACCGAGGCAGTGTCTGCAGGCCCGGCGTCACCGCGCTGCCACTCCACACAGCTCCAGGAGCAGGAGCAGCAGATGGAGGAGGATTGTTCAAATGGCAGAGCTGGGCCTTCCTTCGGAGACATACGGCTCTAGCAACAGAGGAAAACAACCAGTGAGGAGGTTTGAGGAGAGCAGTCCTGGAACACATGTGAGAAACAAATGCGAGGCTGAGCAGGGGCTCTGGAGCTTTTGTTGTTCCTGGCATGGCAGTATGTTGGATACACAGGGTCTTTTTCAAGCAGGAGCAAGTTTAAATGAAACACCTGATGAGTGATTACTTCAAACTACATCCTCAAGATACAGGAGATGGCCAAAAGCCTGGGTCCTGCAGTCTCTGGCACAGCACGGGTTTCTGCGACGAAGTAAAACCCAGAAGGTGAAGATGCACCAAGCATGCACAAGGCTTCCAACCTAGATGTGCCCACACATGCTGCTGTACTACAGAGAGGTGCCAAGAGCAGAGCTTTTTGAGTTAGAAAGGCACACAGGGAGGCAATGAAAGAACTTCTGATTTGTGCGAAGTTCCCTCAGCATATAAACTATATCTACTATAAATATACACATGATTTATTTATATGTAGTAAAGGCACAAGGGCTCAGGAGCACTTGGCTCAGTTTGAGTTTTTGTCCCTCCCACAAGCTTTCTGCACAGGTTAAGGAAACCTTCTGCTCCTATCTTCCTCTGGGTTGGGTTGTTACATTTGTAAAATAAAAAAGTCAAACCTTCACCTATTTCTGGTTCAGATCCACATGCATCAGCATTGGTATTGATGGAGCTATTCAGATCACTAATTTCTCTGTGAGCTAAATGTTGGTATTAGTGCATGGTGAGGGGCTGCCATTCTGCTACTGCTCCTTGAGATTCATTTGGGTTACTGTGACTGGAGTAAAGAAGAAGAAAATCACACTGTAAATTCACCAGCTCAGGCTATCATGGTATTCTGAAGCTGGTCAGTGCAACTGGGTGGGTCGAACAGCTTTGCTGTGGAGTTTGGAGATACAAGGCCAGAGTTTTCATTAGTCCCTCCTGCAGATGCTGTAACTCAGAAGATTGTTTCCAGTACCTCTGCCCACCAGCTTTTCCCAATTCAGCCCGTTGCTTGTGGGAGATTTGTGCAAGAAGCCAATCTGCTATTCTAATGCAACTCAAAGCCAACTCCTTCAGCGGACAAAATACAGGCAGAGCAAATTTCATATCTGCTTTCCCAAGGTCCTTTCTCTCAAACAAATAAACAACAAAAAAAAAAAGTTTATTTTTATAGAGCTTGGCTTAAAAAGCCAGACTTGGAAATGTACTGAGTGGAGCAATTCTCCAGCACCACCCAAAACTAGCCAGCAAAGGAAAGCTCGCCAAGGCTGTTAATTTGACGGCTGGGGGGGAAACGAAACCTATTGCTGCCATCTGCACAAAGGAAACAGAGGCAAAGCAAAACCCTGCTGTGTGAGCAGAAAGAAAGGTTCAGCACAGCAGAGACAACACAAACCATATGAGACACTTGTTAAACCCCCTCCCTGCTTCTTTTTCCACCACTAAATGCTGCAGGACAATGATCAATCTATTCAATTGAAGCTTCAAACAAGACCCCCAGGACCATCAGTGGTGCAGGTCTCTGTTTTCCTACAGATTCAAGCACATTGAGGCCCTGCTCTCTGGTAAATCTTTAAGACAACATGAATAGTTTGCATACTCCAAGCACCACAGATGGTTTGGATCTAAAGACCTTGTGCAGACTGCAGTGGTCACGAAACCCATCCTCACAGCAAGAATTTGGGATGCACCACATTTTTACTGTTGCTTGTACTGCTCAGTTTGTGGAGCAGAACAAACAAATGAGCTTTTAAAAAATAAAGTTAGTTTGAAAAGAGCTTGATCTACTGTGAGCTCTTGGTTCAGTTCATTTTACCCCAAAGGTAAGTGTGTGGGCTATTGCCCAGGTGAAGAAAACCTCTCCCTCAGCAATCCTGCTCTGGTGGGGGTTAATCTGCAATCACCTCTATCTGTGGCCTGGGCCCCTACAGCTGCACCAACATCTTGGGCTGGAAAGCTGGCAGGAATACCTTGGTAGTGCACCAGGAGGCTCTGGGAATTTCATTACATTTTCCACTCGCCCAGCGTGTCTCCGGAAGGCCATCTATGGAAGAGAACAGAACCAGCGTGTTGCCGCCCAACCCTCTGGAGTTTCTCCTTTCACACCCACTGCCAAAGCACAAACACCCTCACCCCAGGCTAGATCCTCATCTTCTTTATACAGCAAAACCCAAAATCCACAAATATCAGCTACAGGCTCTTGCTGCAACATCTACTGACCACCAATACCAAGGGGGACAAGTCCTCCCCTCCTGCCTACAGCAGTGCTGAGCACTGATTCTTCGTGGCTTCCAAATGAAGTTACAAGAAAAAAACCACATCCCAGCACTGTCCCTGGAGTAGAGGGACTGGCACTCCCGCTTCCAGGCTGGATGGAGGCTCTAGGACATGTTCAGGCTTGTTGCAGCCTGTCCCTCAAGTGACACTTGCAGTGGTGCCGTGGCACTCCAGCACTTTTCACTTCAGCTTTGAAAGAAGCTGCAATTCGCAGAGCTGGCAGGGGCAAGGGGTGAAGAATTTATCAGCTCTGCAGTTCATTTTAGAGAGGGCATACACAAAATGCAGCTCAGCTGGATTCATTCATCTCCTCATCAGAGCAGATGTGAGGATATCCGGTGACCTTGTTGAAAACAGACTCACCTGGAGAGATTCAGAGATTTGTACTGAAACCAGAACTCTTCCAGAGAAAAGTTTGCACTTGGTGATTGCAAAATTCTCCTTGCAAACAAAAAATCCTCCTGCAAATAACAGACCACCAGCAGGGTCTCACACACAGAGACATCTCTGTGCTCACAGGATACAGAGCATTTCCACAGGAGCCAGAAAGAGGAAGAAAAGGTGTAAGACTCAGGAGTCCTGACTCCATGCCTGGTAAAGACCGTTCCCTCCTTACAGGAGCATGTGTGTCACTTTTTCATTATGCTCACAGGACCTGGGGGACAACCAAGCAGACGTCCTGCCCTAGGCACCAAAATGTCATTTGGCAAACTAATGAGGGGTTTGGAGTGAGAGTGTCCCCTCCAGATGCGTCCAGGAGAGACGTGGCACCCCGGGGCTGCGTGCGCGAGCAGCCTCAGCGCTGTGCCCCGAGCTGATGGACAGCTGTGGTGTGAGCAAACCTCTCTCAGCAGGACTGTCTAACTCCAACTTAAAAACTGAGCTTCTGTTTCAAGTCAGATTTTCCCCTGATGTGCCTCATCCTGCCCAGAGACAAAAATAGAGGAAGTGAGAAAACAGACCTTTATTACCAACTGCAATCCCCACTGCCCAGCAACCAGCTCTACGCTCCCTGTCAGCCTTGCATAAAGAGAAAATAATAAAACCAACAGCCCGCACTACCCACAAAATAAAATATAGACAGCATGAGCCTTTATGCAGCTCAGTCACCGCGTGTCTGCAAGCTGAGCAGAGGAGAGCTGCAATCCTTGTCCTAGACACTGTCTAACCTCTGCTCTGGCTCTGAACGTGCTTCAGGAGGCAACCACAACCGTGTCATTAGGTAAACTGGGTCTCCTGTCTGTCCTGCTGGATAGGATGACCCCTTTCCAGGATTCCTCATTATTCACCTACACATAGTAGACCATTTGTAATTTATTTTTTTCCCTGCTGGAAAGGAAAACAAAAGCCAGTGGATTCAGTGGTGAGGATAATGCAATAGTTCCATCAGGGTTAGGCTGCCAGGCTGTGTGCAGTTGTGGTGGGGAACATGAGGAGGGCTGCAGGCTGCTCCTGGCACTGCCGACCATAATTACCCCTAACCAGATCATGGTTACACCCTGTTCCCTGCAGCACTCGGGATTTCCAGACTGAAACACATCACAGACAGATACGGAGGCTGTTTCTATCCCTCCTAATGTCCACAGTGAGGCTTAAGGGGTCCCAAGCCCACACAGGTCTGCTTATGCAAACCCGGTATTTAACAAATGATTTGGATGAGCCAAAGTAAATAGGCAATGGGGACACCATGGAAAACAAAGGAGCAGTTTTAGCTGAAGGACCTCATTATGCCTTCACAGTATTTTATGAGGAACACATTAGCCCTGAGGAAAAAGTGTGAGATGAATCTCAAGTCATTATATTAAAGATATATGAAGAGCTCCCCAGACACACACCTTCTCCCCATCCATGGACTTTAAGGACAAAGGGCAAAATGTCTTTAACTGTCTCCCATTCCTTCCCATCCCCTCTGTGTCCGTGCCCCGCAACAGCCCAGGGCAGCAGTGCAGTCTCCTGGACGGAGCCGGGAAGCACTTGGACAAACAGAGCAGCACTGCTGGCTCTCAGCACATCCCTGGGGACAGAGCAGCACCTCCCTGCTGGGCACTTGCTGTGACACTGGAGCCCCAGAGTCTGGGCTCCGGGGAGCACGTTCAACCTCTGGCATATAACCCTGCAATCCGATCTCCTCGTTCCCATGGGGGTCATCCCTTCCCGCCTCCAAGGCTCCCTACCCTGGGCACCAGCTTAACCCACCTGCTCTGAGCTGTTAGCTGGTCAAGTGTGCTCCTCTAACATGGAATTTATCTGCAGTTTCTGGGATGCTGGCACAACCTGTCTGCCTAGGATAGGCAGGGTCAGTGGGATGAGAGCCTTCTGGAGCTGCTGCAAAAAGAGGCCACGGTCCAGTGAAGCATTAACCCCCAGGACCGCTCCCAAAGCCGGCAGCAGCAGTCCAGCCAGGAACTGGAAAGGCAGTGAGATGTTCCCACAAACAGGCCAGCCCTTTGGCAGATGGGGGCAGGAGGGCCAGGGCGGCACACAAACACAAGCTCTCATAAGGCCATAAAGAGCTTCTGTTTCCCCACACGCTGCAGCAGCGGCGGCGAGGCGGAGGCAGGGAAAGCAGCAGTCCTGGGCCACGTGGCAGGTCAAACCACCGCCCAGTTTGTTGGCACCCTCCAAAGTTTAAATACGCTTTGAGCCAGCAGTGAATCATCCCTGGCAGGTAAGAATGATATTAATTTATGACATGCCAAGTGCAAGCAGATCTTTTGGTGTCAGTCCAATGGTTTTAGCCTTATTAACACGCGGCGATGGCTCAGGTTGCAGCTGTGCACATTAAACTCTGGCAAGTGGCATTTTAAACAATGACAAACTTCAGAACAATCACTCCACACATGGAGCCAGGCCAGGCAAAACTGAAGGGTGGCAGAATAAAGGTCAAGGGGGGAACCTGTTTGTCTGGGAGAGGAACAGGTGGCCCGCTTGGCTTGCTGCAGGGTCTCTAAACTGTCTGAAGGACACAGTCAGGGATCATTTTAACCCATTAAGCTGCTTAAGCCTTCCTTTACACCAGTCTGAACTTCGAGAAAGCATTAAATCTTAAAGAGCTTAGTAATACATCTTTAGGAAAGCTCTCCCCTGTGCTTATGCATCCAGAGTGCACATGCTGCACTGTGCACAGGCACATCCTTCCCATGACAGCAGGACCCCTGTGGCAGCTGAGCCAGATCCAAGCAGCTAACACACAGAAAGCTTTAAAGTAAAGCCCTGCACCAGAGCAGAATGTCACACTGGGACACAGACAACAAGGGGAACATGTCCCCATCACCACCGTGCCACTCAGCAGGCCCGAGGACACTGTCAGAGAGAAAAACATCTCCTCACCAGTTCCTCCCTCACCAGCCTCACCCAGGACACGGAGCAAACTGCGGTGCCGAGACCTTGGGATGTGCCCATGGAACTCAAACCACATCCAGCAAGGAGGGCTGTGACAGACAGCGACTTCTGAGGGCAGCTTCTTACCTTAACACCCAGGCAGAGCAAAGTCAGTCCAAACCATTCCTGCCAGCTGTGTTTGCACCAGAAAATAGAATGATGGAGACATAAAAGACATTTTCATGGCAGGAAACATAAATATTCCATGCCATGTTTCAAAGCTGTATTTCTCAATTTGAAAAACATCAAAATAGGGTTTTTTTAAGTGTCAAAAGCCAGATGTTTCAGAATAAAACAGCAGAATAAGACCTGACATGTAACAATGTTTTCCAATGCAGTGCTTCCAAACCAGTTGTTTTCACAATTTTTCATTTGCCCCCTCTCCACCCAGTCTTATCCTTGCAAGCAGAATTTTTATTTTCCAACCAGGTACTTCCCAAAAGAAAGAATTTTGAGCAATAAATCAGATCTTGTTAAATAAATAGAAGGATTTAGCTACACACAAGATCTGATCCAAAACAGAACAGGGTGTAAATTTATAAAGAAATAGTTCTCTCAGATTTAAATACCAGGTGTGTGGATATATTTATTCCCAAATGAAATTAAAGGAATTAAATTCTTTCGTAACAAGGCACTTTTATTCTGGAATAGGAGCATCCACATATGAAATTAATCAAGAATAGCTAAAGCCACAGTAAGGTCTCAGGCTACTGACTGTAAGTGAAAACAGTAAATTCATTCTGCCTCTTGCAGTTTCTTGCTACATAACACACCAGATCCCCCTGGATAAATGTTCCTATAAGTAAAAGACCAGTCCCAGCATGTCTGTGAACACCTCATGATAATACTTCAATGAGATGGACTGGAATCAATATTTTCCATCTTGGCAGCTCGGGGCCAGCGAGCAGGAGCTGGGCAGGGCCGGCAGCCAGCGCGACACCGGCGCGGCGGGGAGGACAGCTGGCACAACACTGACCTGGAAAGACATTTCTAGCTAGCAGGTATCAGTTCCTGCACCATCTGAGCCTCCTGGAGGGAGGAGGGAAAAAGGAGATAATTAAATAGAGGTTTTCAATTCAAACCTTCTCCAAAGTATCTTTATAGGGATCAGACAGAAGTTTGGCTACAGTCTAGACTGAGCTACTGGAGCAACTCGAGCCCCTATGTTTCATCATGGAGGCTTAAGAGCCAGGATTAGATATACATTAATTCATTAATTCCAGTTAGATATCCCTCAGTTCATCTGCAGCCAGAACAGAACACGTATTTGTGATCCAGGTAATTGTGCAGAAATGTTATTAGGTGGTGTCTCTGGTGGAGCACAAACCTATGTCACTGTGCAGGTAACAAACTGCTCTAATATTGGTCATAACAGGGTCTGTTTTCCAACCAGAAAGCAGAACAACATTTTCTGGTCAGGAGTGAGGACTGAGGGAGGAAACAAGGGCTATTATTTACAACTATACAGGCAGAGAAACAGAAGAGGCATTACACTGTGAAGAGTAATGAGCGTGTCAGAAGTATAAAATCAATCTTAATTCTACAAAGATGTAAGATACAACTAAACTCCCTATTGGGCAGTTACTCAGTTTTTATAGAACCAAAGACATAGAACAGTAAGGTGTGAATATAGAGAATAATTAATCTTGGTACTTTTAGACATGGGGTTCTCTACTGCCTACAACCCACTGTTTTTCATCCTGCTTTAAAAGGAGCATTTACCTGGAATTCATATAGGAGACCTTGCCAGCCCTATTCCAAGCCAGGCTTTCTGAAGAAAGTTAAAGCTGTTTTTCTTGGTAATTCTTCTCTTCATGTATCATCTCCATTGATTCAGCTTTTTGCAAAATGAAACTGGAGAGCCAACAGAGACACAGCAAAATCAAAGGCAGCCAAATTCAAGGCCGTGCTTAGACTGCTTTGGAACTTCAGTGCCAGCAAAGCAATCACAGTTATCACAAACTGACCTAACAATATTCAGCTTGATTCTTCTAATGGCTTGAACAATAAAAATCAATGGTTAGGTTTCTGTAGTATAAAGGAAACCTAGTAAGATTTAAATGATAGCTACAAGTGCCAAATTTTAGGAATTCAAAACACAAAAAATACCAAAATGGGGCATATTTGATACAATTAGTTAATATTTACCCCTAGAAGAAACACTGGTCATCTTCTTAAATTTATTCTTTCATGAGATCCGGGCAATGTTGTCAGCATCTTTAGACCATACCTGCATTTTGTGATGAATTATGAGCTCTCTTTCTCATTCCTAAACAAAATGTGAGTGTTCCCAATGGACCCTATGTGCACCAAAATGGGATTTAACAATGCATTTTTTTGCTTTCTTAATCAAATAGCTTGATTTGCTGTTATAACAGTGCACTTAGAGAACATTCATAGTACTGATCAATAAACAAACACAGTATTGCATTTTTCATTACAAGAAAGCTTTCTCAACCGATCTTGAGGAAAAAGATTAACCCTCCTAATAACTGTGTGAGGTTCACAGCAAATGACAGCAGAACACCTTGGGGTGTCCTGTGGCAGGGCCAGGATTTGGATGATCCTGATGGATCCCTCCCAGCTCAGCATACTCTGTGATTTCATGGCCAGGCCTCATCATGGGGCTGTAGTCATATTTAGCACCAGGACAGGGCTCCACGAGTGGCAGCTTTCTCTGGCAGAAAGAGCCAGTCAATATTTACATTCCTCATGAACATACAAAAGAGCATCAGGGTACTTGAGAAATTAGCCCTTGATTGCCACTTGGAAGGCATCATCAGAAAGGCAAATCACTTCAGCACCTCCAACAACAGAACTGTTCTTGAGACTTGAGATCTCTCACAGATGTGTCAAGGTCTTTGCCTGGGAGCAGGAGGTGCCTGAAGGGCACAGTGGGTGCTCAAAGAGCCTGACGTGAGGGGTTTATTATTTAAAATGTGAAAAGATAAAAAAAGCATATGGTCAACTCCTGCTTTCTTTCTTGCTGAAACAGCAGACAGAAATCTGATAGTCCTGAGCCAGCTAGAGGGAATATTGGTGGGGTTCTTCAGTGCAGGCTAGAGAGGGTTCTACTGTAACATGAAATTGTTGCTGAAGCTGGGGGACACAGATGCAGTGGGTTCAACCTGGCATTCAAGTTTTCAAAATGTCACCACATAGAACAGCCCTAAATCTTGGCTTAGAAGTCACAAAACATCCAGTGCCTTTCCAAGTGAGATCTCAGCTCCTCTCATTTCCTGCATACAATAGCATTATTCAGTCACTGAAGTTTCCACTTAGCTTGCATTTATGCCAAGTACTTTTAATTGCAAAGGAAAAGGATGTTAAGCTCTCCCGTTTCTTTCTTTCTAATTCATAAGGGACACATCAGTGGCTGGTAAAAGTTATAGGTTAAGGGTTGTTCTCCCATTTATTAAGGGACTCACATCCTCCTCCTGCTGCCAGGCAAACAGAGGTTACCTCCATTGCAAGGGCAGGAAAAGTTACCTTGTCATTTGTAAAATACAAAAAAGGCAAACAATTGTAAACTAACTACCAAATAGCTTCAGGGAAGTCTGGACAGCACCTAAACCTGCAAGGTTTACAACTGATCTGAGTCACCTTGGCCACCACAGGTCTCACTGGAGAATGGACACTGAGTATTCACCCAACACACAAAAATCCAGACAGCAACCAGCTCAAAGAACTCATCCCAACGTGAAGAGCAGCAGCTTTGACTGAAGCAAAATGCTGCATAGCAAGGAGTGAAACAACTGGAAAAACAGATGCTTAATTTCTACTTATTTTTGGCAGCCTTGTTCCCATGATATCTGTTAAATGAGGAAAAAAAGCTGCTGAATGCTGCTTAGTAAGGAATCCATGAACCACAGCCTCATCTCTGGACTATCAGGGTGGCAGTACAGCCCTACAGAAACTTATTTTCCTTTTGATCAATCCGTGGAAGGGTCTGAAGTAATGTTTCCATATGGGTTTTGTTCCTATTATGCAAGATCTGATGAACTACATTGTCTGAGACAAAGGGATTAAATGAATTGAAGTGGTGTTTTGGGCTTGGGAGTGCTTTTAGTGTCTTCACCCCACCTCTTCAGCCTTGGGACAAGAGACTTATTAGCTAATTACCATGCAAATGAACTGAAATGTAAATTAAATGCTACATTCTAACATAGCTTAATAGTCCCAGGAGCAAGAATTTAGTTAATTTTAATGAATGGTAATTCTATCCAAAAATATAGTTTATTAACAAGCACATACAATAATTCGCACCACTAACTTTAAATAAACCATCTAGCAAGCTCACCTTCACACTAAGTGACATTTGGTTAATACAGAGCAAGAAAGCAATGCACATGTGCTTTCCACAGACACAGAATGAACTCAGTTGCAAACAGAGTTCAAGTTATAATCCAAAAAAGGGCACATAAAAGCAAAAGCAATGAAGACTTCACATGAACGTTGCCATTTCTTTCCACCAGACCTTCAGTCTCCTACAAAATAGGTCTGCAATACAAAAAAGTAATAAAAACTCTGGATTCAATTTATTCAGCCTCTTCCATCACAAGTTAACTATAACATTTTGCAACAACATGAGTAGTATTAAGAGGGAGGTAAGAGGCAAAGACAGTTACATCTTGGAATTATGGAAGTGCAGCTGCAGACAGAGCAGCAGCCATGAATTCTGGTGTCGTCCCAGTTTTTGCAAGAAATACAAAGATGGCAACACACATTCCTCCCTCTCATCAACTAGAACTTGACCCATCATCCACTGACATCAGGGCAAAAACTCTTCTGTTATCAGTGGTACTGTGGTGGGCCAAAGTGGCCTTCAAAAGCCAGTTGTCCTCTCTAGTGACAGGTTTGTCACTCTGCAGTCTTCAGCTGGGCTGTGCTGTCAGTAGAACCTGACACGCTGCTCCCACACGGGTGTTAGAACAGTCCTGTGCTCCCCTCAATGCCAGAAAAAGGGATTCAGCAGAATTCAATCTGCAGGAACTGAAGCCAACTTGGCAATAAACAGCACTGCTCTGCTCAGAGCAACATCTCAACCTCACCACAACCAAGTAAATAGAAGGTTTGTAATGAACCGTGGTAAGAGCCCAGGAGAAGCATCAAAACAGAAAAATACACATTTCTTTATATTAGACCTTGCTCTTTGTACAGGAAAGGGCATTTTTGATCCTCTGAGAGATGATGAGGAAGGTTCCCAGGAACAGTGCTCTGAATGTAACAGTGTCCATGGCAAAAGCACTCAAAAGGATTTTTAAACAAAGCCAGAGATTCCTCCATTTCCTTCATGGCAGAACCAAAAGCTACCTCTGTATAGGGTTGGAATTTTATTAACATGGTGCCTACTATCACCTCTTAAACAAAAGTTATGCCTGTGATCCCTAATTATAATTTGAGTTAATCTTTATTTAGAAAAATTTTATAGCAGTATCAATGGGTTAAAGACTTATTTTATCTCATGCCTCACCCGCACCTTTCTCTTTGTAATGCCTTGAGAAAAAAGAAATCAAAAAACTTTTCCTGCTTCCACCCTAAGTGAAAAATTAAGATCCACTGTTAACAACAAAAAAACTTTTCAGATGGTAATTGTTTTCAACATCTGACACCTGATGTTTTGCAGTACACAGAAAAAATTACCTAGGTGGGGACTAACCTGACAAACCAGAGCAAGAAATCAAAAATTACCCAGAAACAAACCAACTGAAGAGAAGTCCAAGCACTGTGGCATCTTGAAAAACCAGTGATGCACAGTTCAATCAGCAACAAAATCCCTCTCTGCAATTTGCATAGCTGGCTCTCATGCTTGCTGGTTATGAAATACTCTTACAGCAGAACAACTTTAGAAAAATTTGGACAAGTGAGAATGGAGTTATTTTAATCTAGAAGAATATCACCCAAAGATACAGATGAATACAAACACTGTTCATATTAAAAAAAAACCCAAAACATCAAACATGAACTTAAGCTGCATTCTCAGTCTATATATTGGCTTTCCCCTTCTTTGTTTTATAAAAATAGGGTATGACATTTCAGCTTCAATTGCATGTTTAAGTCATTTATTTATTGAACATTCCATTCTTGAAATATCATCTATTAAAGTGTTAGTTGAGATTCATCCTGCTTATAGAACAGGCTAGATTTCTTCTGAACTGCACTTGGAGACAATAATAAAGAGACTGATGCAGACTCAATAAGAAATAATTAGATTATGGGAAGAAGAAAAAAAAATAAATAAATAGTTATAATAATAAAATCAAGCTTCACTCTTCTTGACTCCTAATAAAACAAATGCTGATGTCTTTTAGGTGATCACAGCCAGATTTAACTCCAAAATAGTATTTACAGACTGAATTCAGATATAAACTGTGATTTCAAGTCTACAACTTGCTATAAAAAGAGGACAAAAACTTCCAAGAAAACATCTCCTTCAAAGACAGAGGAAGCCACAGTAAAAATTAATACTGAAAAATCCTGATCAGAGTATCGTATAAAAATTAACATCTGTAACACTACCATAGCTTTTATAATCTGTTCTTACAAAAGTGGATTCTGTCCTACACTTGCACATTTCTGATACAGATATAATTGTACATGGGCAGTTTACATCTCAGCTCTGAGGTACTGAAGGAAAAGGATAAAGCTGAAGGTGGATTTTGCTGCCTCAGCAGTGAACCCTGTGGGGTGGCTGGGCCTGCTGGGATTCCAACATGGAAACAATGGGAAACGACACAGACAGAAATCCAAAAGCACCAAGGCTGCTTGGAGATGGCTCTTTCCCCTACTGCAAAGCAGATTTAATAAATGGGATTTATTTTAGAAAGTTTCACAATTCTTAAGCAGTGGATGATACTTGCATTCCTGAATGATTAAGTTCTACATTTCTTAATGCTAATTCAACTCTCTAAAACCAACCCAATAAAACCAGGAAAGATTTTTACAAGTTACATGCACAACCTAAAAATTCCACCCTCAAAACTGCCTTTTTGGTACTCTTTTAAGCTCTTAAGATACTCTATTTATTGAAGAGATGCCAGGAAGCCTGCAGAGGGAACAAATGCTTCTTTGGCAACAGGAAAACATTTTAATGCCTCCTGCCTTCAAAGTACGCACACCTCACCACAACATATGCTAATACACTACCAAATAAGTCTCTTTATCTTGCCATTTTTATAACAAACTGTTTCATTCATATCTATTTCAGCTTGTAACTACCTACTGCACAGAGCAGCACACTGTGCTAAATCAACAAGTGGTTTATACCTAAGAAATAGAAAGTAAAAAAAAAAAAAAGAACAAATTATATTAAAAAAAATATTATATCTTCAAAAACAAATCAAAAGGGGCTGATCACATATAAACTGTTTTAGTATAAAATCAAAATGTTTAGTCACGTAGGCATTTTGGGCCTTTTTTCCATCCTTTGTTCTTTATTTAAAATAAACAAGATGTAACAAAAAGAGATTCCCACAAATATGATAGAGAGTGGCAATTTGCAGCAAATCTGCCATTAATGTATAAAAACAAATGTCCCAGCCCTTCTGTGCAGGTATCCATGTGTGCAAATATACCTGTGCATGGAGATACACACCTGCTCCTGGACTTCAGCCTTCTCCAAGGCACACAATCCACTGACACCCTTGGACAAATCAGCCAAATGCTGAATCTAGAAAAAGATCAAGACCAGCTCTTTGCAGATCTATAGCCTGCAACTGTAAAAATACAATAAATATAAAGGTTTACTATCATATTACTAGTTGGATTTTTTCCAAGGGAAATTGATACTTAAAGTTGTCTTCTTCCTGAAGAATTCCACGGAACAAAAGGAGAACTATTTCTAAAAATAAAGCAATGAAAATAAAGACAACACACCCTCAAACATGCTGGAGCAAGAGCCCTTAGTGTAGGCATCAGTACCAGCCTTCACTGAAACAGGATCTTCAGTCTCCAGACATATCCCTGTTACTCCCATTAAATAACTGTGGTATTTAATGATACTAGAAAGAAAGATCTGCTTTTAGCATGTGGATTTAAATACCACAAAGAACTGTCAAAGACTTGGTATACAACTGGGATAACTCTGCTGCAGTAAACATTAAGATGAGAGGGAGAAAGTAAGGCTGAATTCTATGGAAAGTCACTGGGATCCATCAAAGGTTTCTGCAGGCTTACAGCAATACACCTGATTGCAGCTGTACAGGGGAAGAGGATAGGGATGAATAAGTGAAAATTTGTTTGCCATAAATGAACTTTTCTTTTTCCAGTTAGAGGAATGCAACTGCCTCAAATGATGCAATGGGTCAACCTGAAATCAGGCACATTTGAAAAATACTGGAAACCCTGAAGTCAGAGCCTGTGAATGTGTTTGGTTTGTGTGCTGCCTTGGAGGAGAAAGAAATTAATACTTTTAAAAGCTCGGTATTTACACTTCTGAAAAGTTCCTGCAGTTCATCCAGATTTGATAGGGCAGGATTTAAGTGCCTCAGAGTGTTCCTGATTGGGCACTTCTGCTGCTTTGGCACAAGCACGCACGGTATTCCAGTACCACGGGGACACGGCATCGAACGCAGCTTTACACTGGCACCACTCCTGAGGAGGTTGAAATGTTTATCAACTCAGTAGGTCAAAAGTCTGCAGACACTGGGTGGAGCAGCAGTATGCCACAAAACTAACAGTTGTCCTCCTAGAAGAAAAAAAAACAACAAAAGGGGAGGGGGGGGGGAACAGTTGTCAGTAAAGATTAAAGCTCCTGGCTCCATTCCACACAGACAACGTGCTGGTTTGTAAAATACAGGATTAGCCCATCTCCACAGCCCAGAAAAAGCACAGGTTCATTTGCTGTGTCTGAGTGCCTGACACCAAGGCAGGGAAACACTGTAGGGGTTCTCAAAACCTTCCTGGTTTCTTATGCGCTGGGTTTAGAGCAGCAGTGTGTGGTTTTTCTCTCTGAGCAGGGTGTGCCTGAGTGTCACAGCCAGCAGGTTTAGCAGCTGACAGGAAAATAGCTGGGCAGCTTTGGCCCTGCTCGTGTGTTTCTTAAATTACTGCTTGTAGGCATGACATGACTGAAGGGCAGTGTCCTCCCTGGTTAGCAGAGTGAACAAGCAGATCTTCAGAAAGGATGAGTGACAGGCAGTGCTGTCACACCGTGCCACGCAGTGCAGCAGGGATGGCACTGTGCAAGTGTGATCCGAGCCTCACAGTGACCCTGCTCCTGCTCCAGCCTGCCAGGGACTGAGATATCTGCCTTCAAAATGTTCAGATCTGTTCTTCACTAACCCAGAAATCACACTTTACCCAGTGCTCATGGCATCTGTGCTTCTTCAGATACAGAAATCCAGTCCAACACGTAACTCTCCTTCCCTCTAAGAGGATACAGAATGTGATACGGAAATCCAGGCAGGAGTTATTGGCATGGATGTGGCATGTGCTAATCAGTGCTGTTCAAATGCCCAGGATCCTACCCTGTGTGTTTTCATGGTCACTTTAAGCTCTTTAGAACAGAAACCCTGTCCTTCACATCTTTCTAAACCAGCTATCACACCCCCACAATTCCACATAATCTTACCACGTCAAGTGCACAAGCTACCGAGATAAGGATGACAGGCTGCCCTGTTTAGATCTCATTTTCTGTGGATTTGCATCAAATGTCAGCTACTTAAGATTGGATTCATTAAAGGCATTTTGCAGAACACAGTACATTCTTGTCTAAGGGAAGGAATGATAACTATTTTTGAAACAAGTGAAAACCATGCAGAAATACGTATTTTTAATTATTACATTTTTGAATGTTAATATAGTGTTCTTCCAAAACAGCTCTATGTTTTTGTGGAGTCTTAACTTTCATAATTCCTAAAGGTATCTACTGATAATGTCTATCATCTTGTAACTGTATCTTCTACAATGAGCAATGCTTAGCAATTAATTACAAAGTAGTCCAAACTCTCACATTGTTGAATTATTCAGGATAATAGATGGATTTAGTGACTAGCCAGTAGTTTTCCATCATTTTCTTAGAAAATGATACTGTTGAATGTTTGAAAGAGATTCTTTATAGCATGATTATAACATGACTAAGAGTATTATGACTGTAATATGGAAGTTAATTATTTCACTCAACCTGAAATCCACTGAATTTCGACATATGACTGAAGTGTAACAGAGTGGCAAATTGAAGCGTGCAATCTCTGCAATCAGATCTTTCTAAGAAAGATGGCTTTTCCAAAATAGCATTTATGCAGCCCTCTGGCTGCTGCCCAGATTTGGCATACCTAAGTTGTTTCATTTCATAAAGCTGAATTGCTTACAAATCAGATGCTTCTCATGTTACAAACTCACAGCAAAACAGGCTGTGATACAGCTGTGTAAAACAGGTATCATCAACCTGAACCACCCATTAGTCTCTTCTCTTTTATTGATGATCTTCCTATGGAAAAGCAGCTTCTTTTTATGGAAGATCAAATCCACTATCAAATCAATGGATTTCCACAGGCCAGGAACTAAGTGGTGTTCCTGCATTATACAGGAACTTATCCTTTAGGTATATGCTTTGTAATTAATGGCTTGACTTGAATTCTCTAACAAGAACCTAACATCACCTTTGCTTGTTTAACTCCAAGTGACTTAGCTTTAAACCTCCTCTATTACCTTTCAAATAGTACAAGCTGAAATTCCTCAGATGATGCTTTTCCATTGCAGAAACTGGATTCATTGATAGGGCTCATGGAAGGCTACAGTATCCACTCAGACTAATAAGGATTAGGGAAAGAATCACTGCAAAGCAATCAGGGCTCACCTTAAAGGCATTTTCTATCTCTATCTACATGAAGGCAACATTCCCTGAACCATATCAACATTTTGAGTCCCTTCTATGACTGCACTGTCCAGTAGGCCAGCAAGTCTGTGGGGGCTTGTGCACTTGACTTGTGAATCCTGCAAACACTTTCACAACTGCTACAACCATAAAACTGAAGTATTATTAAAAACATGTATTGCTACAAAATGTATGTTCCTATGCAGAATGCTTCCACAGCATATCTCAAGTTAATTAGTGTGGAAATTAAAACAAGAGTATTTTACTGCAGAACATTTTAATTAAGCTCTAGATTTAGAGTTTTTTTCCATCTTGATCCTGAAGCACTTTTTGTTTGGAGGTGGCAATCTGAAGTCAGAGACCATCAGGGCAATTACTGTGTTAGGTACCACTTCCTTCCCAGGGCATAGAGCTGCCAGGCATGTGCTGTCCAACCACAAACAGCTCAATCCCATCCTATCCAAACCCCTTCCTGTCTCACACCAGCCTGAGACAAGCATATCTGAAGACCCTTTTAACAGTCTAACAGAAATATTTTGGTTGACTCATGAATAAAATATTTGTCAATGTATACATGCAATCACAGGCTAGGGACTTTGGATCTGAAATGCTAAATTAAAAAAAAAATCCTTAAGAATATGCTTTGTTCCATAAGGTGTTTTTCTTCCTAAATGAAACCCCAGTGTAATTTCCTGTATAATTACCCTTGATGCAATCCTGCCATTGGAGTTTCCCTCAAGGGAAAGAGCTTTGGGTAGACAATGGTAAACATAGGCTGGCTGCAGCGGTGGCAGTGTCCCAAGGGACAGTGCAGCAATTCCAAGAGGCTTTTGGGTAGTGAGATTGGAGTCAGAAAGTTTAAATCTAGAGAAGAAAAGAAACAAAAAATATTTATAATAAAATGATTGCATGCTAAAGGCAAACACAAGCATGATCCATGAACAATTCAGAAAACAGCTGCCTCACATTCTTAAGGTTTTGTCAAAACAACAATGAGGTAATACAAATTACCACAATTAGAGTGAGGCACATAGTGCTTTCCATGTCTAAATTCAAAAAGTTGAAGTTAAATGTACAAGTTTAGCATCTGTGGGCATAAGTTTAACTGGGCTAAAATACCCAGGTGAAAATATTATAGTTGGAGCAAATATTAGAAAGGATTAAAAGATCATAAAGGATTTTTAGACACAGAGATATCTAGACAAATGTTTAGCAACTAATAACAATACAATACTATGAAAAGGACATCAGTAGTATTTTATTAAAATATTTCAGCAACCAATCCAGCAGGAGAGCTAACCTTGCTACAAAGCCCAAACTCCACCATCAGCAAAAAGAGATTTGCAGTATTTGGAATTACTTGAAATTCAATCCAGCCCAGCATTATTCTCATAGGCCCAACCAAAGAGACCACTCTAAAAAGATCAATACATTCCTCATCTGTTAAGTGTTCCCCCACAGCCTACAGGATGCCATCATTTTCACCAAAAGGGACTCCAGGGTCATTCCCTGGGAAAGAGCCATCACTTTCCCAGGCCTGGCCCAAACCACACAGTGTTTTATAAATTAAACCCCACATGCTAATCTCCATCTAGAAACTGAGAGACAGCCAAGACAGGTGAGTGAGTTTAGGTGCTGAGTAATCAAGACAAGATGCAGTACCTGATAAATCAGTTTTATGCTATCACACTGGTTTCAGCTTTCCACCTCTGCAAGGTTGAACCCCAGACACAATGTACCACAAGGGCCCCAAGGAGAGGACGAGCAGGACATGTGCGTCAGAAAGAAAAGGTCACACTCTGCAGCCAAGCAAAGACTGAGGAAAAGTAGTCCAGTCACTTCTGTCACTTCCCCAGCAGCTGCCAAGTATTTAACAGCACTCTTGAAACTGCAAATTTAGGCAGTGACAGATGAAATCTGCTACTTTAATCATATGTGCCACCTGCTTCCCCAGCACAGCATTATCATACACCTGTCTGACACAGGCCCTGCTCGTCCTCACCAAAACTGGGCTGTTGCAGTGCTAATGCCCACAGTCTTTATTAAAGTTCACTCAGAACAGGACATGTCTATGGGTAGGTGTATATGGATATATAAATCCATCTTTTTCAGGTTCTGCATCTTGGCTGAAAATAGGTGTAACCCTCACAGCCTTGTATAAAACCGTTTACAAACCATCCCTTACACTGATTTTGCAGTATCACCGTCCCACTCCCACAGCAAAGTTCTGTGGCATCTTCAGGAGCCACATCCACACAGCTGGATTCCAGAAATGACTGTGCAAGTCACAAGTGGGTGAGAAAAGGCAGACCTCCTTGTACACTTCTCCTGGCGAAGCAGTGAGGATTTACTCCAGGGGCCAAGGTACAAAGAGACCCTTTCCATAACCCCTCTAATCCTCCCACTGGAACTCTCCACTCTTCCGCTTTCTCCTTTGACCTTTAAAGCTGAGAGTTCCCAAGATAGCATCAACAGTGGGGAGTCACAACACATCCAGATCTGAGAGGATCTGCAGGTTATCATCAGATATTGCTAACTCATGTGATTGCATGATGCAGAACCAGATGAGCCAAGGGCCACTTTAGAGCAGAGAGCCTGAATTGGGGCAGAACTAAAGCAGCTCAGCTGTCACGCTGTGCTGAAATGGCCGAGGGCTGCTCGCATTTCTTCTGCCTTATGTATAACAAGTCTGCCAGTTTAGGAGTGTGCTGCCTGGCAAGGAGCTGCATTGTTGGCTGATGCATCTGATCTTGCCTCAGGAACTGTATTTCTCATCTCCTATCTCCATTAAAGAGTTTCTCCTGCAAAAAAAAGTGTCCTCCTTCATACAGGCTTCAAGTAAGAAACCATTTATAAGCACCACTTGACCTCAGACATAGTCTTTGGAACTCTGGTTTGAGATATTGGACATTTTTGTTCTAATGCAGCATTTCAAACATAATTTGATTAAATAAATCTTTTAAAATATAAATCCTTGCCCAAGCCTTTGAAGAACTGCTAAAAATGTTCCGATCACTGCCAGAAAACACTTTCACTCTTTCTGTAATCTGAAGAAAGCAGAAAATTTCATACCTTTCAAAAACCTGTAGTAGGTGTTATAGAGGGTCCTCATGGCCAGTTCTTGCAAAGGCAGGACATGATCTGTTTCTGTCCCTATAGATTTCACCTCTGCTGGCAGGAACACAGTTAACTGGCCTGATGAAAAAGAGAGCAGTTTCACCTCTGAAACTTGAATTGGAGAACCACAACTAGAAGGACACAAGACATTTAGAAAGTGGTTAGAAAAAAAATAATGAAAGTAACTTTACAGGGAAACCCAGATGACCAACCCAAAGTAAGCCTGATACTGCTCTCCAGTGCAGCACCCCTCAAGGATTCCTTGCAGAGAGCAGTGCATGGTGGGGTTGACCTTTAAAGGTCCCTTCTCAAACTATTCTTTGATTCTATGTTTCTACAGATTCCCACCTTCTGTAATGTGCTAGACATGGGACATTTGGAGGAATTACTCATCAAATAACATAAAGAAATGAGAACACACCCAAGGGGGTGAACCACGTATGCTACGTGCCCATTACTTTGCCACATGGCAATCTCTTTTAGCCTCTCATTAGTAAATCCTTTACTGAGGGGAGCAGTTTCCTACCCAACAGTTTGCTTCCTGTGTCTTGGATCAAGCAGCTGAAAACAATCATGGATTTCTCAACCATAACACATGAGGCAAACTCCAGCCCCCCCAAAAAATGCATTTTAAGTGGCACTGGGTGATTCTGTACTACACCTTTCCCCATCCACGGAGTTCCCTTGGAGGGGCATGGGATGGGCGGATGAAGGAAAAATAAAAACAACAGCCATCTGTAGTGGGAAGATATCCTAATAAGTCTATTAGCCTTGCCCTTCCCAAATCATATATGGAAAGGGAAGGTTATTTGGATCCAGAGAGAGAAACTTAGCTCGTAGTAAAAATAATAACTCTTTACGTGATCCCTGTTGCAAGCGATCATACCAGAGAGACACGCATAGGAAAATTCTACTAAGAGGTTGGGGAAGTCAACAGGGGAATTGGAATTGTTTATGACAACTGAAATTTGAAGCCAAGAGCAACTTGTTAGGGCCAGTCCTAACAAATGGAACAGAAACACAAATTTGTCAGCCTTCCCAGATATTAGACCTAAAACGGAGGTAACCACTCTCAACCTTATCAGATGTGAAAGAAGTCTCATAGTACTGCTCTGACAACAAAGAATCTCATCTCTTCTGATTAAAGGAGAAACAGCCCAGGGAAACAACCAAAAACCAGCAGCATTAAACAGCAAGAAAGTCAATAAGCCTCTTGATAAATATTTAATACTTTCCCATTACTGTGGTTAAAATATAAGTGGAATTCAGAGATCCAGTATTCCAATGATCCATTCCCAATGAGTTAGTTATCACAATAAATAAATCTATAGTGTTGCATTTTCAAGCTGAACAACACCATACCAACCTCCCTAAGGAACAAACCCTGAACTCGCTACAGCCTCTGCAGTTCAGAGCTGGGACATTTGGTCTACTTCATGTAAAGGGTGAGGCTATTAATGCCACACACAAAATCCATGGAGGTTAAAAATTGGAATAGAGGATGGTCTAAACAGCTGGGGAAAAATAGGAGCTGCAGAAGAAGCCTGGTGGATAAATAAGTGAGGGGAAAAAAAAGCTGAGACCACCTATTGGTTGCCTTCAACAAGACTGACAAATCCCTAACTGGGGACTATGAAATCCAATCTGCAAAAAATAAGATCAAAATTTATTTTGAGTGCTGAGATCATCACCTCTCATATAAAAGACTTTTTTCAGTCAGTCTGACTGCAGGATGCCCAGACAGAGATTCAATACTTACACAAGGCAATTTATATTCTATTTTCAGAAATCAAGCTTTATGTCAGTAACAGCAGCTTGTCAGATTTTATTCTCCAGTGGAGGGCCAGACAGAGTACTAAAGCCTGGATCTTCAACTCTTGCCTGACCCATGAAAACCTTAGCCTGGTTACTAATGCTTTCTTGGAAAGAACACAGAAATTCTTCACATGACCATTATTACACAATTTTAAAGTCTCTTAGCACATTATCAAATAAAACCTTTGGTTTCTTAACAATATATATGTGCTCTTCTCATACTGGAATTTTTTCTTAAAAATATTTTCTAATGTTTCAAGATAGTTTCACAACAACAGTTTTATTTGTGTTTGGTGCACAAATAAAAACATTTTTCTTACTAGAAATTATCTCCTTTTACCATTCATTATTAAGGAAGAAAATCACTTTTCATTTCACAGAGGCATTCAAGAATCAATTTCATTGCAACACTTGCAACTCCTTTAGTCTCTTCTATACCAGATTTTTAAGACTAGATTCTATAATTCTGTACTAGATTTATAATATCAGAGACAGTAGCAGGTGGTCTTACCAGCACTGTACATGTAAGAACAGCAAAAAGAACTGGTAGGATATTCACCAAGGTCAGTGCAAAGATAAAATTCTTTTCACTGAGTATAAAATGAAAACTTAAAAAAAAAGGACGTGGTTGTTGTATAAAACCACCTGAAATAGGCAGGGCAGTTGGACCACCTCCTGCATTATCATTACTATTTTTGGTCACAATCAATACAATTCTGTTAAATTTAAGGTCAATTTAATGTCTGTCTAACAATTTACAATCAGTTCTGAAAGAAAAAAGGCTAGAATTTCTCCTTCCTGAAAAACAAAATTAGTAAAAGCTTGCGAGTCACACAGTTCAGCAGAACTGTAATCCAACTGCAAGTATTTAAATATCACCAAGCAGCTGACATGGGAATATTAGAAAAACCTTAAAATGCCAAGACTCAGCATCTCCCATATTGCAGCAGAGTGCAGGCTGTAGAGAGGGAATTTATATTTAATGCGAGATCTGCTGAGAGTGAGCATACCAGAAATTTATAATTAGATGGTAATGGGGACAATCCTCTTCTGATCAGTTTTACACCAGTAAGGCTCCATTCATCAGGGGTGCTGATCCTAATTTATGCCAGTGTCAGGGCAGAAAGAATTAAGCCAGTGTCCTACACAGACCACTTTTTTCTTGCATTCTAACCACAAACATGAGACAGCCCAGGATATTTTTAAAATCCACATGTAAAAATAAACCTGTCAATCCATAACTCCTAAAAAAAGTCACTTTAGTTAGTAGGTACCAAGACCTACAAGAAGCTGACACTGGGATGTAAAATGAGTGAAGGAGCTGCACATAACTTTTCAAGATACGACCAACAACTTACAGAAATGCGAGCACTTAGAAACAAAGAGATGCTGCAATATATTAAAATTATTTTGTTATTTCCTTAGTTCTGGAAACTCTGTGAAGCCTACACTTTTGGCCAACTTTTAAAGTCAGCTCTAGACCTTACATTATTATTACAAATTCTTTCAGAGTAACTTCACTGTTATGCCTTAATACCAAAATAGTCAAAAGTCAGCAATTAACACAGAAGATTTATTACAAAAATAAAACAGAGCAGGGAGCTGCAGTAATCCCCTCCAAGTAACATCAGCTCTGAATCAATCACAGACACACAAAAAATAACTAGCTGTATGATACAGGAGAAGTTTTACAAGGACGGGTACACAATGAATCTGAATGAATTCATACCTACCCACTGCAACCAATGACTTTATTATACAGATAAGATGGGAGGCCTTTCAGGTGAATGTTGTTATCCACATAAACATACTGGAGCTCTCGAGAACGACCTAAATCTGGGTTTAGAAAACAAGAAAAGTCAAGGGGAGAAAGGATGTCATAGTGACAATTATAAGCAAAGCAATTCTCTTTAATTATAAATAAGCTAATCAGACTCAATGTAAGCAAACATAAATTAGTACTTCTCAGTTGTAAAATTTCAGCCAATGGTTTTATTATGGATGAGCTGAAAAGCTGTTTAGAAGCAAGCATTTCAAATTACTAAAACAAAACAAAGCCCCCTTTCAGAAGCCCTGAAAATCCCATTATAAATAATTAAATTTTAACATTGACAAACTCTGAAGTCAGTTTGAAGAAGCAAAGGGACAATTGATTTCAAATCCTCCATGCATACTTCAAGTTCATAAGGTCAAACCTGCTTTCATTAACTGGCCTCATGTCAGTGAAATCACAGCTTCTCTATCTTTGGGAAAGTGGGCAAGACAGACACAAGAATGTGCTCTGTCCCCCTCCTTCTCTTCTCCAAGGAGAGATCCTTGCTGGGATTCATTAGCCTTAACCAAATACAAGTGCAGTCATTCAGAAACGAGTCTGTGTGCTGCAGTGAATTTCAGAGCCCCAGAAAGCACAAAGCATTAAACTGCAGAATGTTAGACATCAAAAGTTGTGGCTGCAATAAATGATCAATACTTCTGCAGGTGTGCTGATTGCATTACTGCTCTTAAAATATTCATGGCTGGTAGTCAAAAGAAGCAAGTACAGCATGATTAAGTAATGCCTTCGTGGACTAGAAATCTATTAAGATACCTCTGGATAGAAGCATATGAGTATGGATCTATTTTATTTTGCTTAGAAAAATAAAATTAAACAGGAAAATTTAGGTTTCTTGGAAGAATTCTCAGAAATTAGAATTTTGCTTATTAGCAAGGTCTACTGAGTGGTAAAACTGTCTGCTATTAAAAGAAGTGAAAAACAAATGAGAGACACTTCAAAAGACACCAAACTGAACTAAACAGAAAAGTCTCAAAGAGTTCTGGACTAGGAAAGCTGATGTGCAGGATCAGCTGGGCAGCCCAACTCACCTGGCACTCCCATGCCCTTTGAGACACTGGGTAGGAAAAGGTTTCTATGTTTAGTGCAAAGCTCAAACCAGGAGAACAAAGTCTGAAAGCCTCTGCACAGGACGGGAGAGCTGTGACCCAGACAAACTGCATCATGAAAAACACAAATAATCTGTGTGCCTCCCAACTTGTTAAACTTTCATGAGGACCTTAGAGAGACTAAGATAAACAAGCATTTGGCTGCATCAGCCACAGCAAGACAATACTAATATTGACTAATTCTGACTTCCATCTTTATCAGTTACCTTGGCTGGCAGAAATAAGGGTAACTGGAGAAATGGGCACAGCTTCTGTCCCCTTTGTAATCATGACCAAGAATAAAAATTAAAACAAATCCCATAATATTTCTATTCAGAAATTCTATTTGGAATGCTGATCTCTTCTCATTCCCTGCTACAACAATAGGTAATACAAACCCTTCTTTATTACTGAATAGCTTTATTGTACACAAGAGTCCCAAATACCACTTAGTGATATTTTGAGTGATCCCTCCCCAGATGTGTGTCCATCTGAAAATATACTGACTCTCTTCAGCTATCACCCATTTGAATGGCAGCTGTGAGCACCAGAAACCTTACAAGTTTGTGCTGAGGAGTGGCACAATATCAAATCTTTGATATAAAGGACAAGTGATGATACCAACAGAAAACCAAGAGACTCCTTTTCTAAAATAAAAGTGTTAACAGAGAGAAAAAAAAGAGTTTTGGGTTTTTCTCCCCTTTAACGCAGACCCTTGCTTTGCAACAGTCTGTGGGGGTTTCAGGGACCATAATCTGGGCTTTGTTCAAAGCAGAGTCACTGGACATCAAGGGACACATTCACCCATCACATGCTGCTTTGACCCTGTCCCAGAGACATTCCAGCTCACAGAACTATCTGCTGCATCCATCAAGTGTCCTGCCTCAGGATGGGAGCACAAATCCCTCTGCTGACTGATGGGCACTGCTGGAGATGCTGCTGAGCATCACCTCCACCAGATGATTTATTTGGGCTCACCACTGCAGGGCTGAAAATAGTTTAGTGAAGTTCTGGGATATTTTTAGATGAAACAAAACCCCATTGTTATCCTACAATGAATAAAAATACTGCAACACAGAGGCAATGTAACACCATGAAATATTGTAAGGCTGGTGAGGATACAATTAAATAAATACAATTTAAAACAGGTAGCAGGTGGATGGGACATGTAATGTTCAGAGAATGTTCCCTTGTGTTGCAGAAGCCAGTTAGACTAAAACCAGCAGGAAACTATGGGTTGCTGGGGTAGCTTGAATGTGCTACTGTTTAACTTATTAATTTAGAGAATGGCAGAAAATTTTTAAAAGAGGCTCATCTTGCTGGTTTCTACACAGATGTATGCAAATGGGCTGAAAATCAGGCAAGTCAAAAAAAGCCCTAAAGCTGTTCTTTTCATATGCACTGAGAGGGGGGAGTGAGGCTGCATCTCATCTCTTCCCTCTGTCTTTATCTTATGCTATGTTTAGATTCTAAGTTCTGAGTTGACTGCATTTCCTAGGTAATTAAAGCAAATTTTTGGATGTTAGACAAAATATCTCAGTAGGAAAAATTCAATTCCCAAAGCCAAATAGCCTGTAACTATAAATGTTCCTTTGATAGAGTTTCTTTGCATTAAATAACCAAGCATCTTCTAGACTCCAAAAGATTTTTTCCCAGTTTCAAACATTATCCATAAAGTTTAAATTTTAATAAATCATCACTTTGAAAGGCTCTTTGTATCCCATCCACATTAATTTTTATGTCTTATATCAGCCAACAAATATTGTTAAAAGTTCTCTAAAAACCATGCTTCTGAAGAACTCGGTGCAATAAGGAAGCTGCCCATCTCTGAAAAGGCTAAAGCTACAAAGAAGGTTTTCATGTGGCTTTTGCAAGCACTGTACTGTGTCTAAAACATTTCCACTTTCCTCCTTCCAGCCTCCCAGATCAAAGACCTCTCTCCCAGAAATGACCAAATGCCATGAGTCCTGAACAAACCCCAATTCTATTTTTTTTTTCTTTTTCTCCCTCTTTTTTTTTTCCCTTTTTTTTTTAACCTCAGGGCCCTGGCATATGCATTCCACATGGCTGAAGATGGAACAAAAGCCCTTGTGTGGCTGCACTGATGCTCTTTTAACCATACTGTGAGGGCATGGACACAAAAGCAGCATATACTGAGGTAGAATAAGACCTTTGTTTACTGTGCACTGATAATTACTAGACCCATTTTCTAAAGAAAAAGTGCACATAAACCCTCAAATAAAGTGATATAATACTGAATATTTGCTGTCATAACATCCCCTGTACTGCCAGTACACTTGAGAATTTATGGCCTATTTTAATTGTATTTGTACTTTATTACACAAATGATTTTTATTTTTGCAGTGTCATCAGATTCACATTTCTGCTTGCAGTGGAATTTGTTTTCAGGCACCCGAGCACTCGGTAATGCTAAAAATTTAAAGTTAATTTTCTGTCAAAAGATAATTTATGTTGTAACTAGATTGATATACAATGATCAGCAGATTTCTAAGACCATTTACTAAGGGAGCATGAAGTTACCATGACAATAATACAACTGTTCAGGATGCAGCTTCCAGTTCAACTTATACACAGAATTTCTGGAGTTGTCTTAAAAATTAGTTTATTTGGAAGACCCAAAGGCTGAGATCCATGGTGTCTCATTTCTTTCAGTATAAACTGAAATACTGAAAAACGATTTTTACAAAACACTGGCATATCCAAGATTTAGGTGCATTCTGCAAAACAAATTACTAATTCACTATTGTTTACCCATCTGCTTGTTTATGGTCCTGTTCTGAAAGTCAGGGAGTGGGATCAGGTATTTTTGCTGTATTTTAGAACTGATTAACAGTGTTACACTGTTTTTCCCAAGACACATGTGCCTGCAAACTTAAAAGAATGTACAGGGCAAAGAACCTCCTGATCCCTGTCCAGCAGGGCTGTGCTGCTGCTGGAATAGACCTTGCAGCCATCAATCCAGGAGCAGGAAAATGCAGATTTCCTCTACACTTCACAAGTGTAGTGCTGGCAGCTACGAGGGACAAACTTGGACAAGGCAGAACAGATTCCTGGTTGACTGAGTAGATGTCACCCACCACGTGAAATAAATGAAGTAAATAATGCTTTAATAAGCATTAAGCAATTTGTTTCAAACATATTTCTTTTAACATGGACACATCTAATAAGAAAAAGAAAAAACCTCAACCATTCTGTCAGGAGATGAATAAATTCTCTGCTTTTCAACACAGCTCCCTAACTGCAAAAATTTGTTTTGACAATATTTGCTTGACTATCACTTGAAAGTATTTCTGCAGTATTTTTCACCATTATTTAGCATCCTTATCAGTCATTAACTGGTAAAGTGAAGTTGGATGTAAGAACACACACAAAAGCCCCACCAGCCAACATGTGCAGCAAGCAGAAGTAATGCTGCAATTATGCCTTAACTTCAGCAATACTCCAAGACAAATATTTTCCCAAACAACAGAAGATAGATTTAATCTTTTTGCTTTTCAATGCACTCTCTCTTCTACTTTATTTCATCACATCTTGACCACTCTGAAGCCTTCTGATTCTTCAGAGGAAGAATTAAACATTTACATTTATACTGTGCTGCGTTTCCTCTGAACTCTAGGATTTATGATTCAGTTTCATATCCACAGATAGCAAATTATCTCCAAATGTTCACCAGTGAGTCAGTATTAAGAACTACTGAACAAGGTCAATTGACAGTCTTTGATGTTTCCCGTTATTTTAAAAGTTCCTTTTGAATGTTTTGAATTTGAGTCTAAAAATAAAGAAAAAAGAAGGTGTGTCATTATATTAGAGATTTATTTCCTCCTTTTGAACTTAAAACTTTGGCAGATCTATGGCTCATCCAGGTCATGGCTCGCTCACAGGTAAGCTACTAGTGCAGTGCAAAAGTAGCAAAAACTTTTATCCTTTAAAATTTCACATCTCATCTTACTGATTTTTTGCAAAATTAAAATTGTTTAACTTTCGCTCTCATGAGAGTTAAAAATATTTGCCAAAATAAGGGAAGGCAATTTGCTTGTTTTAGTAGTGGGGATCTGGATGATGCATCCTGGAACTCGTTTTCTCATTTATATAATAGCATATGCTGGGACATAACTGCAACACTTTGTCTGGAGACATTATTTGCACTTAGTTTCCAGCAATAAAAACTAAGGTGATAAAAAATTCAGAAAGATCAGTAAGTTCTTTAAAAACTGAACTGCTAGTACTGAAAAGATTAAGTTAAACCTATACAAGGTAATTAATTTAGAAATTATGATCTCATTTTTAGCCATCTCAATTTTCAGCTTCTTTCCAATGTGATTATCATAACTTAATCTGCACCTAATTAACACCAAACTCTGTCTTCTAGAAAAAGTATTAATGGCTATTCAGATGGCAGGGCAGCTCTGCATGTGTGTCTGTATCTCAGCTGAGATTAGCCCGTGGCAGGGCTGAAAAGTGACAAGTTCAGGGAGGAGGATTTGTTTTTCCCAGAGGGAACACACAGTGACTGCCCCCAACAAACCCCCACACACTGACTGCACCTCCCACTCCTGACCTGCTTCCACGCTTCCAAATTTTCAAAGGGTTGAGCAAAAGGCACATCAATTCCTCCCTGGGCTACTACTGTGGAAATTTTGATGGATGCCTGTACACAGCACAAACTAAACCTGCACTGGATTATGTGGTACTGACACTCCTAATGCTGAAAAGTAATTTATATGGAGTTACTGGGACTCCACAACAAGTTTTAAACCATAGTTGAGGAATCTTAGTTAAATCATCAGATCCAGCAAACAGAAACAGATCATTACCCAAAGTGGTGGAACTCAGATTACACAGTACTATATTTAAGCACATCATTTAAACTTTTTCCCCTCGGTTAGCTAAAAATAAAGCAAATTTGATAGCTTTAAAAAAAACCACGAAACCTTAACCTGCATTTTTTTTATTAACATATTTTCCAACAATATGATCCCTGTGACAGCTCCATAAACAGAGTCTGTGGGGACCACCAAAGAAACTCACTTGTTGCTTTGCTTTTCATGTCTGGGGCAGTTTGTTTTGCTGCCCCCCACCCCCCAGGTGGGACTCACCGAGGGGCAGGAACGCCAGGCGGTTGCCAGCCATGGAGAGCTCGTTGAGGCTGGGCAGCTGGCACAGGTGGCGGGGCACAGACCACAGGTGGTTCCTGTCTGCAGTCAGGTACTGCAGGGAAAGGCACATGTGCAGCCTCTCGGGGAGCGTCATCAGGCGGTTGGTGGAGATGTCCAGGGTCTGCAGCTCCCGCAGGTCTCCGACCTCTGCACAACAGGCAAGGGAATTGTAACTACTGTCACAAAAACCACCACAAAAAAAAAACCCTCACATAAATTAAAATTAAAGCTCAGCAGCAATGCTGCTTTTTGTAGATAGTGTTCTATCAGCATGGATTGAGAACTGATACTTATTGATGCCTTGTGAAGGCTGACCTAGAACAGAGACTGGGGGGGGTTAAAGAATAAAGTAGGGATTTATTCGATTTATTCAAAGCATTTCCTCCATGGATCCACCTTGGGCAGCATAAGAGCCCAGCCAAGGCTGCACCCAAGATGAACCAAAATGGCCCCAAAATGCACGGCTGGGCAAGGGCTCTGTCCCTGGGATCAGTTCTGCTCCATTTGCACCTTGCAGTTCATTGTCCCATTCCAGCTTTAGCCCCTGCAGTCCCATCCTTGTTTTTCTCTCTCCAGCCCATGGGGTTTGTGCTCTTGGGGCTGAGATTTGGATCACTTGTCCTTGGTCCCCAGCTAGAGCAGGAATTGTTTTGTCTCCTGCTCTGTGCACAGAGCTCACCATGCCCTCATGTGAAGCTCTGAACTACACACTAAAGCAGCACAGAATGTGAAAAATAAAAAACCTAAAACCTGAGGCATCATTATAATCTCCATCATCTTCATGTATCAAAGATTTGGAATATGAAGGTGATGGAGATTATCAGTATCAGTTAGGAACCTTTATCAGCACATTCAAGAGATCTTTCATAGAGCACTCCTGAATTGTGACAATTACTACTGCCAAAATATCAAGCATTTTCCTAGTCCTAAATCAGAACAAGAGGAAAAAAAAACAAAATACAAACAAAAACACATTACAAAGCTTGCTGATATTGAGAGTGTTTTGCACAACCCCAAACTCAGGAAAATTCAAAGGATTTTTTTTTTTTTTAATATTGAGGATGCAATGAGGGATTACTTAAGATTCTCTTGCAAGAAGAGTTACAAACACATGCATAGCACTTCTTGCTTAGTGACAGTCTTTCACCCAGCATGCTTGGGAAAAACAGCTCTGTCTTCATGATACAGTTCAAAAGGGCTAGTTTAAATTAGAAAAGAAATTTCTTAATAACTTGTGAGTGATATTGTTATGTTATATTGTAGGAAGATATTTCACTAAGTTCTAATCTACCGTTGCAATAATTACAGTGTCTGTAAGTTTGGTTTTTCTTTTATTTCAAGAATTTAAAAGTTGATTTTGTGTTTCAAATAGTATTGTGTAATTTTTTTAGGTAGGTAACAAACTAAATTCTTAAAAGTGTGTAAGGCATGATCACAGGAGCAGCCTCACTTGTGCAGCAGTGTTATTCCTTGTGTCTGGCCTGTGAAACAGGATGCAGGACTAACAAATACATTCAAAATATGTTAAGCAGCTCTGCAAGTTACCTCATTGTTTATTTAGTTATTCTTTTACAGTTACTCTAAAAACTGGATAATTCTATATATTATTTCCCTCAAACAGGAGGAAACCATAACATTTCCCCCAAACCTACAGAACAGTTTTGCTTTGTTTTAAAAATACTTCACAGCAATGGAACCAACTCATGAAGTGCTCTGTGCCCCTAAAACTTGCTGCAGTTCTCAGCATCTTGCAGACCCAAATGTACTTTGCTCTCAGCTGAATGAAATCAGCTCTTGCATCTGAGAGCTGCTAAAACAAGATTCACTAGAATCTTCTACACTGAAAACACCAGACAATCTACACAATCCACAATCTGTACAATTTACAGCTCTATCACCCAGATCTTTTACAAAGATATAAATAGGGTAACACTGTTTAAGTTAAAGTTAAACAGAACCTGTTGTGCCCTTAAGCTCTCTGCAGCAGGAGCTAGAAAATTCACTGTTCCCTGAGCTCTGAGGTTGCACCTTGTATACTACACACAAAGAAGGAAACAAAACACTGGGTTAACCCAAGCTGTCTTGTACACAATAGGAAAAAGAAGTTCACCTTGGGAGAAACTGCTATAAATGTTACTTTCAAGACTGGAAACATGAAAAGCAAAGAAAGGGAAGTTGTAACTCAGTATTAGAGATTTTCACACAAGTAATCATTAAACAAAATGCATGTGCACATTTAGAGGGAGTTTCTGCCCACTGCAAACAATCCCAGCATCAACTACAATAAAGACTCAGCAACACAGTTTATGCATCCTTTTAGAAATATTACTGACAGAAGCAGCTGCTATACACAGATGATCACATTCTTCAAACCTCTTAGCTTTGATGTCAACAGGAATAAGCTTTACTTGAAAAGTTTTTTTTTTACTACAGGATTGAAAGTAAATGACAAAAGGAAAATAATCACTACTGAATAGCACAAGACTACTGTGCAAAAAGAACTGCAGCAGATCTCATTTCGAAAGAGTTTTATATTCATCACAAAGCCATATGCTTGAAAACAGTGACAGGAAAAGAGCCACCTACATTCAGCCAAACCACTGACCACATGCAGTCAATAATAGGCCCAGCTATTTTCATGCACTAACCTTTTTCTCTGCCACTAAAAACAGTTCTCTAGTTCAGTTTAGGTCCAAAATCCCATAAATGTTACGGTTGGCAAAGCTGGCAGAGTTTCAAAGGCATTGCTAGAATGATATGTTTCAAATCTAAGAGGAAATAAAAGTATTCTCACTTTATCCTTCATCCAAAAAACACATACCCAAAACTTCATCCTCTCTACCTTAATCTCCCAATGCATACCAGATGTAAACATCCACTTTCAACATCTAGTGCCACATGTTGCACAAACACCCACTGACCCACAGTGAAGTTTAAGACTAAGCCAAACAACAAAGTGCCATCATATTAAGGATATAACCCTCATATTAAAGATATAACCCCCAGACTCCCCACCATAGTGCTCAAAGCTCAGTTTGAAGAACATGCTCAGACACTTACTAATGACACTAAATTGGTTTTCATCTCATTAAAGCTAAGGGAAACAATTAAGAGGAATAACACAAATATAAACAGTCCATTAATAAGTTTTTCAAGCTTTTAGTTACTAAATACTATTATCCTTGCTTTTAAAGTCTTGCAGCATAAATACTGCAGGAAGCCTTGGCTAACAAACACAGTGGAAGACTTGCAAATCTCTTTTGCTGTCAGCTCATCAAGCACTAGGATATACCAGAGGTGAACTTTGGAAATTTACAGCAGATCCAGAAAAGAAAAAAGGCTATTCCCAAACAAAAAGAGCTGACAAAGGGACTTTCAGAGATTGCCCCAGCACCCCCAAGGGTAAGAAAGAGACAAGAATTATACATCACCATTAGACCACACTGAGGAGTTCCAATTACATTTAAATGAAATTCATAAAAGTGTAATTTAAAATTTATATTAGCTCTAGGGTTAACACTATCAAAATCAACACAGCAGAGCACTGAGCCCCACTCTGATACCAGAAGCCAGAAAAAAACCCCAACTCCTCAGCAGCTCTGCCACCCCCCAGCTCAGGAGGACACAGATTTGTGCAGGCAGAGAGAGCCCAAACGTGACTCGGGCGTTCCATCCGTGTCCATCTGCAGGGAGTGCTGCCAGCACATGGAGCTGGGCAATCCCATATGGTCCCAATGTGCACACAGGAGGGGCTGACAGACTGGGACTGCAACACCCCCCAGCCCACGGAAATTCAGCGCAGGCTCCGCACCCAGCGCCCTCCTCCAGCCTCCGAGGGGCCCTGCGGCGCCACGGACCCACATGGACCCACACGGAATGGACCCACACGGAATGGACCCACACGGAACCCCACAGGGACCCACACGGAAACCCCCACACGGAATGGACCCACACGGAATGGACCCACATGGAACCCCACAGGGACCCACACGGAACCCCCACACGGAATGGAACCACACAGAAACCCCACACGGAAACCCCCACACGGAACCCCCATGGAAACCCCACATGGAACCCCCATGGAAACCTCCACACGGAACCCCCATGGAAACCTCACACGGAACCCCCATGGAAACCCCACACGGAACCCACCACATGGAACGGAACCACACTGAACCCCCACACGGGACCCACATGGAACCCACCACACGGAAACCCCACACGGACCCACACACGGAACCCCCATGGAACCCCCACACGGAAACCCCACACGGGACTGTGCTCCAAAACCAGGGAATTCATTTCATCCTTTTCTCCCTTGATAATATGCAGAGTCAGAAGGGATCAGTCAGCTCCAAAAAGCAGCCTTGGCATCTGCTCTAAGAGCTCTCCCAACTACTTGGAAAAATGGAAAAGTGAACTGTCCTCTTGTGTGCTGGGGTTTTCAACAAAAAGGTGCCAAATAGATTTGGCCCCCAATATAATGAAAAAAGAAACATCAGCATACCTTTAATATTTTTCTTTAAAAAAGTGAAACCAGGAAAGGATTTCAGGGAATGTCCAAAATTATTGACTTTCTAACAAAATGGACTGTGTTTATATAAACATAACTACCATCAAGAAAAAAAAATCTATTTCTCATTCAGATGGTTTAAATGCCAGTTTTTCAAATTAATTCCCATGGTTTTACGTGAAGGAAACAAAAAAAAACCAACCACCCATCTGGAAATAAGCAGCCTATACAACATAGAGTAATTGCCAAAGGCAATTCAAACTTCCTTAATCTTTTCTGGGGGTACAGGCCTCACCAGCTGCATGACCCAAAAATAACCAACAGTTTTTCTTTACATTTCAAGAGTAATCCCACCTTTCCCTGATGGGCCATAAACCAAAATTTCATCCTAAGATATATGAAACACATACACAGTTGGATTTGAGTGTATGGGAGGGAAGGGTTTACTTTAAATCTGAGTCCTTATATCCCAGTAAAGTTAAAAAGGGGGAGAGGAAAGGGCTACAGACCTACCTGCATGAGAATGCACCTCAAAGCAGGATATTAAGGGGAAGTAGAGAACCTACAAGGAATGGAAAAAGGGACTGATCAGCAAAGAGAGCTGGCACTTCAGAGGTCAGGCTGCAGAGGTTAAATGCAAACTGCCAGGAGGCCAGGAAAATGGGAACTCACAGACAAACAAATGGTTTCTCAACAAGAGATTAAGAGCAAGAAATGAAGAACTGATGTCAACAAGGAGTAGAAATTAGGAGGACAAACCAAATATTAAATTAGGTTTTTGCATCATTTTTTCCTGTAAGAATAATGGTGTGTGTGAGGACAGAGACAGAATACCTCATGGGAACAAGGACAAAGCACTGCAAATTACCACATCCATTACTAAAATGAAATGAGGCTGCTTAAAAAAATTTCCATCCCAGAATACTGAAAAAAAAAAAAAAAAAAAGGGTTATATATGGTTATATATCAAAATTGCAGATTTGGGCACGAGGGTTCTCAATGAATAGGACATTTTCTGGGATAGCAGCCTGGGGCTGGAGAAGAAATGTAGAACCTGTTAATGTGAGCTCAGTGTTCCTCAGCATCTCATAACAACTGCTCTAAGGGGAAAGAGCACCCAAGAGTAACCAGTGACTGGAACATAAATAGAAAGCAGAAGAGAAATGCAGCCCAGACCTTCTCAAATGTGAATCATGTCATACTGGTTTATCTTTCTTTGATGAAATTTCTTAGTTAATGGTAACACATGAGGATCACACCTCATGGTAAATTACTGGGATGGAGAAAATATTACTAGTGGTGGTGCTCCTCAAGGGTCTGCTTTGTTTAGATTTCTCATTTTGTACCTGGGTTAAAAATATTAGGTTTCAGGTTGCTGTCAACCCAAGTATTGAAAGTAGTAGTAATGTGGTAGAGAACCAAATTGTCCTACAGCAGGAAAAGCAAGAACTTCTAGACTTAAGGGATAGAAATGGAAAGAAAAAGAACAGAAAACCATAATAAAAGGAACAGAAAATCATTATAAGAAGGTGCTGCAAGTCAGGGCTCTGCTTGAAACAGTGAAGAAGGAGAGGGACTGGCTACACTTGCTCCCTCCCAAAGGGCAATAGTGCAACTTCACCCTACTTCACTCTTGAAATAATGTTTTTAATCAACTTCCATGAACCTGAGCACAAGATGCATTTCCTTATTAGACCTGTAAAACCATGCACCAGTGAGGAAAAGTGCTTGAAGTCTTCCATATTTAAGAGAACTTAGTACCTGTCCCACTAGACAAATAAAAAAAAATCCAAATCTATACATGCCATTTGAATTTGAAGTGGATACTAATATCAATTGAAAACTGTAACAGACAGGAAGTGTAAGTCTAAATTGCTGAGAGCTTGATGGAGAAGATCTCCTTTAGATCTGCTCTGGGATGTCTCAGGAGGACTTAAATAGACTTTAAGATGGTTAAAATAAATTAAATAGCCTATTATATATTACATTACATTTACTGTTCTACCACGCAGCTCACATTCCATAGCCTATAAAAATTAAATTTTCTAGCACAAATTGACACTTAAGGTAGACCTGTGCCATCTTCAAACAAGGAAGTTTAACCATAACTGAAATTGGTATCATTAGATTTAAGGACAATGAAAGGGGCAGGCAAATTGAATCCCATTTACATTTTGACACTGCTGCATGCAGCTCTTTCTCTGCATTGTGGTGAGAGAGCTTGGAAAGTGGTCTGCAAATCTAACAGATCTGAAGATGATTTTCCTCATATTTCTCCCATTTAGGCTAATATTTGCTTAGGTTTTTAAAGGAAGAAAAAAATAAAAAAGGAGGTACTGGAAGACATCTTGTGATACTGCAGCAACTGTTTTATGAATAACTCACTTTTAAATAAGGTGCTCAAAGAGTTCAAACCCATAAAAATTCTATGGAAGAAGAAAGCTTCTATCCCAGCTGATCAAACTTCAATCTATTAATTTCAAAGCAATGCTTATGGCTGCATTTCACACAAATATTCTGGCTGCAAAGAACAGGGGAAAAGATTTTTCTGGGGCAGGACAGTCTTTGTGAATGAACACAGTCACGTAACACCCCTCAAAGCTGTTCCCAATTCCTGGTTTCACCTACTTCAGCCATAAACTACATTGACTCTCCTCCAAAACACTTAAGAAGCAGACAAAGCCCAAAACCAAGTGAAAAATACATACTTCTGCTGAACATACCAAAATAGAATCTTTTTTTCCCTCAACCTTGCTAAATGTCACATGCAAACTTAGTACCAATCTTTATTTATTTTGTGCCATCATTCACAAGCAAAGGTGAGAGAAGTGGCTCCATAAAGTCCAACCTTGCTAAACAGTAATTTTAGGTCAGCTAAAAATGGCTGAAAATAGACATCAGGTATGAGGGTCTCATTAAGTCAAATTCTTCTAAAGGTCAGTGGTTCCCCATCTTACACCACAATTAAACTTCAGTTAACAGAACTGGCAGCTGTCTGAATGCCATGGGCCCAGCACTCTGGGCTTCTCTCAGCACACAGAGCACAGATCCACAGTGGTTATTAGCCTGTATTTCCTCTCACTGCAGGTCTGGAATTACATTTTTGTCCACAATTTGATGGTTTCAATGAGAACAGTTAGGATAAACCAGATGATAAAAATACCAGAAATTATCATATGCGAGAAAAGTGGAAAAGGTGGGAGGAAGGGCAAGAGGAACAGGGAGAGGAAAAAATTGTTTATGCACAAAGGTAACTCAAGGCCATGAAACTATCAGGTTTGCTGTTTTCTTGGTTTGGGGTTTTTTGTTTGTTTGGTTGGTTTGTTTTTTCAGAAGACAACCTATCCTTTCATTTTGCTCTAGTGTGCTCTGCCTATTTCACTGCCCCACAGCAAGGTACTGTTGTTACACAAACAAGAGATGTGAAATTAATGTATTCATATTATTCTACGGTTTTATTAAATGATACCTCAAATTTTGACTAGAGCAGCCAAAATTAAGTAGAAAGAATCAAAATAATACTTTATCAAATATATTGCATGAAAAATTCTACTAGCACTCTACAGAAAAAGTCTCTTATTTATGGAGTTTTTCTGCTGTTATCTTTCTGTTGAGGAGCAGCTGTTTTCCTTTTTCTGGGTGGTAAGAACATAAACAAAAGTGACATGAATAAAGCATGAGACCTGCTATGTTTCTCTTGTTTTGTTTATGTTTGACTATCTTTACTGCTGCACATCGTCCACCATTCAATGTGCACTAATATCAATACATGGAAGGGGGAGGGAAAAGCCTTCCAGAAAAACTTGGTGCATAAAATACAGAGCTGATGATTTGAACTCACGATGCCAGACAGCTGAAGATGGCTCCTTAAATACAACAAACCAGTACTGAAACCAAGGCAAACAAAAGGAGCATCCTAAGGAGAGATTAAGGACAGCTCAGGAAGCCAGAGAGACAAGGCTAGTCCTGGCTGTAAATTCTAGGACAGCTTTTTCCTTTCTTCATCCAAGGAACAACTTGAGATCAACACAACAGAGTGGTCTCTCTGACAAACACAGATTAGTGGCTTCTAACTCATTACAGCACTGGTGTCTAAATAATCCAGACAAAGACCAATCTGTTGTGACTGTTGCTATCAACTGTTTCCAGCCAACTCACAACAGACACATCTTTCTTCTTCTTGAGGTTAGTTAGGGTTTTTTTCTTCCTCTCCACTAAATGCATAACAAAAGCAATAGTCCAGGTTCAATTTTCATCTTTCAGTGGAAAGTACTGTTGTAGCAAGGCAATTTTATGGCTCACTCATTGTACTACTGGGAGACACCACAGAACACCCTTCCCTGAGGGTCAAATTTGGCCTTCCTAACAAAAAGATGCAACTATAAATTTGTGTGGGATAAGGAAAAGAATCAAAGGGAGATCTTTAGCTTGGAGCCACGTTTACAGCAGTGGAGTCACTATATTTGTTTTTTTAAAGAATGCTACTGGATGGGACTGTCTTAAGTCCTAAGAAAAGAAGAGTTCTTCCAGGCCACTGGCAGTTACTACAAATTGCAACAGTAATTACTGGGGAGGGACTGGCTAAACCTTACAGGAAATATTCCCACTATAATAGCCATGAAAACTATAGATCCAGATATCCTTTTCTAGCAGCAGCACCAGGAGATTCTCTTGCTCCTCCTCACTGTCCCAGCTGTCTCTGCTGAACTCAGCAGCCTGGAGAATTCACCAGCCCAGAAGGGGAGGCCAGAGCTGCTATAGTGACATGGTTACTACATGAAAAATGCTATGGACCAACTACTAACAGTTTTAAACTAAGATTATCAGTAAAAAAGAAGACATCTGACTTCAAGCAACACTAGCATTGTCCTGATTTTATAAATGCTGAGAGCAACTGCAAGTCTTGCCTTAATCAGTGATAGTTTCTGCTGTTTAGTGTTTCAAAACAGCACAAAGCAGACAAGTACAGCTTGCAATTACACTCCAAACCCCCCATTCGAGTAATCCTGAACTGCATTCCTTTACCTACACAAATAAATAGTCTTAGTTCATAAAGCTCTCAAAAGTTAAATAATTATCAACTAGAGTACACTTGCACTTACTTGGCATCAAAGCCTTCCATCTAGAATGACAATTTAATGCAGATTTGGACAATGCTAAGGTAAACACAAGTCTTTATTTTAAATACCACTGCAATAAAATTAAGTTAACTGAAATACAGGTATCAAACTCTGTGTGTGTGACATGAACCACGGGAAGGTTAATCTCACATCATACCTCGAGTTCTACACATTCTCTTCACAGGCTTTTTCCATTTAGATTTAGTGTCAGTAAATGATGCATTTTATTTTGCCTCAATTCATTTAATAGAGCAGCTGAGTAAAAACAAGGACGTCAATAACAAGCAGTAATTTAACTCTCTCACAGTGGTATGCAGAAAACTAAATTACACTTGGTCAATATGGTCAAAATGGAAATCAATATATTATAAAATTCTTCTATTGCACAGCATTAACAGTTAGTGTTTGCTGCCTTTCAAAGACTGAATGACTTTGTTCTCCAAGCTTCCCTGAGCACTCAATCCCTGCTAGTAAATTGCATTTGTTTAATGCACAAGTAAAATCAACTACCTGTTAATACTGCTAATCACTGTACATACCTTAGGGAGAGCTTAGGGAAAGAAAGGAAAAAAACAAGGAAACCAAAGAGACAAAAAAGTACATTCATAGATAACTTTATTTATAAAGACTTTAGAGTTTAAGGGGGAAGCCAGTTAACTTTTAAAACCCAGCGCTAGAAACTATAAAAAATAAGCTTCAAGAGCTATTTTTTCTGGTCAAAAATGTTAGTTTAGTGCAACCAAAAAAAAAAAAAAAAAAGAAATCTCACAAATTTCAAATTAGTAAGAGGTTTTACATGAAATATTACTAGCAAATTAGTTTAGTTAGAATTAACAGATAAATTTATTTTGAAACAATGTCAGTAAAGGCAGCAAGCATGGACATAATCCCCCTGAAAAGCTGTTTTTGCTTGGATGGATTACTTGAATTTGTCTTAGGACCCTCCCAAAATAAGTCACTGCAGGAAAACCAAGTTAAGAGCTCCTTGGCAGTCCAGCACACTGAAATCACTAAGGCCTTTCTGAGATAAACCTGGAAACTGCAAAGCAGTTACCACCATTTTTTTTTCACACATTTACAAACTGATGAAAAATTTCAGAGAAAAAAACACCTGCAGTTTAGTATCTGTTCAAAGCTGAGGTTCTCTGAAAGCCTGACTAAACACCACTGAACAGACTGTTGGTATTAAAGACGTTCTCATACTACAGAAAGCTCAACACCATCTGTAAGGGAAACATCTTTCTCAAAATACATCCCCACCTCGGAGGTTTGGTCTCAGCCTTATCAATACACATCTGTCTTCACCCGTGTGAACAGCTATTGGCAAACGTTTATGAGAGACGCCCTTCAAATTCCCTTGAAGTTCAGTTTTACTTTAGGGTAACAGCTCTAACCCAAAGACTTTTACAAGTATTTTAAAGAGCATCTGTTTTGAAGTTGCAAAAGCGAGAGGTTCATATATCTCACATGTGTTTGAGCCAGGCAATCAGTAAAGGCTTATCTTTACAATCAGATAATCAGCAGAAGAATTCAGTGATGACAGATGAGTTACAAACCAACTTTTTCTTCAATTCCTTTACTTAGGAAGCAGGCCTGAGATGAGGCACTATAGGCTGACTTGAGCTGAGGTTAATTTCTCCGAGGGAGACTGACTTAGTCCAAGTGCCACCCTCCCGCTGCTCCCCGATGGAGCCAGGCCGATGCACGCATTGCACAATGGAGAACCCGCCTCTGACAGCCCCGGGCGCTGCTCAGAACCCGACTGCTGCCAGCCCCAGCAAGGAAAAACCCTGCTATCAAATTCCAAAGGGGAGGCTTTGCTCTGCTCTCGGTAAAGGGTTCAGCATGTTGAGGGAAGAAGTTTCAAAAGCAGGGGAATGACACCTTAAAAGAAGTTGCAGTAACTTAGATGAATTTTCTTTTGATGTAGATTTTTTTTCTTATGTAACAATAAAGGTAAAAGATCCTAAAGATTCCTTTTTTGGTTAGATTGGACTTTTCCTACAGCATAAAAGCAAACTAAACCCCCCACAATATCCTTAACACACTTTATCATAATAAACACAACAGTGATTACACTCCTGATGACAGTTGCACAGCAAAGCAGCCAGACAAGCAACGAGCCATCACACTTCCTCATTTACCCATCACACTTTCTCATTTACAAAGATTATCAGAGGTGCCACCAAGAATTTTGGAGGTGGGAGGGGATTTGCCAGAGCTATGAACAGAGTAATGATCTATTAAGCTTTATAGCCTACTCTGATAATCCATAAAATTAAAACAACTAGAAATGTTAGGTTTTATAGTCTTTATAGATTTCTAGATACATTTATGTAACTAACACCTTCAAACACTCCTAGCAAGAATACACAGAAATACTGCAAAATGAAATTTCTTGTAGTCTGTTTTTGTATATGTTAGATTCAACTCCACAGGAATAAGATTCACCAAAAGCAACAAAAGACCCTCTACTTCTTCCTCTCATTTGCTGTGCAGACAATAAATTCACATAGAACAAACACCACAAACGGAATAATGACTGAATTCAAACATAACTGTTGCCACTTCCAGACTGATTTTTTTCTGTGGTATGTAACAGTGTCACAACGAGTCCTCCCCATAAATTTCAAACCCAGGTTTTCAAACAATCAAAATGTAAAAAACAAATAATTCTATTTGACCTCCATTATTTAGGTCTGTGTGCCAGGTCTAATCAGTTCTCACGAGCACATTCCACTCCTTAAAAACAGACTGTAGAAATACATATATTTCAAACTAAAAGGAACACAATGCATTGTTTTGATGCTACAGCCTGAAGCCCTTTATCTGAGTTTTATCAAAGTATATTCTATCACTGATCAAAGCAGCAATGACAACTTAATGTTCTCTAAAGTTACATATTGCTGTATAAACTTCCCACTTTTGTCTCGTGGCCCCTGGCTCTGCATGACATTGGGGGGACACTCAAAGGTCAGGAGATTTCCTTTCCAAACCCTCTGTTCCTAAGTGGCAGCTCTATCCATGGCAGGGATGGGGAGAGGAATTCCATCAGGGCTCTGCTCCCATATACCTTAGAAATTTCAGGTTGTCATTTCTTCTGTCAGATGTTTCAATGACAGCTTGGTACATTACTGTATCAACTATCTGTCTGTCTAGCAGCATCTCCACATCACCCTATTACTCATTTTATTGTCATCTCAAGACCGCTTCTCGCTCTAGTATTAAAATCAATATTTAATCTTAAATTCCTTTCAATTTATTGCTTTGCATACACCATGTAACTAGCTTTTAAAAGCAAAGTCTGGAAGTTACTTGGACATGAAAGTCTCTCCCTTTTTAAAAAAAAAAATCTGTATTTTAACAATTCACTGAGAAATCTCAAATTGAGTTTACTAGAAAAATGTTATGCAATTTTATGTTTAATGAACTGTGTTGAAATGAGTTGTACTTAAGACTCCTTATTTAATAAAATGGCATAAGAACATGCAACATAACTACCACGTTTCTACAGTCATATTAAGACCTCCAACATCTTCACAGAGTTTTAAGCTTCAGATGAATGGTTGTCAGGATTACTTAAAGCACTCTCAACATCTTCAAAATTCCTGCCTACCCCCACAAACAAGAGGAAAAGCCCTGGAGAAACGAGGCTTACAGTCACTTGAGAAATCAAGGACTGCTGAGCAGAAGAAGGAGCCAGGATTTGAGAGGCAGCATCAAATCTCTGAACAATAGAGAATCCAGTTAAATCTGCTCCCATCCTCTCAGGAATGTGAGAATCATCCAAGTATCCCCATTAGAAGCAGCTCCAACTCCTTTATCTCCTATCGGAGAGCCCTCGAGGGGAACAGCTCTGGGGAAAGCCCATGGCCCAGAGCTCAGCAGCAGACGTGTCCCTGCAAGGATTCTGATTTTCAGGAGCACTGCTAAGCCAGAAGCTCAACAGGCTTGGGAGCACCACGGGCAATAATTAGTTTGGCTCTTCCTGCCCCATCCCGGTTTCACCTAAACCTCATCAGGTTTCTTAGGAGCTCCTCTTCAAAGGAAGGAAGGAATGGGGAGGGGCTGGAGGGGGTAATTCTGTGAGTTTGATGCATGGAAAACTTTCACTAGGATCTCACATGGAACAGAAGGGAACAAATGGCAGCATTGGCCCATTCTCAGAATCCAGTTTCTAAATGAAAAACATGAGGATCTGGGATTTGGAATTGAGAATAAAATCAGAACTGAAAATAAAAAAATCAGGCAATAGCAAGTCACAGGCAGCCTCACATGGATACAGTGTTACCCTCAACAATCTATTAATAAAGTAATTAGTGATCAGAACTCAGGTGATGTCATTCTGAGATGTCTCTGTCCAGACAGGTGATGCCACCGTAACTATCACTACAATCTGGCAGCCAGGAAGAATTGCCACATAAAAAGGGAATATTTTAGTAAGTCTCTGCCCAGATCATACAAAGGAATTCCAACAAAACAAGGATGTCTGAGATGCTGATGTACAGCACCCAGCTCCCAGACATTCCTGGATCTATTAATGAACTCAGTAATTACATCAGCATACTGCTCATGCTTAAATACAGTCAAAACTCAATCAGGCACAGATTTTTTTCAAGTTAAAGCATCACCAAAGCTAGAGGCCAAAAGAAAAAAAAAGTGTGATTGAGCCAAAATCATTATAATCTTGCTAAAATGTGCAAGAAAGAAGAAAAAACATCAAAATCAATAAAGTTATGTTACAGTTTTGAGTGACCTTTAAATATTACAAAGCTAATATTAGAAAACTGAAAACACTTGGTGGTCATTACCTTGTGCTACAATAGGATTTTAGGCTTCCAGTTATTGACATGAAGCCTCCATGCCAGGCTTCAGTTTCAGTGTGTGCCTCATCGTTTTTTCTGATATGAAATGACCACAGAAGTTAAAATCTGTTTTATAAAATTGCAGGTACTTGAAAATATAATGCACTGAACCATATCACAATTTCTTTTTTTAACTAAGCCTATGCTCATTAAAGGAGCCTAATTTCTAAATACATTTTCCAGTGATTACTCAAAATTAGAATAGCAAATTTTAAGATGGAATTTTCTAGTCCAATAAGCCTGATACACAAAGCAATATTTGAATCTCTAATTTAAATGTTACAATGAGAGACACTGATGGCTTCCTCCAACTGGTTCCCATTAGTTTTCACATTACTGAATTACAACACATACATACTCAGCACATGCATTTCTGAGGACCTGCTGTGCACCACCAGAATGAGGAATACCAGGAATACCGCAGGCCATTGTTCAAAGAGATACTTTTGTTGGATTTTTTGTTTCTTAACGTCATTTCTGCTACAGTTACGGGAAATATTTCAGTTCCAGTGCACCCAATAGAATCCCATCTGGACGAAGTGTTGGAACAAAAGCCTACATTGGAACAACATTTTAAACCATAAAATATAGGTCTGGAATTTTTCTGGCTATGTTTATACTATTTTTGTTACCAGCATCCAGTGACATTACGGACCTTCCTGGTACACTGAAAAATGTTGTATGATAGTAACAAAGAGGCTTTTAAAAGCCCCTCAACAGGGGGGAAGTGGAAAAGAAAATAACACTAAGAAGGGGCAAGCAGACAAAGAGAGAACAGTGAGCAGCTCTAAGCACAGATGACTCATTCTGACATTCTATACAGGTGAGGGTATACAGGAAAAACTTCAGTTAAGGAAAATTTCCAGGAATTTAGTGGAATTCTTTTATTCTCTGTCTTCACTTCCCTCCCCATAAATTTCAAGCACTCAGAAATACTAGTAGTCCTCCTGAGATTTTAACCCAAACCAAATGTTTGAGCAAGGCAGACTGTTATAAAATCTCAAGCAACCAACATCCTTTAATTAAATAGGTACCAGTGTGTTTGGACGTGCATGGAAGTTAATCCATAAGGAATACCAGCTGTACAATACACGGCCCTGTGCTTTGGTCACCTCTGGCTGTCTCAGAGTCCAACCCCTATCATTTCCCATCCACGTTGCCATTTTGTTCCTGACTCCTCCCTGCTGTAATTTCTTTTTTTTTCCCTTAAAAAAATTTAGTCCTTAAAGACTGCCTGGATAGAGCTGTACTGGAGTTTATACAAAGCCAAAACATTTAAAAGCTTTTCCTCCTAGAAATCTAAGGAATGACTTTGAGATACTATCAGGTATTTTTATTGTGCTTCTGGATTAACACACCATTATTACCAAAGCCTTACTAAGCCTGATGTGAAAAACACTACACAGTAACAGGCAAGTGTGGGTAAGTTTTGCATTGATTTAGGAAAAAGTTATAATTAGTTGTTATTGAACCTAAGAGGTAATGTAAAGCTTTGTATGCTGACCCTTGGTTTTCTAAAGCAAACTGAAGCTAGAATTGAGTTATGAAACAGAGCATATATTTTACAGATCTCTGCAAAGAAAACCTTGTTTTTAATAATTAGGCATCAACTCCTTCACAGAAAACAACATATTATTATAATAATTAACATTTTTATTTAGGAGGCCATGCTCCTTTAAATAGTCACATACTTCCAGAGTGCAAAGCTCATGTAACCTAATCTGTGTTTTCCTCAAATCCCCACAAGTCCATTTACTTAAAAACACCACGCTCCTGGATGGGTGCCTGGCGTACCAAACCTGTCCCGTCGTGCATATTTTTATCCATGTTACTAAATTAGGAAAGCAGAGTGGACTAAGGTTATGCCAACTTGGAAAAAAGAACAGGGTCTGCATCAGTTTGTGCCTTTGCTTTTAAGCTCAGAACCACTATAAAAAAAAAATTGAATTTTATTAAGTATCAAAGCAATCTGCCCTAACCAGAGACAATAATAAAAGCAGAAGGGAAATCTGGGGAGAAAAGGTAAGAAGCCAAATTTATTCCCCTGATTTTGAAGCCTCTAAATCAAAATGTGGAGCACAAGTTCAAAAAAATGAGTAAGGACCACATACTTTCATGCCAGGGTCTAGAGTAAGAATTTAATTACTGGCATGCTGCACCCATCAGTGGAAATCTACTGTGAAAAGAAGGGAGGGAAGAAGTTGTGTTTATGTGCCTTTACTTGAGATTTACTGAAATCCCTTATATTGAGTTCTATTCAGAACTCTAAGTTGGGTATTCAAGAAGTCTTTACCAGTTAAATACTGGTATGAATAGTAAATACAGATATTGTACTTTACAGCAACATTAAAAAAGTGAGAGAAATGAATATGCGGTTTTCATATCTGGAAGTTTCTCCTGCCCCCAATTAGTGAAGCAAATGCCAAAGCAAAGCAGACTTTGCAATAATCACTCAACATTCCAAGGGTTACTGTGTAAACAGACAAAGCAGCAATCAACAATTATCGTTTGATTTATAATTTTAGTAACGATGGAACCTTCCTTGTCATTACACTGAAGTTACCTGTGCAAGAGAAAAGGATGTAGTATTTATCTATAAAAGTTATGTATTTCAAAATTCATCTTCCTGAACTCTTCCAGCCTTCTGGAAGCACAAGTTGGTTCAGTTACAAAACTCACTGATCTTACTGCTATTAATTTCCTATTAACTTAGAGGGTTATTCATTATGGAGACATAATTATTAATTTCCTAATAATGGGTGGGAAGACTCAATCCTCCCTAACATTAAATATGATCAGCCTCAAAAAGGTGTGGTCTTAACAAATGGAATGGGAACACCCAAGTTCTATTTCTGGCTAACACTGACTCCTGCTGTGCCCTGGAGCAAATCACTTCTGTTAAAAACACTTTTTTTCCACTCTGTAAAATGAGGATAACACTCCCTTATCAGCTTCACAGGATCTTTCTCAAATGCTTTGAAGATAAAGTTTTATAAGCCTACAAATGTATTTTAATGAGTCTTAAACTGATTATATTTCTAAAACAATTTGCCTTAAAAAGGAAAAGGATTTGAAGAGAACTGAAAGGAAGGGTCTCTGTGCTGTTAACCTCCCCTAACACTGCTGCAGTTTACACTTTAAATACACCAAAGGCACACAAATTCATTTTCCTCCAGTCTGCCTGAAGGAAGCAAAATGGCAACAAGTGGATGCAAGCTGCAGAGCCTGCAGAGCCAACCCAGAGGTGTGGATGTGCAGGGGAGCCACACTTTGCTTCTGCTGGGAGGAACCTGCCCTGGACTCTGGCACAGACCTGCATCCCTGCAGCTGCTCCATCACCTGCACTTCCTCTGCCATTCCAACAGGCAGCAATCCCACTGCTGACAACAAACTTGCTATTATTCGGTCACTTTTTTTTTTTTTCTTGGTCAATGCACTCAGCTCTTGGTTTTTAAAGTTCCTGAACAACAAACACAAAGGGAACCATGGTCTAGCCCATGTAAAGACAACTGCTGATTTTTTTTCCCCTCTTCTTAAAGGGAATTTTGCCAAAAGATGGGCTGGGATCATAAACCATACCCTCTTCTTTAATTACTTAGCTTTTGCTCTTGACTTGGCAAAACATTAAGCTTTTCATTTCAGTAAATCTATAATTAACTCCAGCATGTGCTGAGTAAACATAACCTCACTTTTAATTAAATCTTAGAACAAGATGGTACAAAACTTGCTGTTTCTAAAGAGAAGTACCTCTCAAATAATGGGAAAAAAAAATCTAATCCTTGTCAAATAAGAAACTTGAATCCAAATTTGAGTATAACCCACCCTCTTTTAAGTAATCTGTTCCCCAAACATGCATTCCAGCTATAAGACCAAAATGTAAACCTGAGGAGCCACCACTACACTTCAAAAGACTCCAAGGCTAAAGTCAAACCAAATCTAAATGGTAACAGCAAAACAGAGAACCTTGACTTGGGTACTCTTCAAGAATAATTTTTATAATGTATCTCACTGGATTTTTTTTTTCAAATGACACAATAACTATTACACAAAGAGAAATATTATTTCTCAAGAATGAAAGGAGCTGAAGTATCATTATAACCATCAGAAACAAAGGGGACCCTTCTAGTTAGTAATTTGTGAGTGAGAGAATTCAGAAAGATTCAGAAGATTTCCTTCTGACAGTACATGCATATAGAACTAACTCTACGATTCTAAATTAAAATGAAATATCAATTCACTGAACAAAAGGAGAAATCTCTGAAAAAATAAAGTTCAGCTACTGTGAAAACACAGTGTCATGTCTAAGTCAAGCTCTTACATGAACTAATGTAATAAAATAAAATAACCATCTTTCATTTGTGCTGACTTCTTCCAGTAACATCTTTGGTGTCACACATTTCCAAATGGCCCTCAAGAATTTAGATTATTTAAGTGCTACATTTAAATAGTAGAAAACTTGACAAAACTTACTTCATGTTCAAGAACTGCATTTACCAGAGCCAAATAAATGAACTAAGAAACTGTTACAGACAGCAGCTACAAGATTTACAATTTGCAGAACAAAAAAATGTTGTGCATTTAAATGAAAACAAGTCCTCAAGAGAACTTTAGAACATTAAATCTCTTTTTACTTATCTGCAACTCTTTAATCAGCTGTCTCTGAAAGGCAGAACCTCTCAGGGATTCTGATTACCCCAGAATGTAGATACTGAAGACTCTGCATTAGGCAGAAGCTGGTCTCCTTATTAATCTTATCTAAAGTATATTCAAAATATGACATTAAGAGAATTCCACAAAGCATTTTCTTCCAGCCATTTGCTATTATATTTCAGTTTTAACACACTTATTCCGGACAAATGTTTCCCTTTAATTCTCATCAAGTTCAGCCGAGTCACCCTGAGCAGCTCTCACAACAGCTGCAGGAGGCTGATGGAAGCCCCTGAGCAGTGGCAAATCAAACAGAGCCTTGAGGCCAAAGCTCACATCTGCCCCGAGGGTGGCAGCGATTTGGGAGCACTTGCTGAGCACAAAGGAAGGATCTCACTCACAGTACCAGAGTGCCACTGCACAGAAGGTGCTTCCCCACCTCCAAGGGACACCATTCCCATGCTGCACCTAATGCCCCTTTTCCATCAGCAGTCCTCTATTGCCTGATTTCTTCAGGAAGCTAAAGCTTTTGTCTCCACACTGCTGCATGTATTTTTATCGTTCTCCCCCATCTCCTGCCTTAAAATGATTTTTTAAAACTCATTAACAATCCTGACCATACCTAAGAAAAGCAGAGTGGGTGTCATTATTAAATTCTCCCATGTTTTATTAAAACAAGCACTTCAGAGATTAAAACCTTGCCCATCTCAGTGCAGATAAACCACAGCACAGACTCAACTTCTATCAGAGTCTGAAGAATCTCTACAATCAGACCAGAGGCTTAAATCTAAATCTTAAATGCACACCGCTTCAATTAGTTTAAAATTTGATTTCTATAAGGCAAATCTTAAATACTAAAAATGAACATTAAGAGCACAATTGTGGAACAGAACCATTAAAAATGCATAATGAATCAACATATGCTATTAATTGCATTGTTTCTTCCAGCTCTTAATCACAATTAAGGAAGACACAGCAAAGAATCATTCTTAAGAATTAAAATGCAATAGAACAGTGGGGTTGTTCAGACACATAATAGCAAACATTTACCATCCAACTGTTCTGCAGCTGTAAGAAAGATATTTTTTAGCAACTGATTTCGGATATTACCGAGAGTATCTTCCTAGATATCCATGGAATTTTGAAAAAACTGACAGTACTTTTAACACCAGACACGGGGAATGGAGACCCAAGAGGAATGCCAGTGCAACCACTCTGAGGTAATTTCCATAAATGACTGTCATCTAAACCCAAAAGCACTTTTTAAATGCAGATCTTTAAATTCTACACAAGTAGAAGCTAAGTCATATCTTAAATGGCTCCTTATTATAAATTAAGAGCCATTTAGAGCTGTCTTTCCCTAGCAGTGCAGTGTCTGCTGCACAGAAGCAGTGAAGACACAGTAAAATGATGCACTGCAGTGGAATCACATCCCATCCTAGTTCAGCTGAACTTTGCCAGCTTTCCCAACAGAATGCTAGCTGACACTATAATGAAGATTCATGCTACCAGTATAATTAAGGATGAAACAGTTCATCAAAATTTATTGTTTTGCTCCCCTTTTTCAATTGTTGAACATAAGTGTTATTTTGAAACTCTTAAGATTTTTTTTAATGAAGTCTTTGAAGTCTTCACAATTTTACAGAGAACATCTAAGAAAACATGCTTGGAAGCCCTCTTTGGGAATTCCTAAACTTCTGTTTAGGAAACAGTGCAATAGATTAACTCTCCAGTGGGCAAATGATGCAGTGTGAGTGAAAGGCTAATCCTGCTTGGGCTGGTAACACTTGTGCTACCAACCACTGACAGGGACAGGATTAGTACCAGCACTGGCACAAGGGACTCCACCACAGAGACCACACACTGCTGCAGTCCCCAGGGAACAAGCAATTCCTAAGCATGCAGACTTGTCATGCACACAAAAAACACATTCAGGGACAATGCTCAGGACCAAATTCTTTATAAACTTCAGGAGAAATTTAATGCAGCGAGTCTCAGCTGATACCAGTTCCTAATCAAATGTGGTAGACTCCAAATCAACTCTTCAGTAATGTAAATTATCCTTTTGAAAGTCTTTTTTGGAACCTTTTTAAGTTAATGTGTGAAGTTTTGCAGAAAATGTGTCACTTTTTCTTTGAACAAGTCTTTCTTTCATGGTACAGCACCATAAGGTAAATTATCTTTGAGGAACATAAAGCACACTCAAGTCACTCCTTTCTTTTGAATGTAGGACATCTGAAAATTGATGGAAATTTTATTGGCCCTGGGTCATAATGTTTAACAGGTTTATCTAATTTCATTCCAGAGCATTTACATAGTCATATACATTTTTTTTTCTTTCTAATCATAACCATCCTTTGACTTTTTTTAAGCATCTAGAAAAGTGCAAGGAAAGGACAGCAAGATTTCTGCACCCAAAACTTCAAGGAGCATTTGCAGAACATTTCTAGACAATGTGAACTTAAAACACATGAAGGTCACATTGAGAAATTAGTTAAAATAGAGCCAAGAGCTAATCCTGTTAGATTAAGTTAGACCAGTTTTTGAAATCATAGCCTTAAATTTTTATCATCTCTGCAGATCAAAAAATGCAAATACACCAAATGAAAATTAAAAACCAAAATTAAAAAAGTATTTGAAAACCACCATCATCTTATCTGAACAGATATAAGGGTGATAGAAGAATAATAATGTTATATCTGCTTATCAAAAGTATTTAGAAGACAAAAAAAAATCATTCAAAATCTGCCTATGGCCAACTTTTTCTGATTTTGTGTCACATTTACTTTGAATAAGTTCTGCTTTTTTATTATAAACTAGTAAGACAAACATTTGTTATCTACTGTCACAATGAGCTAGAACTGCCATAGGCAAAGCTACTAGACATGTGTCTTTTTAGAAAATATGAGATTGGGGCTGTTGGGCAAAAAAAAAAGGAAGGAAAGACCGGAATCCTTTCTATTGTGGAAAATAGGAAGAAACATCATTTTATCATAATGACAGTTGTCATTGGCATTTTGTGCCTTCTCAAAGAAGTTCAATATTTTCTTGATACGATGGCAAAGGCTGTTAAATAAATACATTTTCCCACTTCAGCAGCATTTCTCAGGACTCTGCAAGCACACGGAGCACAGCTTTTCCCTAACTAGAGCCCACTGGGAGCAGTACAAACTGCAATCCTGCAAGTGCAGGGTGCAGCACTCGGAGCACCAAGAGCAGATGACGTGGCAGTGAGGCTGCAGGGTGTGTGAGTGAGGGCCGTGAGCTCCCAGACACTGCACTCACCTGCAGGTAAATATTTCAGCTGGTTGTTTGCCAGGCGAAGGTGCCGCAAGGAGCGCAGGCGGCCGATCTCCGGGCACACGATCTCCAGGGCATTGTCACTCAGGTCCAGAAACTGCAGCTTAACCAGGGAGCCAATGGCTTGTGAGAGAACAGATTAAAGCATCAATGTGACCCAGGAGTGACATTGAAACCTTCACAGGACTGTGAGAGGAGGACAAGCCCCAGCACCCAGCAGCTGTGTGCGAGCACATCTCGAGGTGCTAGAGCCGGTCTCAGAGCTCAGTGACACCAATTGTGGAAATGCTGCTCTAGCTCACCAACAGCTCTGCTGGCAGTGACACAGGGGGACAAACACGGTGATGTACACAGGACTCCCATCTCCAAATGTAGCCATGATATTTTCTGAACAATCCTTTCCTTACGATTTTTCCTCCTGAGAAGCTGAGAGGCCTCAGGAACAAAATGTAAGCAATGGTTATCTGCTGCTGTGGAATGCAACAGGTGCATCTGGGATTGGGCTCATGTGGTTGTTTCTAATTAATGCCCAATCACAGTCCAGCTGGCTAAGACTGTCTCAGTCAGTCACAATCCTTTGTTATCCTTCTTTTTCTATTCTTAACCAGCCTTCTGATGAAATCCTTTCTTCTATTCTTTTAGCATAGTTTTAATGTAATATATATCATAAAATAATAAATCAAGCCTTCTGAAACATGGAGTCAACATTCTTGTCTCTTCCCTCATCCTAAGACCCCTGCAAACACCACCACATCCAGACCCTCCTCACACAATTCTGCTCTGAAACCACTTCTATTCCTTTGACTCTATCCAATTTACATTCAAAAAGAGCATAAATTGAACACAAATTCCTCAGGTTGGAGCATCACTGCAATTAAGACAAAGAAAAGAAACTAGTACAAGTTCTTGCTCCTTTGGGTTTCAAATCTGTCATGATCTAAAGCAGCAGAGTATTCAGTGTGGTAACTGCCTGAAAGCAGCAGACACTCTGGATTTTTAGTTTCTGCAGATGAGTGCCATTTAGCCTTTTCACTTTCTGCAATTAGAACTGGAGCAAACAGCATTTAGGTGCATTTGAGAATTCATTAAAAGAATTTAACATAGCATAAACAAGGACATTATCAACTAAAAGCTACACTGGTATATTTCGTATGAAAATCTTTAATGTTTTATGGGAAAATAAAGGAAAAATAGGCCTCTTCAAAAGAAGAAAAATGAATATTTTATGATTCCTGCCACTTATCGTGAGCTGGTAGATTACTTACCTTCAGGTACAACAACTATGTTATTTGAATGAAGGTACCTGGGGGGAGGAGAAAAAGCAGAGGACACCACCTGTTACCCTCAAGGACTTCTGCTACATAATCAGTTTGCAAAATATCCAGCTTCAGACTGAAAGAGCACCCTCAAAGCCATTCCTCCCTATGACCACAAAAGCTGTGGAAACTGTATAAACTGGCAATGGACAGGTACTTAAGTTTCACTTGGATTATTAAATGATTACCATAAAAATAAAAGAAAATTACATACAATTATGTAAAACAAACCATTCACAGTTACAATAATAACAGGCTTTAATTTTGCAAGTCATATGGAGGAAAACAAAAAGGGAAAAGAATAAGCAGAGAGAATAACCAGAATAAATCATATTTGATCACCAGGTTATTTGACACTAAATGCTGGCCAAGGTAAGCAAAAAAGCCCACACCCACACAAGTTATACAATTACAAACATTTTCCCCTACACATAAACTCTCACACCTTTAGTGAAGAAATAAGCACATGATCTATTCACTCAAAGTGGGTTTTTCAAGCTTAAAGTACATTTTACAAAAGAAAAACCCAATCTTGCACATGGTTATTTATGCAGCTACAGAGGGTGGCCAGATCTCTCACTAAGAATATTCAGCACCCTCTGATGGAGCACTTCCAGTACTTCTGGTAACATAAACACTGATCTTAGATTTTACACATTTCAGATTTCAATCATCATTGCTGCAAAAGAACAATTGTATCTTGTAGAAAATAACAGTAACAAAATTTTCCAATCCTGATATCCAACTGCAAAGGAATATTGAGTACTCAGTGTTCAATTGCTTAGGCACACACGGAATGATTTTCATGGCATGTTTTTTCCCACTGTATTCCAAGAGCATTTCCTAAAGTAGGAACCTCTCTTTTCAGGGAGACAGAACAAGGGAAAAAATGTATAAATATTTCAACTGCATGGGGCACCTGAACCTTCTCTTCCTCTTTGAAAATTGTAGTTTGCTAAAAACTTAACAAACATAAGCATAGCAAACATGTTTGTAGAAAGATAGGATGAGCATTCTCTTATCCCTTCAGCTGCAGCTCCTGAAAATATTTGTGAACTACTTCACTTAAGCTAAAAAACCCCTGTATTATGAGGAGCTACACCTCATGGCCCAGCATCAGGAGCATGATATACAAAGAAAGACACACAAGTGAAATAACTAAGGATGTAATAACTTGTAGGAAAATCAAAATAATTTGTCTCTCAAAACTGAAAGCTACTGTACCAAATTATTCTTTAAATAAATCCTTGTTTTGTGGTCTCTTCCCTGACAACAAAACACCTTTTATTGTCTCATTAAAAACTGATTTGTCCTATTAGAGCTACACAAACCACAGGCCCATTGCAGCTCTTTCTAGACCACCAGAATGTGTGGGATAATGGTGGGACAACTGAGCTTGCTGAATACCAAATAATTAGGCTTGACTCCTATAAATCAGTGTTTGTAAGAAATTATTTGAAGCTGTAATTTAAACAGGTTTTCCCTAAAAGCAGTATCAAATAACACAGAGGTTTCCTGATGCCCAGTGGCAAATCATGATATCAAATATAAAAATATTAATTTTACTGCTCTCAAGACAGAGGCACAATCAGATAGGATTTGCTCTTGAGTGAGTCAGAGACTGCAGTGACCTACAAACCAGTTCAGTCACACTGTGGACAAGGCACCAGCAAGGTGGGGTAAAGGGCCACACGAGGATGCCAAGATCAGGGCATGGACTCCTCAGACAAACACCTCCTGTGGGGAGCTGGCCATGAAATAAACAATCAATGCTCCACCAGGTACTCATGTGAAACTGAGACCAAGGGCTGAAAGGGGAGAAAAGGACAAACCTTTTAACCCCCCACTGCCAATCCTACCACAGAAGGGAATCACAACTTTATAAAAAAAGGGGAAGGAAGAAAACATTGTCTCAGGGGCTTAATTAAATTAATTGTCAAAACAATCCAGTTCATGGGACATCCATTTTTTGGACAAGACTGGATAAACTGCTCTGCCTACAGCAATCATCATTCCACAGTTACTACCCCTACGTGCTCATCCCTGCTCCCATTTGACAATCTGTGACTTGGTTCCAAAAACTGATTACTGCAATCAGCTCGACTGAGATCATGAAACCCCTGGGAGCTGGGGTGGGACTGAGCAGCGAGGGATGGGCTGGAGGCTGTAACCTGTTACTCTGGCTCTGTCACCACCCTCTGACCACTGCACTGGGAGCTTCCAGGGCTTTATCAGTGTGACAAGTCTACACAGAATTTATGGGGTAAGGTTTTTTTCTCTTAGCAGTATACACAGTGGTATAAAGTTCTTCACGTACAATAAACAAGAAATTTTAAAAAAATTAAAATTGGACTTAATACACCTCCATCAGAAAAAAAAACCCAATAACAAACAAATTAAGAAAACACAACAACAAAAAATTACCCTTTCTTGCCCTCCAAGAAAGCCCTCCACACTTAAGAGAGAAATTATATGCAAGTAATAGATTCTAGATTATTTTAAGATGAGACGGATAAGCATAATAAAAATATATTAGAACTCCTACACAAACTCACAATTCCACGAGGTTTGGAAGCTTCTGTGCAAGGTTTTCTGGCTGAAAGAGAGTTAGAGATTTTTTAGGTTTCTAAACAAAAACCAGACACACAAACATTGTGTACCCAAGTCATTTTAATCATCATACTACAACATGTCAGCAGGAAAAATGGAAACAAGGAATGTCTATACAATAGCCTGGTTCCATACCCCAAATGTCCATCAGGGCAATCTCAGATGTATCCTGGGTGAGCAATTCACTACTGTACAGAACTACAGCTTAGAAGTGACATTATCATGTCCTCAGCAAAATGGGAGTCAGATTTCTGAGACTGAAAAGATGGATTACCTCATCTCCTTTTGAAAATATATTCGGATAAATGAGTTAGTTGAAGGGAAGAGATTGCTAAGAAGTTGCAGCCTTTACAGACTTCAAGCAGAACAAGAACTACACAAGATGTCTAACCAGAATGTATTTTATAATGCTGCTAAACTGGGAAATGACCTACAATCTTTGTGTAGCTTGATCAATTACCACCAAGCCAGAACTGCTGAATCCATCAAACTAGATTTTCATATTTACATATTAATATGCATATCATTTCTTAACTGCCAACTGATCCCTAGCTGTAATTCTCTTCCTTGGTGGCATTTATAACCATGAGCACATATCACAAAATTGGCTTCACAAGCTTCAGATGTCGTGTTGGAAACTATACTCAAAATTATTCAAAGTTAAGACAGTTTTATTACTTAAAAAACCTGCTCTAACATAGATTTGTTTCAATGAAAAAAAAAGAGTTACAATACTGATATATGCAGAAATGACTGCATTTCAAAAGCAGCTTGATCACATCATTAAATTCCTGTTAAAACTAGAAATGTTCATGTGAATAAACATGATGTATGATCCCTTCAATAGCCATATTCTCTAGCATACATGGCTTTGTGTTCATAACGTGAAGATGGAGAAACAGGCAATATTCAGGTATCAAGCACGCCCGGCGCTGGCCCCGAGCCCGGAGCCCGCATTTGCTCGGAGCAGCGAGCGATGCCTCAGCCCCGCGGCGGTGACGTCACGCGCGGCAGGCGCTGTCGCTGATCCGGCGCTGCCCCCTGGCGGCAGCTCCGCCGCGGTGCAGCGACCGCCCCGGCCGGGCCGGACCCGAGCGGGCAAACACCGCAGCTTAAGCGGGAAAATGGGCTCAGGCACAAAACATCCCAGCCCACACTGACAAAGTGTGGGAAAAGCCCATTTCACTGCCATCCTACTGCCTTTAGTACGATTAGCATGTTAACCTGAACCACAAGCTGCTGCCACCATCCCACCTGCTGCTCTGTCAGAACAGGACAGCATTCTGAGGTAGGAAATTAAAATCAATTACTCTTGATCTTGCTTCCGACAGAGCTAACAAGGCAAACAACTATCTGCTTTTAATAGATGGGGAAATGGGGTACTGGAAGGTTCATGTGATCAAGATGAACTGAGAAGTGGGAAGATTTGGGGCTGGGATACAGGTGTGCTGTATGGCTCCTTGATCCATTCATTATGTCACAGCACTCCATCACTTCCATCTTGCCAATGGAGACAAAAATGAAATTATTCTTAGCCAAGGTAAATTCTGTCAGAGTAACTATCCCAGACATTTCATAAAAGTCATCTGTCAAGGACAAGAGTCATTTGAGAAGAGTAAAGAACAAAAGCTGATTTAGTCATTTATTTTCAGAATTCTGAAGGAATGAACCAGTGGGACAAAAGTACCACCTAATTTTAGACAAATATGGTTCAGGTCCTGTTTTGATGGTTTTCAATAATGCTCATGCAATTTGAAGTGCTTATTGATGAGCTATTGCTCATCACCTTGCATTAGAGAAGTATAAGACACATCTTCCTTCAATAATTTGTTTTCAAGTATTCTCAGCTGAGATTTCCACTCCCCCCACTGCCCCAGGGTACCTGACTTCCTATGACTGTACTAAAATTGAGAGCACTACTTGTCCTACCAGTAGTGGACATCGAAAAACCTCATTATGAAATTATATTCTGTAAAAATATCTGTGATTTCTGTTTCCCCCAGCTCCTCCTGGTTTTTCCTCTCCATCACCTTTAACCTTTTCTCTCAGGACATGCTCTCTAAAGGTCCCTCACTGCTGCTCTCTAGGTTCTCTCCAGTTCACCCAGGCTGCTCTTGAGTATGAAACTCTGCTCCAGCTTGTGCTTTAACAGCATCAATAATTACTTCCTTCTGCTTTTAATGGAGATTGTGAAACTTTCCACGTTCCAAAAAGACATCTGCCTTTTTTTGTAACATGCTGCTGACTTGATCTATTTTGGTCCACTACAACTTCCAACATCTCTTCTGTGGAACAGATGCTCAGTGAATGACACCCAAATTTGTTTGCCTTGTTCCAACAATAGTGCTGAGCACTTGAATGAGAGCCCAACAAGGCACATTATGAGCAAGTTATCCTGATTGCTGTGAATCTAATCAAGCTCTGCTTCACGCTGTTTGAAAGCAATTTTGCCTAAGTATGACCTACATTTTAACTTTTGTTTCAGTTTCTTTATCTAGGTCTTAACGCTTACATACAAAACCCTCCTTATTGTTTCATCTTTTGAGCGGTGCAAAGTTTGTGAACTTACTGCACTAAATCATCACTGAATTTCACAAAGTGTCAAGGCAGAGCTGTTTACAGCCTTTGGCTAATTTTATAGCAGTTTTGATTTGTAACCATGAATCCTCTTCTCCTGTTAAATTATTGCACATTATTAAATTACTGCCCAAAACCAGAGTGCTAAAATAATTCTCTACAGTACATGTCAACTTAAGTGACTCATTCAAGATGAAGAAAAGGCATAAAACCTTCAGAATCCTTTCAGCTTTTGGCCCTTAAAGTGGAGTATGGACTCATTCTAGGAAACCCTGAAAACTGTACAATTTTGGTGAATTTTAAGTAGTCATGCCCCACAGTTCCTCTACCTCTCATACGCTGGAAGAGCCCACCAAAAAAAAAAAAACAAAACAAACAACAAATCCAATCCAATCAAGCAACCACAAAAGAAAACTTGGAGACTTGAGCCTCTTGAGAGTGGCAAGTTCTGACTCTAGCCTATAGAGTCTTACCAGCTCAGAACACCTCTCACAGTTATTTAACTGCCCCACACTGAATTTTGAGGTCACAACATTGACTCAGGGTGAGAATTTCTTCAGTTCAGGGAACAACAACAAAACAAGAAGAAATCCCAGAAGAAAATCCCACATTAACTGTGACATATAACCGTGTTCTCCTGTCAAGAGCAGCCCATAGATACAAGTTTTTACTGGCACCTTAACAGCAGGGCTGGAATTAGACCCTGGCATTGACATTGCCTTGGAAATTAGGCACACACCAAGGGAAAAGTCATTCAGCCTAATGAAGAAATGTAGAAGAAATGTAGAATAGGCTGCATAGCATCATCTAACAGGAGAAACTGACCACTTATGTGAGTAAAATGTATAGGCTAAAAAAAAACCCTACAGAACAACAAGCCTGACAAGAAAAGCCCCAGGAGGTCTTGAGAGCTTGAGAAGGGTAACCATAAAATGTCATGAACATCCATCCATTTATTATTCTCTACAAGACCTATGCAAGTTTAAATACTCACATCTTACAGCTGATGGCATCATTCAGGGTCAGATTATCTAGAATATAATCTCTTTTCTTTCTGTTTCAAAATCAGCATTGCTAAGCACACAGACAGTAAACATTGCAATAAAGAGACTGTCGTACCAATGTGGTCAGGGAATTTCTCTTCATGTAAAGTCTCTCCAAGTACTGCAGCCCCTCATCTTTCAGTAACTCCAGAGGGAAGTGATGGAGATTTCGGTAATTCAAGAACAAGTTCTTGTGCCTTTCCAGCTTTGCCTCAGAGATTGTTTTACACAGTTCTGATGCCATGACTAAGCACCACATCTACTGCATGGCCTCTTCGCAGAGCAGAGCCATTTCTAGGAGACAGAAAGAGGAGAAAAGCCCAGTATTACCAAGGTGTAGCTGTGCTTCTTTTGCAGGAAGAGTTCCTGATCACAGATTCTCTGATAATTTATCTAAACACACTTGTTCCAGTTAACATACAAAGTCCCCAGAACATTCACACCATAAGCTGTGTTAGAAGCAAGTCTTGGACTATTTTCTGGATTAAGCTTTAGTGCATTACAGGATCTGAAATAATAAAATCTTTGTTATATTTGTTTATATTTAATGCTTTTAGCTTCATACATGTTCAGTGGACCTTTTGGATTATTTTGTCAAAATTGCCACTACAAGAAGAAAATAAAAGCAACTTCTTTTAACCATTACTGATGTCCCACATCCTGTCCCATGTGCTAAAAGAAGAACCCACAGATAAGAAAAACACACAATTAATAAATTAATTAATTTTAGTCTCAGGTGATTTAAAATCACCATTATCTTTTAAGGCAGTAAGACAAAAGGCAATGAAAGTTTGAAGTGCTTTCCCATATAAAACTGGTGGAATAATTTACCAGTTTGAAGAGGTAATTGGGATAGATAGGCAGTAAAGCCATTTTAAAATATTACACTAATATATGAGAAATCTGAAACTTGCAGTGAGAAAATTTATAAAGGGTTAGATAAGACAGCAGATTTTCAGCTTGCTCTACTAAAAATAAAACCAGAAAGAACAAAGTGTCAAGCTTTAACTGACAATTTCAACACCAGAAAACAAAAACAGGAAGGCAAATTAAAAATTAACTTGTATCTGAAACCTGACTTTATTCAACTTGTTTTTCAGATATAACCAAAATTCAAGTCATTATTCTGCTGTCTAGATTTAAACAACAACAGCAATGCTGCATCTTTTCAACAATCTCATAAAAAACATAATAAACCCAGACTACTCATTAATTTAAAGTTACCATTTTGCTACAGACTTGTGTATATAAATTAATTGCCATTAACGAAAGGCAAGGACTCAGAACTGCTTCCCACCAATAACATTTTCTATTTTAGTTCAATCCTTCACTGAAGGAGAGGTTTCTAATCATAACAAATATTGGAAGTGAAGGCCCTGAATCATAAATCCCATCTGGTTATAGGCATGGCACACAAAACTCCAGCTAAAGAGTGCCAACCCAACCATACTATTAATCAAACTACTTCATTAGTTTGAGGAGTTCCCTTGACTTGCAGATAACAGCTCTTAGCAGTGATCTGTGTCCTTCTGGAGCAAAACACATTTGTGAGTTTTTAAGAGGTTTTTAACCATTGTCTCTTTATTAGCTGTTTTAGGGAACAGGGCACACACATTGGCCCTTGGCACTCCTAACATTAAAGCTCTCTTAGACCAGAAGAGCAAGGAAATGAAGCCATTACAATTCCCAACTCTTCTTCTGTGATCAGCATTAAAATAATGCCTGGAAAAGTGTTAAAATTTTTAATGGGCATAACCTGAGTATTTATTATTAATACCTCTACAATATAAGACAAGGTAAAGGAAAGCTCATCCTTCTCTGATTTTTTTTAAATCAGAAGTTGAGAAATGACAAAATACACACACAAATATCCAATAGCTTTCCAATTTGTCCAGAGATGGTTTTCAGGTGTCCTGCACTTCTTCACAGAGCTGTGGCTCCATAAAACAACTGCACATTTAGCCATGGCACACACAGACACACAAACATGCAACGCCACAGATGCAAAGTCCAGTCACAATCTACTTTGGCTCTTACTTCAAAGGAACCTCCTCCACTCCCTTCCACCACCAGCCAAACTTTTCCTCTCTCAATTATCTTTTTCCAAGGAGGAGGTGCAGCCTTACCGAAGAGGAACAGCCACAACCATGCTCTTTAAGGAGAGTAAAAAAGAAGGATGAGGGCTGATAACACCCAGTGACCATGGCCCCGTGAGGGACCGGGACCTTCAGGGAAGGGCGAGGAGGAAGGGAAAGGGGGTACGGGGGAGAGGGGGTGATTTAGGGGAAACAGAGATGGGAAAGGGGGAAAGAAGGGGCAGAGAGGGGCACCAGGGAAGGGGGACACGGGGAAGAGAAGGAGAAACGGGGAGACAAGGAGGGAACGGGATAGACAGGGGCGATGGGGCCCGGCCATAGCGCGCACCCCCTCACGGAGCGGTGCCGTGCCCGCGCGGTCCGGCGAGCAGACAGCAGGGGCAAAGCACCGAAGACAACCTCCCACCGTCAGGACCCGATCACCTTGGCCCTGTCCCCGTTCCCCCTCGGCCCGGCCGGGTCACAGCCACTCACCGGGGCCGCCGCAGCGGGAGCGGCGCCGCCGCCGGCCCAGGGACCCGGGGGCGGGACGGGCCGGGCCGGGCCGCGCGAGACCGCGGCTGCCGCGCGGCTCTCGCGAGACACCGCCCCGCCCCGCCGCGGGTAGCGACCAATCACAAGGCTCCCTCTCTCCCGCCTCCCTCCGCTAGCCAATGGGAGCGCGCCCCCCCTCAGCGCCACGCCCGCCCCTCGCCGTGGGCTGAGGGGTCGCGGGCGGTCCCGGTGTCCCGGTCTCTGCCGGTGTCTCGGTGATCCCGGTGTGCCGGTCTCTACCGGTGCTCAGGTGTTCCGGGTGTTCCCGCTGTCCTCGTTCCTCCCGGTGCGGTTCCATGAGCGAACATGGGGGCTCCACATGCCTCCCCCCGTGTTCACACAGCCCCCGGTGCTAACAAGTCATTCCTGGTTAATCGCTGATAAAGGAGAACATCATTTGCTGATAGAAGTTGTGGTCAGGGACCACCCTCTACCTGCCTTTTATTTCTATGTTAACACAGAGTGGAGGCGCTCAGAGGGTTCTGCCTGCATCCACCACCTGCCCACCACGGACATTTTTACCCATGATAGTTGCCCTGTGGAAATGTTTTGATTTTATGTGCATTCACACGGACTAGGATGACACATAAAGGCTTGTTTGTGTCTTATCAGTTCTCTGCTGACAGCTAATTCCTTCATCCTCAGGGTATTTAACATCACCGGGTATTAAAAAGTTGCTTTTTGCTGAAGATCACCTCTACAGCTGGCTAAAAAAAGAATCTCAGCTGCAGAATCCTCTTTCCAGTTTCCACAGACAAATTAACATTAACTGGTCCTACCGAGATTCACGCAGCAGGTCTGCAGGGTTACCAAGATGAACACCTTGCAGAAGATATTTCTTCCATGTATTCACATAACTTTCACTTGAAATAAATCAACCTGCAGAAAAGCTTGAGATCTTTTCCCTTGCAGACTCATTTCTCTCTTTTTTAGTTCTAAATAAAGAATAGCAGCTCTTAATGGCTCATTTGTCATTTTCCTGCACTTGAAAGACAATAATTGATTGTGACAACTACATTTGCTCCATCTTACTTTGCAATCACAGTCTTTTTGGAGCTGTTTTTTTCAGAAAAAAATAGATAGGGTTTTGTTGAAATAATTTACCCTTCAAAAATCACCATCCTCCATATTTATTATATCACTCTGTATACATGATTTCTTACTGTGGTTGATAGCATTTGTCTGTTTTTTTCAGCTGATGTTACAAAGTGGTCTGCTTGTAGACCACCATGGTTTTAAAAACAGCAAAGACATCACACTTCTTAATGTCACTTTGGTCTCACTCTATAAATATCTGAGAAATTAAAAGTTAAGCTTATTTCAGACCAAAGTAGAAGCTGAATATGAAGACTTTTAGCAACATGTTCCTCAGAGAAAATTCAATGTGTCAAACCAAATGTACTTCTCTAGAATATTGAGTCATTGATCAGGACAGAAACTGTGTTTCTGTCTTCTTCTACTGAAATAGAAAAGGAAAGATGAAGCTTTTTTCCTGGGTGACCTGCTCTTAACGGAGCCAGGATACTTAATGTATTTATTTACACATACGTTGTAATGGTTTGGGGTCTTTTGGTTGGAGATTTTTTGAGAGAGTAACAGGTAGGAGATAAGATTACTGCACTCTGATATTGTTGAGAGCAAATTTTGTCTGTTCTTTTCTGCTCACACCAACACACATCACTTTTTCTTGTGTCTTTCCCCCTGAAAGGTTGCTCAGGATTCTCTTTGTTGTTTTGTGTAGCCTGAATCATCACACTCATTCATTCTGTTTTTTCCCCCTCAGCCAATGCCATGGTGATCTCGGAAAAATGCTGCTCTCAGACCTGAAAGCTGATCCCCAAAGCTCTGATCCTGCCCAGCACAGGTGTCCAGTCTTGCTCGTGTAGTCACAAGGCTAAAAATGATGAGTGGAGCAGGGATATTGGAATCTGATCTTCTGGTGAGGAGACCATTTACCTCATGGTTGCCAAGGCATTCTTATCTAACTTGTCACACTAGTGCAATCTCTCTGGTAAGTAAATGTTACTGTTTTTTTACCCTAATTTAATTCTTATTTTTGTGCTTCTGGGAGCATGGAGGACTTGGTTTTTCCATCTTGCTAAGAAGGATGGCTGATCTTATCTGTGCCTAAAAAGAAACTGATAAAACTTGCTTTGAAATGCCAGTTTAAAGTAGATCTATTCAAGTAGCTTGCAGTTGTTAGTGGCTTGAAGATCCACCATCATCTGGTGGTTTACTGGAACAAATCCAGTGGCTGGAGCAAATGGGCACAGCTTCTCTGGTGATCCCTTGTGTGTGCTGAAATCACGCAAGGCAGATGAAGATAGTGTGAATAAAAAGAGATGATACTATACCAGATTTATTACACAAGGCAACTAATTGAAACTGACAGCTCTGGGGAGATGCAATTGGAAATACCTTTGCATAGTAAAACTTTATGCCAACATTTTCTTTTGTTTTGCCGAGTGAAACATGAAGAAATTATTTTTATTGAGGTTTTTATGACAAGTTTCCTAGCTCTCAATGTCACAGACCTACAAGATCCAAAGTATCTCAGTGAATTTCTGAATCTGAGTCCTGAACACTGTGAGGTTCTGCCTCCCTAATAATCCTGCATGAGTCTTTTCCACCCAGTGCTGTGGATACCACTGATATTGAATCATGTGCATTAAATTAGACTTTGTAAATTTGGAATATGATAAAAATACCCACTTCGCAATTAAAGGTCAGTTTTTAGCAGCAGGAAAATTCAGTGTGATTGATGCATGACAGCAAGATAATTTTCCTTTAAGGTCAGGTAATTACCAAGTATTTTTATTCTCTGCTCTTCAGTGTGTCAAGTAGCAGTACAAAATAGGCTATCTTGGAGATCACCGTGTTTTGAGAATTATGGTGAGGCACAAATCCATCAGTAAACACTGAGCTCATGCAGCTATGCCTGGTACAGAGAGGTCCTGTGGGCTGGAGGAATCTCCTAGGCACAGATCAATCCAGTGATCAGCAGATGGAGTTTCAGCTTTCTTTAGGTTCTGGTGTGTACAAGTGTTAGCACAAGTGTGTGAAGCAGTAGTGACCCAGCCTGCTGCATGTGCCAGCTCTCACAGCCAGAGAACATCTTTCCCATGCTCAGACTGGAGAAGAATCTGCTTAACACATGCTTGGGACATTTGGAGTGGTCAAGGAAAATGGCAGAGCTCTCCTGTACATGGCAGGGTTCCAGCACAGGGGCTGAATGCTTTGTGCTGTCCTACTGTCTTCTGCTTATTGCTAGAAAATAAACATTGCCTGGAATTTTGAAAGCTCTTATGCAGTTCAATATGCAATTTCATTTTCTGCTCTTACAGACACCAAGGGGTGGTTTTCTTCCTTATCTAAAGACTAATAACTTCCATTTCTTCAATTTCTTCTATTGTTCTTTGAACAAGAGCCGAGGGCCTTGTGTCATCATCAGGTTCTGCAAAGACTTGAAGAAGAAAACAGAACATTTCCAGTTTGCACCCTTTCTTGTAGAATTTCAAATCTTCATTCTTCTTACCCTTGTTTTCACTTCACACTATCTTACATAAGATATTTTCAGTCAATCCAGATTTCATATACATAATGATACAAGATTCCGTTGGTATAAATGTCAAGAATTTTGGCTCTATTCTTTCCATAGGAGGTTTATTTTGCATCATGCATCATTTGTTGATTTGTCTCTTGTACCAGAAAGAAGTAAACTCTGTAAAATGTTTGGTCTTTACTAATGGAGAAAGAATCCATTCTCCAGAAAGTCCTTGTTCTTCTTAGGAAGTCTTTTGTAACTTTCAGTTAGTAATTTTGGTTTAGGGACAAAGCTCTCTTATTGGAGTGGAATAGAGTTACAGTGACTCATCACAGTACTGCTGACTTTGATTCCATAAATGCTTTAACTCTGGCTTTCTGCAGCAGTACAAAAGTGGGAAGGCAGATGGAGCTCCTGCACACCGAGTGCCAGCATGCCAGTATTCAACCTTTAGACATCATCCACCTTTGGCTCAAGCCTTTTTATTTTCAGTTTATTCTTTATTGTATTTGTTAAACTCGAACTGACTCCTTTTTTCAATGGCACAGTAATGCTAGTGAAAAACCTAATTTCAAAGGAAGTTATTTGCACTGCCTGGAATGCTTCAAATCAGCATTGCTCAAAATGGAAGCTTTTAAAACAGTTTATTGCTAATTTTTGAGGGAAATTTCCTGGTAATCACGTTGATTCTGTTGTGTGATAGACTCCCGAAGAAGTAATAGAAAGCACTGGTCATTTGGACAGGCTGCATTTGGAATGGAGCAACCCTAATGCAGAATAAGCAAGCAGTGGATTTTGTCCCTGATCATGCAGCTTCTGCTCATTCTAAATTCCCACTGATCTAATTAATCTCAATTGGAAAAAGAACAATGCCTCACTGACTGCCCCAGAAACCAAATTCCTCTGTTAATGTGTTAAGCAAATACAACAATAGGCAGAATCAACATTTCTGCCTCTGCTCCATGGGGAAATCTCAATAAGGGATCACTGCAGAGGTACCAAACCAGCAGCTCCCCATGGCTTTTCAGCTCTTAGTCCTTTAAAGACAGTGAAAGGAGCAAGAGGCTGACGTGGAGGTATTTTGTGTTACCTCTTGTTGACAAGATAATCATGGCTTTCAAATTAATTTTAATTAACCAAATACTATTTTTCAACTTGCTGACATTTCTATATGTCACAAATGCATTAATGAATAAAATTTTGTTTATTGTTTGGAATTCACTTTATGAAACTCTTTAAACTTGACTGATTTGGTTAAAGTCACTTAAAATATTGTCTCCAGTTTTGCTTTGTTCAAACCAATAAAGTAGTAAAACTTGAATAGCAAATTTAGACAGCACATGGACACTTATTATTTTCAGGCAACAAATAGCATGAAATGTTCTTTGGTCTATCTTTATGTGTCCTCAATAATATTATTTTTTACTACCGCCCTCAGCTGCCATCGAAGCTCTGTGGTGGTGATTTCTCTCCATCCTTCTGCCTGCCCCAGGTTTCCTTTCTTTTCATCTTCACTGCATTTCCCTTCAGTCCAGCTGACTGAATTAATAATAATTGTCTGCTGAATTCATAATAATTCATAATAATTCAGATCTGCTGAATTCATAATAATTGTCAAAAGATTCCCGAGTGTTTCTAATGATTTGTTGGATCTAATTTGACCAAAAGTTGTTATTAATTCAACTGAAATCAGTAGTTTTAACATTAAGCATTAATTATTCTAAAGTTGTCCTTCTTCCAGATACCAAACCTACTCCAATTCTTGTATCTATGTTCTATTGCTGCCTAATGTTATTTTATTTTTTCTCTTAGCCATTTCTTCTTCTGAGAAGTCCCATGATCTGGTGTTGAAACAAATTCATATCTTGTAGAGAGACTCCATATCATCAGCAAAGCTCCATTGTTCCCATAAATTTACTTTAAAAATTTGATAAAATATTAAATCCCTATACTCTCACCCACACAGTTCCATAATTTTAGCACATATAGGCTTGAAATGAAAGTATTTTAGTGACTATACACACACTTGAAGTAACATTTTTATCTATTTATGAGATGTTTGTATTTCCTATGGAAAGGTTTCAAGTGAGGTGCCAAATGTCTTGGTTGTATAAGGTGACCAGTTTTGTAATTTAATTCTGCCATTCATTTCTGAAGGGTGCTAACTCTGTGACCTGTTACATTATGATAGAAATGAGGCAGGTGGTGAGCTATTTTTCATTCCAAGGGAATATAAATAGTGAAGGGGGGCAGCATGGTGTATATGCAGCTCTTTGATTTATGCAAGCATATTGTGGAACTTTTTTGAGGGAAGTCAGATATAGAAATCTTCTGTTCCTGAGACCAGTGGGAGATTTGCTTTTAGAGACCTTGCTGGGTTTCTCCTTTTCATGTCAACCATCCATCTGGTTACAGCTGGGATCTGACCTTTCTTTTTATTGAACACTCTAGGAATAGCTTAAATATACACAGGATGCTCCACGTGTTGGGAAGACACTCGATAGGCTGTTTCCTGTCAAACACAGAATTTCTAGTTTTTGAGAAAAGCCAAAGATCTTTCTTTTCTTGTTAATGCTGTGTTTCCTCTCAGAAATCTTTCATGGGAATTCTTGAGCACTTTGTCCTGAGAGCTCTGAGTCAGGAACCACTGGGCTGGGGAGCCCTTCGGCAGTGGTCAAGGTCTTGGACTGCTGACTGTGGGTACTTTTTTCCAAGTCCACACCTCCTTCCTGCCTTTGTCACATTTGCACCACAACACTGATAAAGATCTTTCCACATTATAAAGTCATGGCACAATATTTGTTACCAGCTCCCCCTTTGCTCGGTGTAAGGAGTGTTTGGGACAAAAGGTCTGTGTCTGGCAGAGCTCTGCTCCCAGGGAGCTGTTCCAGGCCATCTGTCTGGAGCAGGGTAACATCTTCTGCCTGACCAAAGGAGATAATTCAGCCTTCATTCAAAAGTAAAATGAAGAATCAGAGCCATTTCTGCTGAAACTATTTCACTGAACCTATTTTTCATTTTCCACCAAAGGCATAGGAAAAAGAGCCATGTGCCATATAGACTCTTCCAGAGATTAATGGCCCCAAAATTCTGGGCCAGTGAAATAATTAGGTCTGTTAAACCCTTTTTGTGCTTTTAGCATCATGGTCAATGAGTTCAAGTTTTCAAATACAATTATATACTTAGAACAGCTCTCCTCTATAGTGATGGCACCTTCATAGCCCTAAGCCAGGAAGAGACATTGCTACAAATTAAAAATAGCCCCACCAATACAGCTACAGCTTCATTAAAATCCTTAAATTAATGAGTGTTTCTTTCATAAAATAGAAGCCCGCCAACCAGCCACATACAAAACACAAAATTTGCTTACTGAGGAATAAATCCCTGTCAGCATCTCAGTGCTGCACTCTGGTCCCATGTTGGGTAGGACTATGGTCAGACACACTGCTATCAGGAAATAATTTAATTTTATTTAGATGTTTGAAAAACATCTAAAACCAAAGGAGAAATTTATACCAGAGATCTTTTGTGTGGTTTATATTTTAAAAAATGGGCATTCTCTGTGTATATCCAGTCCTTAGAGGTGGCTAATCTGTAATGTGACTCCTGACAAATGGATCAGTCTGGATTTGGAAAACCATGTGGATTAGTGCACCATGATTTGGCATCTATGTTTTAAAAAATCAGTCTAAAAAGTCTTAATATTCCCCTAAATAAGTGGAGAAAGAGAGAAAACTGATATTAGGAAATGGAGAAGCCCACTTCCCTGGAAGATTTATGTGGTAGAGTATGCCAGCCTTTAACAGCATATGTCAAGTGTGTAGAGGTTGATGACAGGGTATGTTCTATTCTGCTGATGGGAGGGCTCAGCTCTCAGTGACTTTGGCCATCCCTGAAGCAGAGAAAACCATGGCAGTGAAGCAAATAACTTTTTCCTACTTCCATTTGCAGGTGTTTCCTCCCTGATCTCTTCACCACACATGCCTGACTTCCAGAGCAATTCAGGGTGAATGGCAAATCCTTTGTGTTTGAAAAACTGTCCTTTTCCTTTGGTTTCTGTCCTGAAACCACATGAAACAACCACTAAAGATACTTTTCCTGGCTGAAAGACAAAGTCAAGGACCAGGGCACAGCAACAGCATGGAAAGATAACAGCAAAGTTAATAGATAAAAGCATCACAACATAAGGGCTTAAAAGACTCCCAGTGTTCTGACCTCTGCTGTCAAAAAGTCTGAGTTCAATACCTGAAAGGAAAAGAGTCCAAAACCCACAGAAGATGAACCATGCAAAGGGGACTTTCCTTGTTCAGTAGGGACAGAAGTTATGCCTTGATATTCAGACACAGTGAGTATTTGTTGTAGGGTGCTCTGTTAATTTAGCTACAGCACGTTGTCCTATTTGATTTATTCAGATTTTTCACTTTTATCTTTCCTCCTCAAATTCTACCTGTGGCACAGAACTCAGCAATATGCAAATATTGCAAGAACATTGCAACACATCTCAAAAGCTCATAGTATTCCTCTATGGTTTTATTTATATAAAACTAGAATAGGGGAGGATCTTTTTTGGAAAATCAATTACTTAGTAAAGCTGAAATTCAGCTCAATGTGAACTCTTCCATTTGTTCATAATATTGGATCCCACATTTTAGCTCTAAGTGCAATAATATAAAATATCCAAGGGATTGTACAGGTTCTCATCTTGGGAAGTTCAATGAGACCGAACTCCAGTGAATGTTAGAGGAAGGAAGAAACCAAGCTTGTTTTTAGAAATGGGCATCAAGGAAGAACCAGGGTAGAACAGGGCTCTTGAAGAACTGAGTAAATTATTTTAAAATATTTCTAATATATTTGCTGCAGACAGAAGGTCACTCAAAATGAAGGTAGGCCCATATTCTTTAACTTCCCTACCTGCACCGGGTAGCCAGGGCAAGCAGATCAGTTAAAATCAATGTGTGGGGAGAAAATAACATTTCCCCTCAATGATTTATGCTCAGTATTTCATTGGTGAATAAAAGCACTGCTAGCAGAGTAGTTTTATGCATATTTTAAAAGGCTGTTTCACTTGATCAGAGACAGGAAGGCCATGAAAGATTTGTAGGTGGCAAGTTTATAAAAGGAAAACAAATGGAAGGGAAATAAAATCCCTTTCCAGCAGTATTTGACTTTCCCAACCCATGTGATAGACAGAAGCAAACTTCTCATTTCATTCCTGACACTTAGCAATGTTCCCTGCTGCTTTCAGGTCCCTTGGACTTTCCTTCTTTCCCATCACTCAATGAAGAGATAAGTTATCTTCAAAAGGCTTAGATATAAAGTCTAGTGAAATTACAGAAATAGAAATATGTACTAATCAGAAAAGCAAACCTACACTCATATCTAAGTTTACATGAATACTATCAGTATTTAAGCCATAAACCATTTGATTTCCCATGTGCTTCTCTGTGTTTGCTTCCTTATTTTGACTTAGCAGTCAGATTATTAGCTTTGCTTCCTTGCTTCAAAAAATTCAGAAGAAACACAGCAACAATTTCCAAACAAAAAATTTCTCAGTTTTTGCTGAGCATTGTGGCAGGGAGAAGAGCTTTGATTTTGCCAGGATACTGCAGGCTTGATTCAGCCTCAAGCTCATGGTGAATTGAACATCTTTGTCCTTTTTTTTTCACACCTAATTTCCCATCACAGACTAGAGCTTTCCTACAAGGTTGGTTTTTTCAAAATTGTTGCTGTCCCTTCATTAGGTAGCACCATAATCCTTCAACTTCTGTTGCATTTCAGCAAGTTTGCAGCTCTGGATTGCAGCTGGGTGTGTACAGCTGCACTGAATCTCCAGTGGGATGCCAGTGATGAACATGGACAATGGCAAACAATCCACAGCCAAGCTCACCAGAGCAGCTGGTAAGGTGAACAACACTGATGACTGCAATACCACATCAATTCCAGCTACAGATTACTAAGCAGCTCTTTTCCCAGCAAACTGCAACTGCACAAGTAAATTGTCCACTTCAAAATCTCAAGTGCTTTAATTTCCTGGAGCTATTTACACGTCTTGGAGACCACAGGGAGAACTTCCTTAAAAGGGTAAGAAGAGCCACTGCTCTTCTGCAGCCAGAGAGTTCTTACAAACAGATCATCCTTCTGTTCTTGGGCTGATTGAAGAAAGAGCATGAAAAAAATAAGAATATTTTGAAATATAATTTCCAGAGGTGAGAACTTTTGCAAAGATTGTTATTGTCACTTCCAAAAGACAGTCAGTTGAAGATGACATTAAAGAAATGTCCTGACTTTTGTAACATTGCTGATGAGAGGGGATCACATAGGTAAACCTGCCTTTAGAACATTCAGGGCTTTGGAAATTGAAACTGAATTGCATTGAAGGCAAATTGATAGAGCACATTAAGGTAGAGTATGCTGGCAACCTCACCCATCCTCAATTTCAGTTCATTTCAAAGAAGGGCACAGATGTCCATTCTGAGGCCCCAGATCAAGGTTCTCATGTTATGACTATTTATATTTGACTTCCTGATACTCCAAAGCCACCCTGACCACAAACAATCATCTCCCCAAAGCCTTTAGAATAAGGACATTTCCTCCCAGTTCCAAGTATTACAGGCAGTACTGGGTAACTGCTCATACTGCTTTAGATGAATGCAGAAACAGATAGGACAGACACATTTTGGTGGGTTTCTTTTTTTTCATTTCAACTCTGCACAATCAGTTTGGAGAGGGGAAGTCTATGGGTTGCAGTTTTGTTGTTATTTTCTACTGTGCTGGGTGGCAAAATGATAACCTGAGGCAGACTGGCCTTACCAGGGTGGCAGCTGGTGTCAGAGTTCTATAATAACACTTCTCCCCAGCACTGAAAAGCATTCAAGGCATTTCCCCTTTGTTTACAGCTCTTCCCATAAATGATATTAATCTGAAGTAGAGCTTGTGAGGCAAAGAGCACTTCAGTGTAAACCTTCTGAGGGTGATACCAGCAGCAGAGCTGCACACAGGCAGCCTTGTTAGGAATTGTTTGCCTCTTTGCTTTTCTGTGCTTGAGCCACTTCCAGATTGTGTTCTTTAAAGAGCATTTGCACACAGTCTGCACAAGGAGAGAGAGTTCTCTAACTCTGCTGTCCTTTCCCAGGTTATCACTGTCCAAGGTCAAGGCTGAATTTCCACAGGAGATTTGGCCCATGGGCACATTCATTTTGGATTCAGTTCTATTTGCTGCAAACTTTCCTGATTTGTATCATCCCTTATGCTATGCTAAACACATTAGTACTTTGCTTAAAAACTGTTGTACAAATTAGGGTATTACAGTTTTTGATATGACAACCTAAAAAGATGCTTTTTCATGAGAGAAACAGCTGCAAAGAATTACTTTCTTGTCACTCAATAAAATACACATATTTAAATTGACAAGAGTATGGTGTTTTCATAGGAAGTGCTTGTATCATTTCCACATTAAAACAGCTGAGGGGTTTTAACTCTATGGCAGCTTCACTTTCAGTGCATGTACATCTTGCATGTTCACTTAAAAATATTATTCCAAGGTTCAATTCCTGTATTTGCACTCATGATTCAATTATTTGTCCACTTTGTTGAAAAACAAAGAGATCAAGATGTACATTTCTATATAACTGAAGAGCTAATAATGTTGTTTTAGTACAGCCTCTCTGCCTATCAGCAGGATTTCAGTTCAGAGATGTTCAATGTCCAAATCAGTCAAACTGGATTTAATTCAGACATCTAACTCCCTCAGGCCTGGTTGGAAAATGTCAGCCTAAAATAGCTTGTGCCCGAGTAGAACAAACGAGAAAGGCGCTTCTGATGTATGTATTTGTATGTCCAAATGTCACAGAGTGCTGAGCAGGGACTGAGCCCTCCCTACAGCGCTGAGAGAGCTCTCAGGAGCTGCAGGAGTTCCTCCCACCTCCCCGAGATGAGGGACAGAGCTCCTTGGCTTCCCCAGGTGGTGAGCAGGGATTGCAGGACAGGGTGGAACAGCTGCCCCGAGGTACCGGTTACAGGCTGGCCCAAATGCCAGGGCTTTGCAAGGTGAGCTAATGCTCTAAACAGGACTCAGGATCTGGGGTGACTTAGCAAGAACAGAATTTAATGCTCCTCAGTAACATAACACAGAAAGCACTAAGCATCCCATGGCTTGCTTTTGAGCAGGATGAAGTGAAATGTTTCTCACCTTCATTTTCAATTAGAAGAGGAGGATGCCAGAGGTAAATCCGCAAAAAAATTAATTGTGTTTGTGTTTCAGCAAGTGAAGCACAGAATTTACAAACACCTCTTTCAAAGATCAGCTGTTAATTATCTGCTGCCCTTAAACCCTCCTGGAAGGAAGGGAAAAACTGATCTGAAAGGTGCTGAAAGGTAAATAAAGCATTTAACATTCCAGAGAAAGCACAATGTAGCCACAATTTTGAGGGCACAGGGCCAGCACACGGCAGAAAGGAAAAATCCTGAAACATGTTCTTTAATGGCAATTGATGAGCAAAATCCCAAAGAATTTATATGAAAAATGTCTTTGATTCTTTCACTTCACAGAATGAAATCAGTTACTCTGTGTTTTGTCATGCTGAGGTCATTTTAAAGCAGCATGACAAAAACGTTCTAGTAGAAATAAAGAATTCAGCATTATCACCTTGATCTAATGAAATCATTAAATATTCAGAAGTTCTCAAATATTTTTTAACTTGCTCGTCATGTTTATTTATAGATTTATAATTAAAAGCTAAGTCTCTGGACTTTTTTTCCCTTGCAATAGGTTATTTATACCATTCATACTGAAATTGCTTTATTTTTCACTGTTATGAAGAGCTATATTATATTTAACTCACATTCCTAGCAAAGGTGCTTGTAAACAACACTTGAATTGACAATTCAGGTATAAATGTATAATTCAATTAAATTAAAATAAAATTCAAACAATCCAAAGTAAAATTAGAAAACAGATTATTGAAATTAATTTTTTCTTTACTATAGGTTTGCTAAAAATGTATCTGATAAAAAAAGCATCTTTTAGCATTAAAGATTACTACCTGATATTTAGTTAATTCCTAATGGATTTTTTTATATAATTCAATAATTGAACTGGCTATCTCTATCTCTTTTTTTGCTATAGTTTTTTCATAGTAAAGAGAGCACTATGTTTCTACTCAGCTTACCATGAATAGCAAGAAAGAAAATACAAAGAAGAGGACAAATTTTGGCAATAGTTTGTTCTTTTTCCTCACACAGAATTTGAGAGAGCCCTTCCACAGCAGAAAAGTTTCACAATTAGACATTTGCTTTGTCAGTCCCAGTTTGCTTCTCTTGCTACTAACAGAGACTTTAGTTGCATTATTCCACATTCTATATTTGCAAATATTAGCACAGAAAATTGAAAGACAAAATCTCTGGTGAATACATTTGGATCTAAGGATAATAATGAAAGTCCCAAACTGGAACTCAGAAGACAATGGCAAGCTCTTCACTCTATTCACACAGTTTTGGATGAGGCAGTTTTGAAAAGCAAGTTGGCAGAAATGCAGGAAACTATTACCTGTCCAAGTTAAATCACAGAAAGCAAAGTTTTAGGGGTTTCTGTTAGGGTTTTTTTGTTTGTTTGGTTGGTTGTTTTCTTGGTTTTGTGGCTTTTTTATAATGCTTCCTCTGTTAAAATGAAGAAATTGAGGTGCCAACACCTGATATTGTCCTGCACATCTCATTTAGCTACTCCTGTCCTGCCTTAACTTAGCTCATTTAAGATGCAGGGAAGACCTGGATTCTGTAACAAGTAAAATTTATTTTCAGTTTCTTTCACAACAAAAATTGAAGCTGAAGAGCTGAAATAAGGCTTGGCATTTTCCCCTCTGCTCTCTGACCACCCCTTAAGAGTTTTGGTCACTGTTTCTCTCACAAAAAGCAACTGTGCTGCTGAAAGAAGGGAATGAGGCTGGCTCATGCAGGGAGCCAGGACAGAGGGGCGCCAGGGAGCGAGGGAGTGGCTGAAGGGCACACAAATAGAGCACACATGAAACCCAAGCAGGTACAACCATTAGCTGGAGAGCTGGCAGTGCTCTGAAGATGCTTTTCAGATAGGCATTTTATACCCTGGCACTTCTTACTCTGGCTGCCTCTGTAATGAGCCAGGGTCCTTCATCTCAGTAACAGGAACTTGGCTCATCCGAGGCAGCCACAGAAGCAGGGAAGTGCAAAAGCAGGCACTGAGGAGAAATCCCATATTTGTAGCTGCTGCTGACTCTGCTGGAGGATCCAATGCTGGCATCTGCAAGCTGTAACTCATGGAAAAAGTTACACTTTTCAGCTCTGCCATCTGATCTTAACCTGTGTGCAGCTTATTTCCTATTCCATCAGCACTTGGGAAGGCTCTGCCTGTTGGGAGGCAGCTGCTCCTCTCCCAGGGGACACTGCTGTGAGTCAGGGCATGGTGGCCACCAGCAGAGCCTCAGTGCCCAGCACTGGGACAGCAGGGAGGGTGTCCATCCACTGGGACCCAGCTATGGCTCGAACAGGAGTTTCACATTCCCTGTGTCACCCTGAGCTCACACCGACCCTCGTGCTGTACCTGCAGAAGCTGAAGGAGCTGTGTTTGTCCCCTTCTGGTGTCCTTGATGCAGGGGAGCTGTTGGCAGAGCACTGAGGGCACCCTCCTCAGGTGACAGGGCCCATCTGCCAGAGTCTCCTTCACTCCTGGGAATTTCCCTTCCAACTCAGCCTGTTCTATGGCTCTGTGGTTCTATGAATTTGCCTGGTGGCTCACAGCACAGCTCAGATAATGGGGAATTCCTCCCCTGCCCTCTTGCCAGCAGCAAGAGATTTATTTGTGTTATCACAAAATATTTGCTGTTCCCAGACAAAAGGAGAGGGGATGTTTCTACTTGCTTTCCAAAAATAATCTTTTGCAATCTTGTTCAAGTCCTAAAACGGAGTTGCTGGGTTCCCTGCTGATGTGTTTGATCATCTCCTATATCAAGTTAATGTCCCACTTATTTCTTTGGATGACATGAGACCAGGGCCCAAGTATGAGGCATTCTTTACTAGTAACACCCTATTAAAACAACTGCTCAGGAACATGCTTTGCCTTTTTCCCCAAGCATAAAGGTTTGTGTCAGGATAGGAGGGATCAGTAAGTCATCAATGTATTGATTGGACTGCCAGTGACTGCTTTATTTAAATTTAACAACTCAGTGGATTGATTGTAATAACAAGCATGTCCTTCCTAAATTTCCAGAAAAAGAGAAAATGAATACATTCACTACAGAACCTTATGGCTTTGTTCTGACAGAGAACTAGATGCACTCAGGAATGCCAGCACAGTTTCACTGCCTTTTTTCACTCTAGCATTAATGTACACTTAATTCAACTCCCAGGCTTCAGATCAGGTCAATCTATTTTCACCCACAAGTAAGCAAAGCCATATTTGGGGTCACAAAGAATAAACAGCAGATCTCCAATGTAGATTTTATAATACAAGTGACTTATTGTCATGCTATTTCATCTTAGTAAAACCACAGCACATGATAGACAGTTATTAAAGAAAAACTGGGTGGTGTTACATTTCCCTTTAAAGAATTAACATCATGTTTTATATTTGGAAATGTTCTCTCTTTAAAACAAAGCAATTATCCTGCTAGTCCTCCCCTCTTTGGCAAATTCAATATGCAAAGTAGCAATCACTTTTTACAAATATTAAAGTAGCTTGATGGATTTTATGGATGTGCAGTCTTTATCTTCAAAATAAAAGCATCTATATCAGTCTAAGAGATGTTATGGCTCACTACATTTTTAAAATACAGAACAGTGTAATAACTTAATTTTTTTCCCCATTACATTGCTCAGCAGCTGATCTTTTCCTTCTGCAGGAACATTCTACTATCCTACACAATATTGTGCTGCTATTGGTCTAACTGGAAAAGATTTCTTAAACTGACCAATTTTTAGAGAGATCTTTCAATGAGAATTGTGCAATAGCTCATCTGATGCTGAGCAGCAGCATCTAACAAAGAGACACAACTTGCAAAGCCGAGCCCACGCCCCAAAAGTTGCCCAATTCAGGACTCAAACAGTGAGGCTGGTCTCTCAGCATGGGCTGCTTTTGTGGCTGCTCTAACAGCCCATTCTGCTTTGTACCAGCAGCTGCTGGGGTAGCTTCCAGCAGAGCTCTTTGGAAACCATTTCAATGGAAGTTTTTCCAGATGTAGGTGTGAGCACGCCAAGCGCTCTGGCTCTCCAATGGAAAAAGCAAACTGGGAGCTCACCCTGGGGCCTGAGCAGAGCTTCAGGCAGTGCCCAGCTCCAAAATCCTGCTCTGAAACACTGCCATGGGTGCCCAGGGCTCAGTCTGGAGAGTGGCACCAAAATGTGGCAGTCTTCCTACCCCTCCTTGCTTTTTCTCCCTCCCAGTATACAAATTGTCTAATAACCTATCTAATAATAGGTGATTTTATTAAGGCTTAAGAAAAATTATTTAATACCCGTGATACTGAAAAAGTACCTGCTAATACTGTACATTATATGTAATTACTGTCTCACACAAGGACAGAATAGACTGCCAGCTATCCAACCCACCAAATTATTTACCATGCAGTGAAACATGATCTTATGGAATAAATAAATTCTGCAAAGGTGCAGCTTACCTAGCATTAAGGCATCTTTATAATACAGGCAGTTCTTAGGTTATAGGAATTCCAAACTTTAACCCTTCCCCTCTTCAAAGAAACAGATGTTTAGCAAAGACTGATGTCAAGGCATTGCTGTACAATTACAGTGTTACTCAGAGTAACACTATTTTTCATCTGTATATACTAGTGGGAAATACATATATTTGAATTTTTTCTATCAGTTTACTCCAGTGAGAGCCTAAGAAATCTGTATCATAGAATTGCACATTGTATTACCTTCACTGCCAAATCTCATTTGGCACCCACAACAAGAAAGGACTGACAGCAACTTGAGAAACCACTGACATATTCAGAGCAAGGTTTTAATTAGATCCCTTCTTGGCTGAGCATCTCCTTGCATCCTGTTAGAATCTCTATTCCTTTGCACTTCTCAGAGATATTTAGGCACAGGGAGTCACACAAATGCCTGATGGAAAAGACAGATGAGTCAAACTGTTGGAAAGTTCCCTGGGCAGCAGCTCAGATTGCTCACTCACTCCTCAGGCTTTTTCCTCCACTAAATGTCAGATGTGTCACTGATTTAGCAGCCACTGCCTGAAGAGATTTGATTTGTGCCACCATTGCCATCACTGATCTTCTTGGTTAATTCCTCTGCTTAAGTGATAACAGCAAATTGTGGCAGAGCTGGTCATGGAGCATCTCTGTGTTTTCACAGGATGGAACAATGGCATTAAGTGAAAGTAAAGCCAAAATTAAGAGAAAATTCAACCAATCTGAAGCAGCAGTTTCCAATTATGCAGAGAGGTTGTCTTTTTAAAAATTTATATGAAGTAGCTGGGTCTCTTACAGGCACACTCTACAAAACTAAACTAAAGTGGCAAACAACTTTGAGCTGAAAATAATCAACAGCCTGTAACATTGTCCTTAAATTTAACACAGAACACCTCCCTGCCTGTTCTGCAGGGCCACAAAAAGGCTGACAAAGCAAAGGTCAAATAACACAGACCAAAACACTGAAACATCAACCCACCATGAGTCCCCCTCTGACTCCTGACCCAAATCACATTATGACAAATGTAAGGAAGAGGAAAATAGAAATTCCAGCATGTCAGAAGCATTTTGGCTACAGTGTATTGCTTTTCCTATCAGGTTTATAAAATGTGAAGCAAATTCTACCTGGTGTTAGGGTTCAGCATCTCTTAACTTTCTCACCTGGAAAAACTTGACCAAGCAGGTTTGATTCCAGCAGTAAATTCCTGCCACACCAACCTCACGTTATGATTTGGAAATGGAAATCAAAACCAATACCAGTGGTTTGGGATAACCCAATAGCTGGAGATAATATCTTTCAAAACCCAGAGTTTTTCCTAGTTGAAGAAAAGGTTGCCTGTTATTTTGTTGGTTGCAGAGGTAGATCAGGAAAAAGAATTTTACCTTTTAAACTATTTAGATTTGGAGTATCAACAAACATCTTTTATTTCCATTGAAATTTAAACTCTTCTTTTTAGAACATTGAGACACCCCCATATTTGCAGTGCATCTTTAAAAAGTTATCACAGCTGACAAGTGTGTCAAAACCAGGAAACTGAAATTTTGATGTACTGGAAGCCAACCCATTTTGAGTGCCATTCCTCACTGCTCAGACAAACACATCAAGTTTCAGAGAAATCAGATCTTCACCACTGAGAGTTTTAACAGCAATACTGCTTCACTTAATGGAGCCTGAAAACATACTTTTTCTGACAGAGGCCATTTCCAGTGGAAACTATTCTGCTGATCACTTAACCATCTTCAGACTATGCTGTGATTTAGACAGTACTTTCAGATACTTTCTTCCCTGTTTTGCAATATATGGAGAATGTGTGCTTTTTTCTCAGTGTATTAAAAATGGAGGATCTCTTCAGAAAGTCCCTCTCTTTCACATAAACTCTCATTCTGACCCATTTATTTAAGAGAAAACTGGGTTAAAAGTATGAGTGATATTTTCATTACAAATCAATCGTATGGTTAAAGAGAAAAAGGAACTTTACATACACTGAGGGGTATCATTTAAATATATATGTGTGTGTGTGTGTATATATATATATATAATTATTTTCCATTAAAGATTTAAATGGGTGTAAAACAGTTTTCTTTACTAGAAAAGGGTAAAAGTTAAGACATACCTTGGTCAAGTGCCAGGCTCCAAGGACAATTATGAGGCTGAAATCTCAGGGAATTCCACTTTCTGTGTTGCTTTATACTCTGCCTCTCCCACTACCTGTGGCACTCCACAACCACTGCTGGTCCCCACGTGCTGTGTGCAGCTGGAATAAGGAATATGCCATGCTCTGCCATCATTTCTATGATCAGCATGAAAGAGGTGAATCTTTGCTGGAATGAAAAATTAGGTTCATTCTTTGAACCAAAATTAGCCCAGTCTGAGAGCAAGGTATTTACAGACATTAAGTCCTTTCTCTTGGACAGTGCAGCCTTAAAAACATCAGACAGGAAGAAAGAGAAACATCTGCATTGATTTTCATTGTTTAATACTCAAGAGTGAAAAAGTGTAAAATCACAAAGCTTATACCACCACAAAAAATGCAGTTTCATTGCAAATGACCAGAACACAAGCTGCCTGCAAAGTTTCACACAGCTGACATCAACAAACCCAGGTTCAACATTCTGACCGTCTTTTGAAACACCTGCTGTTCACAAACACCAGCAGCACAGAGCTTTCCCTATCTCACACATCCTTCTTGATCTTCTATGCTCTAGTTGCTTCCTAGACCAGTGGTTTACACATTTGAAAAAACAGTGCCCCACTTCTGGTCTATATCAGCATAGAAATACAGAGTTTTTACCCTCCCCAAAATACTAATTATATTTGAAAAGCATTTTGTTTATTCCAAACTCAGTGGTAAATTTGTTATTTCTATTTAATAAAAAGCATAATATGAGCAAGCTTCAGAAGTGCATGCTGACTGAGGGTGTGTCACCAATCTGCTCAGCCACAGGATATAATCCTTATGCAGAAAGTGATCACCTTGGGTGAGTTAGTACACCAGGGAGTAGGTTATGTTTGCTCTCATTAGTAATTCATGGACCTACAGCCCCAGTTCTGCACATGCAGCCACGAGCGTGCTGGATATGACTGTCCACCTAAAAACACTCTGCTGTCTGAAGGGAGAATTATCCAAAAGTTACCATTATGTCTAAATGTCTCAGGTTAATAAGAACTAAGTGGAAAATGGGTTGCTTATATTAAAACCTTTTTAAAACTTGAATTTTTATATGTGAGGCAACTTTGTTTTTACAGCCTTTCTTAATGCAAAGGAACTGTGCCTGAAATGTTAAAATCTTTTTAAAGTCATGCTAATGCACATTTCCAGTACTCTACAATAACCCAGCTTCCCAATAATTGATTAAAATCCAGCTCTTAAATAGAAATAAAGTTCACTGAACAAATTTTTCCTCCAGACTATGTATCAAAACAGAAATGTATCTTGGCATAACCTACTGCATCTGACAGTGATGTGCAAAGGAATTTCTGAAGAGCTGTTGTTGCCTCAGTTGAAGCAACACTGATTTTTAATTTTTTTAAATCCTTCAATTTTATGAGTCACTTGCTCCTCACTGGTTTATTCCCTCACCTTACCTTATAATCCTCTCAGCAGGTGAAGATAAACAGAACAGTTTTGGCATCACTGTTCCTAAGGAGCACCTGAATCTGTCAGAGATACCACAATGTATTCATAAATGGGCTTGGCATTTTAAGTAGCTTCTTGTTGGTTGCTAAATATATTTTCTGCAGATATTCTTGTATCTGCTTTACAGAGAATGGTAAGTCTTGAATAAAATTCCAAGAAAACTTACCTCATTATTTTTACCTCTGTTACTTTCTACAGACCTGACTTCTTCCTTCATGCAGTTATTTGACACTTGAAGTACAGAATCTGATTACTGGCAGTATGGCATCTAGCTGGAAAATTCTGGCTTATACATGATTATTAAACACAGAGATGTTGCCACCTTTAAAATCATACAGTCAACTAAGGAAACAAAAGTATAGGATGAGATTAGAAGTATTACAATAATTAACATCCTATTTATAAATGGAAGCACAAGCTCTTTTCTGAGCATATAGGAATAATTTTGAAAAAATATTATCTATTACACAGTGAACAGTATAAATAAGCTTAGATTACATGCCTTTAGTGCTTCTACACAACTCAGTTTCCTATTCATTTTCCAGCTGTTGGTGGAACTTCCAATTTCGACAAATGATTCCAGACAAAATGAGGAAAACATTCAGAAAATTTTGCAGTGCAGACAAACCTCATGAGTTAATCTTTGGAACATTAATAGCTTTGTACAGTTTCAAACTTAGTAAAACTAAGGCACACATGGATTAAACTGTCCTATATCTGAGAGAGCAGGGTATGTCAGTCAGCACGGAGCTTCTCAGCTTTGCATTTACATTCATAGTATAAAGCAGCAGTCAGCTTTGAGAAATCTACTTCTGTTAATAGTAAGGAATCTTGAAAGTGACTTGTCATGCCAGACTAAGATAGT